>NW_008796213.1:4016007-4017547 GCF_000699145.1 Aptenodytes forsteri | reverse complement strand
CCCCGCCGCCGTGGCAACCGCGCCCGCCCCTCCGCTCGGGGGAATACCGCGTCCCGTGCTGCCTGCCAGCCGGCACCCACCCAGGGCGGTGGGACGCTCGGCAAGGCTGGGGCGGGGGGTGCACGGAGGTGGGGGGGGGCCTGCCTGTGGCAAGGCCAGAAATTAAAAAAAAGATGAGGTGCACAAGACGCCTTTCTGGTTGCAAACAGAAACGTCCAAGGGAAAGCAGAAAGTCCCTTCTTGCTACCAAAACAGCGCCAGTTACTCCAACAGCTTCCCGCTGCTGAAGGAACCTGTCACGGCACCTGATCGGCTCACAGGCACTTCACGAGAAAGCGGCTGGCCAGGAAAGCCTCACGCCTGCAAAACAATTTCCATCAGCAGAGCTGTTCACCTGCGCGGGGCCATAATCCAGCTCCCTGTTGGCACAGAACTTTACTCGGTCAGATCTGAGCTACCCATTAAAGTGAGGGAGAGATCTGGATTGGAAAGTGGACTAATTCTTCCTACAGGTTTTTGCTTCCCAGGGTACATTAAAAATATCGGAAAGGGGATTTTTTTTTCCTCTGAGTAGAAATACGCAGTTATTAAAATACACCCAAAGCTGGGAACCCACCTAACTTCCAGTGTGAAAGGCCACAGCTCCCAGCCCAAAGCCTCCCTGCACCAGACAGTAGCTTTGCTGAACAGCCGTGATGGCAACGTGAGTTCCAGCATCACCTTTGCGGTGACTGTCCCCTAAAACACATTCTTTGACAGGTTGCGGTCACATACACAAAAGCTCCCAAAAGGGAGAGACGGATGATGTTGTCGTCAGCTGCATCCTCAAGCAGCGGGTTCATTAGTTTCGATTTATAAAAGACACATGTCCTTTGCGAAGGAAGTGAGCAATCCTCTGTAGCTGTGTAATTACGAACGAGGTTGATACGTTGCCAGCTGACTCGGGAATAAGCGGGAGACCCAACACTGCCATCGGCAGCCCCTCTGCGGAGCAGAAAGCCCAGGGTTCGGAGCAAGCCTGGAAGATGAAGCAACTCAGCAGCTCTAGTGAAATACAATCATCACCTCAGGAGGCCTTTTCTTTTAATTTTAATGCCTTTTGCTGGTAGTGATGTGCCGTCATGTGCCCTCAGACACTTCCGTTACTCAAAGCACTGACTGCTTCATTAATACCTCACTACGGAAACACTAATAATCGCAACACTTCACCCACCAGCACCAGGCTACCACTAGAAAGCCTCGGCTTTTGCTTAAAAACAAAAGGTCATCGCCAATTGCTCTTGGCATGGAAACAAAGGAGAGGCAGCTGCCACCTTGCAGTGGCTGAAGTACCCCCCGCATGTGTCAGCCCCCTCATTTCACCTGTAGCTCGATCCACCGCACCGGTCCAAACCAAGGTAGGCTCAAAACCAAGACGGCAGGAGCCCACCTCAGCTGTCAAAATGGATGGAGATGTGAAGGCCCCCAGCCCAAGCGCGGGCCCCTTCCCTCTTGTCACCGGGTTCCCGCAGGGACGCATCCGCGTCCCTGCGGGAACCCG
>NW_008796213.1:3989831-4015520 GCF_000699145.1 Aptenodytes forsteri | reverse complement strand
CGGAGGGCGGCTGAGGCTGCTGGCCCCACCTGTGTCAAGCTGGGCCAGTGGGCCAGCACCCGGAGGGACCTCTTCTCCGAGGCCTTCTGTGATGAGTTTTCCAAGTTGCACGTTGAAGTGAGCCCGCACCCGTGGAGTCACACTGATGAGCTCCTGAGGAAGGCCTTTGGCGAGGACTGGACAGGCATCCTCAAGTTCCAAAGCCGGGAGCCCGTCGGCTCGGGCTGCGTCGCCCAGGTGTATAAAGCTTATGCTGACCTCACAGCTATCGCTGGCTCCCAGGCCAAGGAGCTAGCGCAACACTCGGAGTTACGGTCTGCTTTTGAAGCATGGGAAGTGTCAGGCTTTAGAGGCCTCCTCAGGTGGCTGAGGAGGAGGAAGAGCGAGGAGATGCGGGACGAGAGGAGCAGGGAGGAGCTGAGCTCAGCAGATTGCTCTTGGGGAAGTCCTGTGAGTGGGACATCCCTTATGGAGCAGATGGCCAAGCCACTCCTGAATGCAAATCCTTCATCAGCTGGACTTCTCATGCCTGTAGCCATTAAAGTAAGTCATATATCTGGCCAGTAGATGTGTGAAAAAGGAGCATGCTGGATGAGGCCGATCAGATTTTAATTCCCATGGAGATGAGTAGCTGGCTAGGGCCAGGTAGAGTGAGAGAAGTGATGCTCGTCTCCCTCGGTGTCTTCTCAGCACTTTGGTTCCAGCCAGCTGCAATCTGGACTTGCAGTGGCCCCAGCTCTTCCCAACCCAGAGAGCTCGAATACGCATTCTGCCTATGGCACCTTTGACGTGGCATGTGGATACCAGTAATGCCTGCAAGGGCCCAGTTCATATTAAAATAATGAATATTAAGCTTGGCTTCACCTTCCAGAAAATGAAACCCCTTCTCTCCTCATGTGAAGAAATCTGGAACAGATAAGTTCTTTCCAGCAAAGTTTATTTAAAGAAATCTTACATTTGAGCTATTCCAAATACTAGTCAGTACTGCATGGCACGGAGAGGGTGGGAGTGCAAAAGCAATGGAAAATGGCATTGCATGAGACTGTAGGCTCCAGCACAGATATATTCCATTTGAAGATTATAATGTCTTTCTTTACAGCTTAATGGCAAAATGTGAATTCTTCTGAGGACTAGCTGGGGAAGCCTTGTTAGCTCTCAGTTTTATAGGCTGGGTTCTGTCTATTTGGAATGCATCACTAGCTGATTGAAATGAACTGTCCTTTTTACAGCATTTGGGGAGTTGATCTTGCCACCGTTCATTCTTGCGCAGGTCCTGCACCCTGGGCTAGTCCACCAAGTCCAGATGGATCTGTTTCTCATGAAGATGGGTAGCCACATCATTGGACTTCTCCCTGGATTCAAGTGGCTCAGTTTGACAGAGATTGTGGAGGAGTTTGAGAAGCTTATGATTCAGCAGGTGTGTGCCATGCCATGGTCCCCACGTACTGAAACAAAACTGCCCTTTGTCTTGCTACTGGCTGGCTCTAACTGTTCATACGGCTACTTTTTTAAAGGGTTAGATGAAGGCTTCTTCTTTAGCTATGTTCTTTATTCTCATCAGTCACATAATGTTACTGTAGGAAAGCTTTATACACTCACAGAGTAAAAAAGCAAAGCAATGAAAAAATTTAACAATCTTTATTAGGTTTAAAAATATTTTTTAGACTTAGAAAATCTTTTCTAGACTTTGAGTATGTTTTCTAGCGAACAGCCTGAACAGCTAGCTAGCCATAGTCACAGTCCTTTTTGCAGCGTTGTGAAAGATGAACACTGGTGAGAGACTTCTCCTTAGGAAAAGAATCTCTCCGGACAAGTGCTCAGATGTGTTTTTTTTCTCTTTAATCCTACACATATGTTTGCAATCTATACTCACTGGTCATGTTTGTTAGCACTGAGGTGTATATATATATTGGCATAACTAATATACTTTCACGTAAGTTAATAATACATTCTATATTGTTATCAGACTCATAGTATTGGTAAAGTTAAGCTTTGCAAGTAGATCTGAAAACATGTCCTGATTCACTAATGTCTTCTAAAGACACACTCCTGAAACGTCCTTACTACCAAACTTAAAAAGATTTCACTACAGGCTTAATTAGGCTTATGTTTCTATTAAAATGAACCATTATCTGCTAATTTCATTTTTGTGTCTAGAGTGCAGAGTCTGAAGTCTGTTACAAGCTTTTGAAAGCCTTAACTCTTTTCTAATATTGCAAAAAATCTACACAGTAAATCCATGTTGTAAACTGTTGACTGTATTCAGATGTGACTCAAGGTCATTAGTACCAGTTTAGTCCGGCAGAGCTTTCGGTGGATGCGCTGCAGACTGAGGATTAGGAGAGCATCTGATAGGCTTGTTGTAATTTCCTTTCATTTCTCTTTGAAAGAACAAGTATTCCTGGGATATTTCCCGTTGCCAGATGAGGGAGGTGAGGCAAGGTTTTCCTGCCTCCTTGAGCAGCAGCAGTGGGCAGGAGAGATGCCCTTGTGTCAAGGCACTGGATCACTGAAGAGCTAGGGCCAGGACTTTGCATAATGGATTATTTTGTATGTGTTACACTAAATTTCTTCCTGCTATGGCTGCCTATCTGTAAAAGGCTAGGGCTGCAGTTCTTCTACCCTGTCTGCCTGCCTCGCTATTTGGACGGTAAGCTTTGGTTCAGGATCTGTCTTACCCTTGAAAATAATGCGGTCCTGGTCTTTTTTGAGACACCATGCCTATAGTAAGAGTCACCCATATTTCGAAGGTGCTGGGTTGTGGGCCATCTGTTACCCAGTCTGTTACTCTACTCTTCCATGAGGAAAGCTATAAGCATGTAAGAAGCACTGCTCTGTTTTGTTTTCATTCTGGCTTTCTTACTAGTTTTGTTGGTATTGAGTATTGCACCATACAGTCATATCCTCATACAGGATCCTGAAGATCTAATTCTAATTGAATCTAATAGCCAACCTGCTTTTTCATTTTCTCCTTTGAGATTGACTTACGCTACGAAGCCAGAAATCTGGAGCGCTTCCGACAAAATTTCCTAGATGTTGATTTTGTGAAGTTTCCAACTCCCCTTCGGCCTTTGGTAACGGCAGATGTTCTAGTGGAAACATTTGAGGTAAGAATGCAGGGTCTGGGAGTGGTGGTAGCAGTGAGAAGGCCCTTAGGAGAACATGCCACGGCGGTGTTTTTTTGAGAAGGAGCGATCAGAGGCAGAAGGATGCTTTTATCTTACTTGCTTACAGAGATTGGTGTCCTTCCTCAGTGTCTCTTCCACTCTCTCTGTTTGTAAGCAGTGCATCCCAGAAGACAGGTGGCAGAGAACTCCATGTAGAAGTGAACACTTGGCCTGAAACCAAGCGGACCAGCAGTGTGTCCAGCCACCATGTGCTTGCCTGTGCTTTGCAAACCAACACCACACTTCAACTCTCCTCAGTGGTGGGTCAAAGCAAGGAGCTCAGCAATCTGACACTTTCTGATGCTTGCCTCACTTCCCTTGTGGATGTTTGAGTCACAGACCAAAGCTACTCTCAGCCTTAAGTTTTCGTGCATGTGATCCTGGCAAGAGTATTTCTGCCCCAGGCTGTATCACACCCTCCTTCCAAAGAACAAACCCTTGCTTCGCTAATGTTCTCTGTCACATTAGGTACAGCCTCTATCGAGCAGGTCCTTTCTAGGGTATTGTTATTGCCTTCCCTCAACTCCTGGCACCTAGGTAAAGGTGTGGTTGAAGGTGGGACACAGCGTGTGTTTGACTCCAGTTCCGTCTTTATTTCAGGAGAGTGAGCCTATTTCGCACTACCTGCATGCAGAGATTGCCACAGAGCTGAGGCGGAGACTTGCAAAGATGGGCATGGACATGCTGCTAAAGATGGTAAGCACTTGGCTGAGGCTGGAAGTGAAGGTTGTTGGGGTAATAAGACAGTATGGCTAAAGAGAGAACCTGTTTGCTTCCCACGTCTCCTACCCTTCTCCCCATGGACTCAAAGATAGAGCTGTGCCTTTTGGAGCCAGCCTGTGGATGCCAGGTATCTTGCGGTAACCCAGAACTTGGGCTGCTGGGGCACTGTGCAGCTCCTGAACTGATAGAGGGAGGGTCTGCACTTCATGTGCGGTGTTACACAAGGTCTGAGTAAAGCCTGGGCTAGATACACCACTACTGTAGACTTTGACACGGAGCTTCTTCCACTGCAGAAGGGCAATCTGCTTGCACACAGTAGGGTCTCCTATGCAACTTGATTTGTGCATTGCTTAGGAAACCCACTAATCCATTTAATGAATATTCACATATTGCCCAAGTGTTATAAAGTGCAATGTAATTAGCAAATAATCATGCTCTCTGCATGGACCATGGATGCAACTTACAGGGAAAACAGCTAGCTAGTTTCTTCATTTATTGACCCCTCCTCTAAAACTGCCTTTTTTTAAGGAAGACCTAAATATGGAGTAAAGAAAGCAAACCTGGCCAGATTCAGCTTATGATTCAGCTTCTGTCTAGTTCTTTTGTGGTCGAAATAATCACAAATGATCTGGAAAGGAGTGTTGAGAGGTGGCTCGTGAGGAGCCACAAGAACTAGTGGGGAAGAGTTGCAAAAGAACCTCAGTACCGAGTGCGTGGGCAGTAAGTGTCAGATGAAATTCAGTTGATAACTGCAACATCATGCTAGAGTGATGGTGAGGCCTGCAGTTCTGACTCCGTGTAGTATGACAGACTCTGAAATAGCTTTTACCCCTCAGAAAAGCAATGGTGGAGCTATAATAGTTTTATGCTAACATTAGATTCAATGGTTAGGAGTAAAGCAAAACCCCCAAATTTTATGACTAGAAAAGAACTAAAGAGCAAAGAAACAACATAATGGCTGTAAGTAAAACAAATGCCTGTTTCTTGAATACTCTGTGCAGTTCTAGTCCCTTGCTGTCCAGGACCCTCCATTTCAAGAGCTGTAATAGAACTAGAAGAGGTACAGAGGAAGGCAGCCAGGATGGTTACTGGTGTGGAATGGCTTCCATACAGGGATGGTGAAATAATTTGGACTCATAACTCTGGAGAGCAGAGAAATGAGAGTAGCTTATGACAGAGATATATGCAGTCATGGGCACATGAGAGTGAATATGGATCTGTTGTGTATGGGTTCTCAGAACAATGAGGAAGGCATAAACAAAATTATCAGAGGTCACTTTTCCAGGCAACACCTAAAAAAAAAAATCTTTTTTTCACACAGCTCTGATTATTTACGTGGCAATTGGACAAATTCGTAGGAGAAATCCATCAAATACAAAGATAATCTCCTTGGGGCAGGAAGTCCTGCAGTCCCAGGTTGCCAGGAGGGTTAGTGGGGAAGTACTACCTTGTGCTTGCCCTCTTGCTAGTCCTTTCTGCTACTAACTGCTAGCAGAGGCAGAGAATGCTACATACATTTGTTTCCTCTTCTCTTGTTTTCCTCACTTTTCAATACAGTTGTAATGTGGGTTGTTGTCCCAGACTAGACAAACTTAACCGTTCTCTATAACCCATACCACTGAATGGCAAATGGCCTATTCTTACTGCATTACTCTTTGCCGAGGCCTACCAGCATGCATCCAGTTTAGGGTTAATTGCCAAAGAGCACTACCATTCCCTGCCTGGGACTCCCGGCGGTCCTACCTGACCTCTAGGAAACAAACAGGATTGCTTCACACAGCTCTGACTCCCCTAGAATGAGTAGCACCTGTGCCATTTCAGCACATCTGGTCTCCAGCAGAAGCCACTTGCTGTGTTGCTGCCTAGGGTGATGCACACTCGTAATGACAGTGAACAGACCAGAAATGAACCTCTGCTATTTGCCTAGGAGTTTTGGTGTGGGCAGGTTTGGTTGGAATGAGCTGCTCTAAGACTTGCTCTTCCTCTAGGTCTTTGTTGACAACTTTGTCCATGCTGACCTGCACCCTGGGAACATCCTGGTTCAAGGCACGGCCCATGTCAGCACCAGCTGCAAGGAGCAGACAGCCATCGTGGACCTGTGTGACACGCTCGTGGTGGAAGTGCAGCCGCCCCTCAGGCGGCTCTGCCTGGTGCTGCTGGACGCGGGGATCGTGGCGGAGCTGCAGAGCGCTGACATGCAGAACTTCCGGGCAGTTTTCACAGCTGTGGTCCAGGGCCAGGTGAGGCCTCTGTCATGGGGCTGTGGAGCTGAGGCTGGGGAAGGGAGACAGCTGAAGAGTCTGATGGCTGAAGTGATAGTTTTCTCTCTACTTCCCCTTACAATCCTCCCTAAGAGGGGAGAGGAGACTTGCTAGCGTGGAAGCTATACCAGACACAGGGATAAGATGTTCAGCTACGGCAAGGAGGCTGCCAGAGTGGAGCAATTTCAGTAGCCCAGGAAACAGAAGGTGTTAAATGGGAAGCATTGGCTGCCACTCCGTGGTTAGGAGTGCTTCTGATGCAAGTTAGGACTGCCTGGGAGCCGCTCGCATTTCAGACTGTTGCAGAATCTGCCAGATTTTGCTAGAGAACAGGAGGGAATGGATTAACATCTTGGTCTTCCACACATGTTCCCTTCTGCAGCCTTGCTGCTGGAAAGCCCATATGCCATCCTCCATTTTGCTGTTGCGTCAGTGTCTGTAGAGAGGAGGAAGCAAAACAGGTGCGGGGGGGGTGGTGTGGTGTCTGACCTCTACCAGGCTTCTCTGTATAAGGGCAACTACTTTATTCTCCTTCCCACTTATTTAAAATACACTCTCAGCTGGATTAGAGAATCCAGTGCTGATGTCTCCTGTACAATCTGAGAACAAGCATCTGTGCTCATACTTGCATGTTGCTGTTTCTCAGCTGTGGGTTGGATGGCTCACCAGCATGTCTCAAGAGGGACACGTTTTAACTTGTTCTGTTTAATCTGCCAGAGCATACTGAGGAGTCAGTGCTAAACCATGTATTCAGGCCCATCCTGTGCTGCCAGACTTACTTCTCAGCTACTAAGCAAAAACTGCAAACATTTGATTGCAAGTCCTTCATGGCTCAGGCTGGGTGTAATTCATGATCTGCATGTGAAAAACTTCTACACCGTCTCATTGCCAAACCTGGGGCCTCTGGCTCTGTACGTTGCTGTCAGACATGTCTTCCAAGAAGAGCTATAGAGCCTGTCACAAGTGAAGCTTGGGTATGGTTCTCCCCCTTTCTCACCAAGCATCTGCTGGTGTAGAATCAGCTCGTTCTTCCTCCACAGTTTGCAAATGGAAGGTTGGACTCAGCCCATAAGGGAGGTTAATAGAAGTCTGTCTTTACACCATTATCTTCTCTGCTAAGAAGAAAATGCCAGTCCTGTGGGTTTTATTTTTCCCCCTGAAACTTCTCCTTACTGCCTGAGAGAGATCTTTGTTGTGTTCTACACTACAAGACCTGCAAGAAAAATAAGCAGGGTTTTGCCAGATACCAGCTAAGACTTTTGGACCAGTTGTGCTCTTCCTGCACCTGCTTCTGTTGATTCGTTGGGTCTCCGTTGCTGGAATGGGGAAGCATGGTCCTGGGAGTTCTCCCTGCAGTATGCTTCCTCTAGGGACCTTTGCAGCAGAGGCCTTCCAGGGACAATGATGTGCAGCTCCCTGTAGACCTGCTGGCACCAGTGATCAAGCTCTGATTCTCCTTTTCAACTTGTTTCACAGGGGGAGAGAGTGGCAGAACTGATCCTTCATCACGCCCGTGCTAACCAGTGCCAGGATATTGAGCGATTCAAAGCTGAGATGGCGGAACTAGTGACCAAGGTCCGGGGGAACACCATTGCCCTAGGAAAGGCAAGTGCACAATGTCCCACCCTCACTTACCTGTAATCCAGTGCAACTTGGCTTTCAGAATAATCCATGTGGAAAGGCCAGCTCTGATGTCATCAGCACCACCAACCAGTACTGGGCACTTTTAGTGTCTGAGGTGCAGCAAAAGTCCATAAAATCCTTTCTTATTTCCTTCTAATTAAAAAAAGCATGTGTTCGGGTTTTGTTACTGGTTGTTGTTTTTTTTAAATCTCTAACATCTGCAGTTCCCTGTCAGGAGTTGCTGAGCCTGATGTTACAGCTTGCATCCTGTTAGCTAAGGCCAGCCTGGGCACTTCAGAGAGTGTAGTACGGTGGTATTGAGCAAATTAATGCATGTTGTGTACTGCTGTGAGGTCAGATGTTCTCAGCCTTCCTGGGCTGGCAAGTAAGCAGAACCATGGGTCACAGCTGAACTCCTTATTCTGGGCAGGGTGGGGGGGATCATACCTTGATGTTGGCTGTTATCAGCCCAATAATCTTGTCCCACCACCAGAACCAAATGCTAACAAACACTTAGAAGTCACTCTGTCACTGCCTGTCACTCATGTGGCTCAGTCTTCTTGACCACAGGTTTTTTTGATCAGTTGTTAACTTCTTTTGTATTCCAGCTTCAGGTGGCAAATCTCCTCTCGAATGTCTTTAAACTATTGATGACCCATAAGGTGAGGTCCTGTCACTGTCTGCCTTCAACAGCTGGAAGTTTATTTGGGGAGGGAGAACTATGGGGAACATGAAGGGCTGACAAGGAGGGGGACTGACTTCTGAAACGAACTGCTAGGAGGGGGACTGCAGGGATGCATCTGAGTGTTGCAGACATGCTGTTTCTCAGGTCTTGATACACACCCTACCAAGACCAATTTCTGTTTTGTTGGGTTTTGTCTTAATACTGCATTTAATGGTTGATATTATTTACTAAAAGGAATGTTTCTGTTACACATAGTTCTTCCTATCTTTTTTATAGTCCCTTAGAAGCAGAAACTGAAATCTAATGTATGTTCCACTTGTATACCATTGCATGCTTTCTTCCCTGGACCTCTTGCTTGATATGGAGTTACGTAACAGCACCAGGCCACTTTTTCTGGTTTGTTAGAGGCCTCAAAAGTGAGAAGCTGCTCACAGAACAGAGATTCCTTCTTATAACTGATAGTATTTGGGGGACAAGTTTCCACGGTTGCAAACAACTTTGGAAATCAACAGAGCTATGGTGGCCTGGACTAGAGGAGATGAGAAGGTTGTCAGCCACAGGGCTGCCCAGCCTGCAAACGGTCCCTCTAAACATTCCTTAGTTAGAGGTTTTTGTCATTAAGCCTCATCAAGCTGGTTTCTAACAACATGAAATGTAATTTAGGCCCTTACAAAGCAAGTCCTCCCAACTCCATGAAATCTTAATGCCCTGGTATGCCTTGAAGCAATCCTGGTGCCTGGCGGGGAATTCAAGAGTAGTTTGTTCACATGCAGAGCAGAGGATCGTTTCCTCTGTAATCTGTGGGGGCCTTTTGTGACTGTTCAGAAGGTGAGCTCCCCCTTACACAAGTGCATGTGTTCAAGTATGTTGGATACTACTGCAGCTTATAACGACATTAGCAGGTGAGCACTCCTAAGCTCCTGCTATTCCCGTATGGAAGAAAAAAAAAAAAATCCCATTCCCCTTCTTGGAACTGAAAAACAAACTCTTGGGTTCCCTTAGGGCACTTACCTTGAAACTGTCACCTTATATTTGGGCCTGCTGCTGGATTTCAGCGAGTTCTGAAACTCCAAGTGATGAAGTTGCAGTATAGTTTCAGGTGTGCGTATGCTCTCCCCAGCCTCTTCCCTTCCCTCTCAGCTTAGCCAATGCTGGTACCTCTGCGGAATGGGCTCAGAAGTCCATTTAGTCTCTTGTGGTTCTAGGTGAAGCTCGAGAGCAATTTTGCTTCCATCATCTTTGCCATCATGGTTCTGGAAGGTCTTGGTCGTTCACTGGACCCTGAACTGGACATCCTCGAGGCAGCTAAACCACTGCTCATCAAAACTGCAGCTTCTGTCCTCAAATAGACTCTTGCGGCTGCTGCCCCCTCACTGTGCAGGGTTACCTATGCCGTCTGTGAGCTGACGGAGAAAGAAGCTGAAGGTGAGAAATCGCATGTATCTTGGGGACATGCCATACAGTGGTTACTCTCCATTAATGTTGCCTTCAGTTGTTTCAGCCAAGCACCAGGCATGGGATGATGAGAAGGTCTATTCCAGAAACCAGGAAAACTTTGCACAATTGGAGAGTTCTGACTCATTACACGGTTCTAAGAGCAAATGTGCTCTGGTAGTTTTTAAACTGACATATCATGTAGTTTAGGTGCATAAGATCACTGCAGCCTGATGAGAAAAGCACTTACTTGTGCTTTAAGTCTTTAAAAATATGTTCATTGCTCAAGTCTGTTTTGAAATATATTAGGTTAAATATTTGAAGTTAATATTTAGTGACTTACCTGTCACTGTGGTATGAGAAATGATGTTCTAACACCACCTAAGCAACTAATTCAGGCTGAAAAAAGCCCATAAACCTTTTGTCTTTTGTACTTTTAACTTCTGCTTTTATTGTAGAAGTGTCCTGAGATCCTGCATGGAGTGGTCTGTTCTTAGTCACTTTGGATGATAAAAACAGACCAGTCAACTTCATTTTTTTCAAACTTCCTTACTCTAGCACAATACTATAGGAGTTTGTATTATCAACAGCAGAAGAAAATATTTGCCTAGGCAGGAAACCTAATTCCATAATAAAAAACAACTTTTGAGAATATTTGTACTGGTCTTAGTTGTTTGGGGTTTTTTCCTGAAGCTAAAAAAAAAAGAATTATCTTTTTTTTTTCTTCCCCCCGTGTATTTCTTTCCTACTACCCTCCCCCCTGCTCCCCTAGTCTTACCCTAGTCAACTCAAAACGTTAATTAATATGCAAATTCTTGGGTTTTGTTTCCAGTAGTTGCAAAACAAGGAGTCCAAGCATTTTCCTAATGGATGGAAAACACATTGTGAATGTTTAAATAAAGCCAGCAAAAGAGCTAGATCATACATGGCTCTTACAGTCAGTTATTTTAATAGTAGTATTACAATTATTTTATGGCTGTATTTTAATAGTGAGAAACACAGTCTATGAATGATTGGAAATACTGTAATACTACATATATTCCCAGATATACTGTATGTGAAACTGCAGCAGCACAGGGTGTCTGCAGTGGTCTGTTTTCAGATGGTTAAGCAATGAAGAGAAAGTACATAAGCAGACAATCTGCTCTTTTATGGTGATTACAAAATAATGATTAATGTTGTATAAATGAAGTCTGAAAAATAAGTTTAGATTCTGTTCAATATATTTTATGTACTTTAATCATTACGTATTCCACTTCCAAATGCTTCAGGATAAAAGCAGCAGTAGAGTTTAATATCTTTAAAGTTTTGGGTTTGTTTCTCTAAGTCTAGTTAGACTTAAACTCATAACTAGGTACACTGTTGTCCTAACTAGCACATGATTTAGCATAAAAGAAAACTCAAAAAAGAAGAAAAGCAGGCAACCCCCAAACTTTACATTAAAGAAAATCTCCATGTGCTGCCAGCACCCATTTTCCCTCAGCAGTGTGCATGCCCCCTCCCATTTCCACCCAGCTGTGGGGGTAGAGGTGCCAGGCACAGCACTCTGCAGCTTGTGCAGCCCGGGCCGAGTCCATCCGTTACGCAGGTCTTGGGCACAGCCACCTGTGTTCCTGCTGAGCAAATTTCAGCCAACTCTTCCAGAGGCTAAACAGAGCTTAAACCAAATGATGGTAAACCAAATGGTAGAATTCCATGTCTAAAATGCAAAACTGTGCTTCACATGTAGTTTCCATATATGCAGCAAGTTATTTTTTCAGACCTTAATTTAAACAAATAAACAAAGAAAATGTCAAAGCCTTTACCTTATATAGAGGTTCACCTTTCTTTCCTTTTCCCTTTTTTTTTTAAACAAAAATCTCAGGATGGTTCACGCATATTATGAATCCTAAAGTTAAAAATATCCCTTTTAGCTATTAAGGCCTTAGAATGGTTTGTAAATATCTGGATGAGCAACTTGACTTCAGTTTTCCCCAAAAAGACAGTTAAAGGCACAGCCTCTCAGTTATCTCTGGAGGAACACATCCTGGGACCTAATGCTAAGAAACTGCTGGCTGTTCAAAACATTTGGCAGAATTTCAAAGGATCTCCCTTTTACAAGTTTTCTTAATTTTTGTATTTTTTTTTTTTAAGAAACTGCTATTATCACTGGTGCTGTGTTCCTGTAAAAGGGGTGAATTTTTATAATACTTATGCTTTTGCCGAGTGATGTGCCAGAAAATGCATAACGTGTTTCTAAGTGTACACAGAATGTGAGGCAACAACATTTAAATGTTGTATCTAGTTTGGTTCTAGGTATTACTTAAAACAAGGTATCGCAAATATTATATATATTTTAGCATAATTCTGTGTAAAGTAAGAACATCCTTCGATATAGCTCTGAGTGTTCCAGTGAATAAATTCTGCCATGTCCATTCTCCTTTCCTAAATACCCACATGAAAAGAACAGCTGTATTTCTGGTTATCCAGGGCTGGTAATAGCATTCTCTGTGACACAGCCACTGTATTTTGTACCTCTGATGATATGAGGAAGAAGGACAGCACTTCAGGATGTGACAACCATAACCTCCTCCGCCTCCCCTTTGTGAATGAAGGCATCTCCACTCATCAGAGTACAATGCATTAAAAAACCCCTCTTCTCTCCTTTCCTGTAGCAGAAGACCGCCTCTTGATGTGCCTTACTGTTTACTTTCAGGGGAGGGGAGAAGCCAGTAGCTTCATTAAGGAAAGTCAGTAACACACTTAGAAAATCAGGGGAGTCATGAGCAAGCTGCATTGTGGACTCTGGGTGGAAACTATGTTTTACCCTATAGCCTGAATGGGGAACTCTTCTCCTCCTATAGCGCTATTGGCTACCTTGTTTTCTTTCTTACACAATTTGTTAACTGTCAATTTACCAATTCATTTGTCTTTGTAGCATTCTCCTCATTTAGTCATGGTGAACAAAAAGTCTGTTTATTCTGACCAGGTGCCCTACCTGCAAAGATATCTGAGTATCTTTCTGACAAAATGTCCTGCTTTTGGAGACTGCCAGCCTGAAAGTGAGATCGTAGGCAAAACAGACCCCTAAGCCCACCATTGGGTTTGGTCATTCTCCAAAGACAGGTATTTCAGAGACCAGACATTTTTCCCATCACAGTGCCTAGAAAGGGGGGGGGGCTTGTCACCAAAAAAACATTTCCTTTTTGCATTTTGGGCTTCTCTAAGTCATTCCTCCTCTAGGGGAGTGGCCTACGTATTCCAAGCAGTATGTACGCCCTGACAGTAGAAGATCTACACTTACCGGGAGCCCAAGCTGGAGGGTTCCAGGTTGTCTTACCAGGTTTTCTGAAGCACCTCTCATGTCACTGGATCCCTGCCCTGCCCCCTGCAGCAGTTTTGGCAGGAAGTAGCACAACTTTGTCATATGCATGGGGGCTTCTTCCCTACGGATCTCTGCAACTCACGTGCAGTGGGACACTTGCAAGAGTCAGTTGTTAATAACGGAAACTGCAATGGATAATTTACATTGTATTTGAGCACATACATTTTCATTGCTGCAGTTGTCTGGTCTGAACGTCCAGCTGGTCTCCAGCTCTCCTTCCCCATATTTCATGTAACATTAACATAGCAAGGTAAGTCATATGACGACAGCATCACATAACTACACTTCCTATTTTGTGTGGTCCTTGACCTTTAAGAAATGTGCTTTTCTGGCGCTGCTTTGGAAGAAACACAGCAGGGCAGAAAGTTCCCAGAATGCAGCAGCGGAAGCCTTTTCAGGCCTGTGTTTAATTTCCCTGCAGGCTTGTGTTAGCAGGACATAGCCTGTGCTTCCACCACTCCACTTGAGGGGCTCATTCCCAGGGCATTTCTCCCGACCTTCATTCTTGTTCTTTACCTCCTACTCTACTGTATGGCCCATGCCCTCACGTGACTTAATTTCTTTCTCTGCCATTTGCATCTTGAAAGCGGCTACAACCTGATGCCCCTCTGCCGGGCTGTAGGTCTTGTGCGCTTTGAATCACTTTTGTAACTCCCAGGTTCTCTGTTGCTCTGCTCTGGATTGCCCCATGATGCTCACCAGCCTCAGACTACAACACTCGGCACTACAGGTGCTGGCTCCTTGGAGTCCTACGGAAAGAGCCAGCCCCCTTCAGATGCCTTTGGGGCAGAAACTCGGCACTATGGCTGTGTTTCATATTAAATACCAGGGTCGCTCTTGGTTGCAGAGTGGGTCTGTCAGCAGGGTCACTACATGTGCTTAAGACAGAAGAACAGTTTGGCAGAGGTGGACTAGAATAGTAATTCCAGAGAGAAAGGCATGTAAAGGACAGAGCAGTGAAAATGCACACTGGCTGCAATGAAAGGGAGATTAAAGACCTCTCCAGGAATCGTAATTCCACTTGTCACAATGGCACTCAAGCACCCAAGCTCCAGCACACTGCCTCACACCTACAAGATACAGATCAGGTCTGCAAACTGCTCAAGGGCCTGCTTACCCACTCTGCAGCTTCCTTACGCTAGCAGTGATGCCCGGAGCATCAAAAGATTCTGTTCTCGGAGGTACTGCTGGAGGTCACAGAGTTTTTGGCCTTCTTTTTCCATCTTCTGGCGTGAACGGTCTCTGCTCTGGAATACTCTCCCTTTGGCAGCCTGCTGCTGCTTTTGTTGCCTGTCCTGCTCTCGTGATTCTTGTTCCAACATTTCCTGCCGTGACTGCGTTCTGCTCCTGAGAAAATCCTACATAAAAATGAAGATGTTTACAATTGTACAGCCAGATTTCATGCTGAATTTCATCCACAGTTATCACTGGCAGAAGTCAGAAATGGGTATAATCTATGGAAATTCATTCCTTGCATGCAGAAAGACTGCTTCTATGGCAGAGATGGAGAATTTTACTTCCCATCTTTCATCTTTATACACGTGTCAAAAAACCGTTACCCTTCATTTATTTACCTCTAAATGTTATAATTATATTGGATATAAAATAGGTGAAAGAGAAATACTCTGGATGGTGCCGCTGCTGGAAACACGGTAGTACAGGAAAAACATTTCTGGAATTGCCCTTACCAGCCTTTCTTTCTCTTGTTCAAAGCTCCTTTCATTGCGTTCTGCCTGCAACTCTTCTCTCTGCAAACGCTGTGTCTTTAAGAACTGCAGCCTCTGACTTGCTTTCCTCTTCTCCTCCTCTGGCAAGGATTCCTTCCTGCTCCTCTCTGCCCCAGCAGCCTGGAGCAGTGCCATGTGCTGCAAAGCTCTGTCTTTGTGCTCCAGCTGTTTCTCCAGCCCTTGCAACGTTCTCTGATGCAATCGCTGCCTGTTTCCAAAACAAAATTTCTCAAATTTCTCAGAAAGAAAGCGCAATAAAAGAAAAAGACAGTGTATGAGACACAAAGCAGATACTCTGGCAATCTGTGCTCAGTTAACATTCCAGGACTCTTTGTTAGGTTATGAGGGTTAAACCTGGGTCCTAAACAGAGGTGGCAAAACACCCAAATGGGCTGGTGCCTGATGTCAGCTAACTGCAGTCATCCATTCACCTGACTACATAACCTGGTGCGGCTGCGAGTTCTTGGCCCTGAAGACCAGGAACCAAGGAAATGGACTGTGTGGACAGGGCTGTAGGACTAATTCAGACAACTGGGTGGCTATGCGTATTGGTGGTGGAGCCGCAGGGGCAACAGAAGACATGGAAGGAGGTGGGTCATGGGTGCAAGGACCTGCCAAGCTTAAGTGGACTGTGGGGCCAGGGGCAGGGAACAGGGGTTTGGGAGGCAAAAGGACTTTGGGTCTGAGGATGAGATTGAAGGGAAGTTGCCCTTGGAGGTAATGCTAAAGGTGATGAGTCCATGCGTACCCACTCGCCCGTACCTCAAGCATCAATTTTATTCCCGTTAATAAACCACCACAATGACTCTGCAGAGACTTAGCGTGAGGCACAATGCGTGATGTTCAGAGACTGAATGAGAGCACCAGGGAGTGGACATTACCAACCTTCCAACATTTACTACAAAAAGCAGTTAGCTCCTAGGTATTACCTCTGGTTGTCCCTGCGCAGCTGGCGTCGGATGCTATCTGCCTCTTGCTGCCGCTCCCTCTTCAGCTGCCTCTGTTCCTCTTGCCACCTTTTGTGCTCAATCTTGGCTCTGTTGAAGTCCATCTCTTTCCATCTCTCCTGAGATGCACCATTAAGGATTGATTTCTAAGAGAAAAAACTCAAACCCTTAATCTCGTCAGTATATTTTTCTAATGATGTAAACTGTAAACCTACAGAACAGCTTTGTCTTCTAATGTCACTCCTGAGCTCTGGAAGCCACACTATATTGTCACTTCCCATCCATGAAAACACTGAGTATGATGCTAAAACCTATACAAAAGATTAGGCTTAACCAACAAAGGGGTGCCTGAAAATACAGTTTTAAGAGTTCTTCATAGTTCAGTGGGCTGTGCTGTTCTGGTTGTTCCGGTGTGGAGCCAATGCTTAAAACTGCCCAATCGTTGTGTCAGCCTCTGGATTGGATGGAGAATACAGGTTCTGACCACAAATCATATTACAGATTCCTCATTAGATTTTATTAGAAAGAGAAATATCTGCCTCCCTCTGGCCAAACACAAAATCTTCCTGGAGTTCTGTGCAGGTGTACTAACTCTTCATTTCCCATTGTCTGAGATTTCTACCCACGGTCAAGCGGTCTTTGTGTTTTCTTCAGTAGTAGCTGCATTTCAATCCTGGGCAGTGTTCCTAATTTGCATTTTTAAATGCACTGTGCTGTGTAAAGAGATGAAGGAGCACCTACAAGGCTTCTTTTCACAGCCATAGTGCAGTATTTATTTCTTTTGTACTCCTTACAGAGCCCTGTATGAGGGAAGGAGCAAGGAAACATCACCAAAACTTAGACGTGCGTTCCAGTTTACATTGCTAAAGCTGTTTGGGGCTGTTTACACAAAATATTTTCCTCTCTCAAACGCATTCTCCCTTCTCCTATTCCCCGCTGCAATTAGCATGTTCCTGCCATTAAGCTGCTCCTCTGCAAACAGAATGTCTCTTTCCAGTTCTTTCCTGAGGACGTCTCTAATACCACAAGCTGGAAAACACTACAGGGCCTTCAAGTCATGTCCCTGCCAGTCTCATGTAGCATTTGGACTGATTTCTTTTAACACATTGGTCTGTATGGCTTCCTAGGAGTAGTAAACACCTTTGTTCTCCAGTGTTCTCCAGTTCTTTGCAAAAACTGTACCTTGTGGGTGGTTTGTGTTTAATGACATACAGAGGGAGAGATCAAAGAAAGAATCAAAGGTGTTTTATAGGTGGGAGGTGAACAAATGGTGTTATCTAGCAGGTAAAGGACTGGCCTAAGGATTAGGAGACTTGAAGTTTCACCCCAGCCCTGACATGCACTCTCTGCTATGGGATTCAGCTGACTACCTAGACTTTCTCTTTTTTTGCTTTCAGTATCTGTAAGAGAGGAATAATTTTTTGCTATCTAGTAGAGCTGGCTGAGAGGTTTATTTAGAAAAGATTAAATCTGAAATAAAAATCTCTATCAAAAGTGCTGAGTAAAAATACCAGAAGTGCCCTGTTCCTGTACAACACCGATTCCCAAGTGGGAACCTTATGTTTCTATTTATGCATAGCCGTTATTCTACATAGGCATTATTTTTGCTGCAGTAAAAACCTTTGAGAAAGAGATCAAAGGAGAGTATATTCTCACGTGACATAAACAAATCGCTTGATCCTAATAGCTAAATCTAGTTTGGACCCAATACTTACTGTAATGCTTTTGTCTTTTAGAAGATTTAGAAGATTTGTGGATCTCCTAGCCTGCACGTTGGAGGTACTGTGTGGTCTCTGTACACGTAGAGCTGATTTAATGGTCAGGCTGTCTTTCTCTAGTGATTGATTCACTCTGCCAAAGAAGCTTTGGCGCCTGAAAGGAACCAAAGCACTGGTTCGCAGGGAAGGGCTCCTTTGGGAGTGCTGGATTGGAGCTTCTGCCACTCTGGACTCAAAAAGACCTTTCAAATAAATTAGGGCAGGGACATAAGAGGTTATAGACAGCTTATAAAAAGAAAGCAAATTAAAAAAATAAGGTCTTCTCATATAAAATATATTCAAGCAAGACTTTTATAACTTAGTACCAACATTTTCCTCTGAGAAAGTGGGACATTTTTTAGTCTCCACAAAACAGGTCCCAGCTTTCAAAAAAACCAAGTTTGCCATTGCAATGAAGCAAGAGTTTTGCCTGGTAACACAAGATCACTGACTGCGCTTACAGCTACTCAGGCTAAGGGGTTGTTTACATGGTATTTCACAGACAGACATGAGCTGCTTCTGCCAGTGCTCCAAGACAAGCAAAAATTATAAATTTCTTGATAGTGCAAAGCCTGAGCTATACATCCTGCTGAGAGACAGAGGAAATTAGCTTGGGCACAACACTGTGCTAACACAGCTTTTGGGGAACAGAACATGGGCAGAGCTTGCTCGCACCTTTCTGCTAAAGAGAGCGTGGATCTGAGTGGCAGTGTTGCATGGAATGATGCTGGAACACCAGCTGGGAGGAAATGTGCACTTCTGTTTATGACTCTTCATTCTCCCTCTACCAGCAGTGACACAGAGCAAAGCAGTAACACTTGGAGAAAGCTTTAGGCTTTCAGAGTCCTCACTTAATGCCTGCACTTGTCACAAAACTAGCTTAATGAGAACAGCAACAATTTGATTGAAAACATGATCCAGCCCCTTTTGGATGATAAGGGAACAAATGTTTACTCGATAACATTATAAAGCAATCATTTTCAGCACAAATAAGAGGAGGAGTGTTCTGCAGAACGGTCCTGGTGAAATCTTTTTGCTATAGGCAGTCATAGTTAACATTACAGATTAATTTTTAAGGTAAGGAAATTTTATAATAAATAATGTTTATAGTGAGCATTATGATAAAGGTTAAGAAAACCCAAAAGCTGCTACTGCAGTAGCTGTAAAAGCCAAAAACCCCGAACGTCCATCTGAAAATACTTTCACCTTGAGAAGAAGATGAACAACTTCTCAAAGCATACTACCATTAATACCTACATATAATGATACTATATTATGGTGGCTATATTCAGCATGGCGTTACGCATTTCCTTTTGAAACATCAAGAACTACGGCAACAGATCTTAGACATGATGGCCTGCTGCACTGATACTGTGTGGCAAGTCTTATGTTTGGATAAAACAGTTACAATTTCAATACCATGTTCGTGCTTAACATTAGCCTCAGATTCAGCATCCCGCTGTGTGCTGTCTGCTTCTTCCTTGTGGACTGCCTCCATTAACCAGCTGTCTGTGTTGACAGCAGTATCAACCATAGCATGAGCCATCTCCCTCTGAGGACTCTAGAAATAACAAGAAATGCAATCACAATCCAGGCCTGATAAGGAAAAGAATAGGTTAGTTTCATGAACTTACAGCGTAAGATCTTAAGTTGCAACTGAAGTTTGAGAAAAACTAAAAAAAACTCTAGGGAAGAAACAAAGAACTCTTAAGTAGAGTAATTTCTGATCACTTTGTGGGTTTCTCTGCATCTTCAAATGACCTAAACACTGTCAGTACTTCTGCCTGGAAGGGTCCAAACTGGTACAAAAGAAATCAGGCCAGAGGAGCTCTGGCTGAAAGACAGTTGCGTTTCTGGCACATGCCAGAAATCAGGATTCTAACTCTTGCAGAGCAATGGAGAAAAGCTTGGCAGCAGCTGGTGCACATTAACCTCCTCCTTACTGATCCTCATCCAGTGCCCTGTTCACAAGCACCGAATCAACTACCGAGGATCACAAAAGTCTCTTTTGGTCTTTGCGAGAGGTGACGCCTCTATCATGGGTGGAGAAATATCTTAATAGCATTATGCCAGGGACTACCTTGGTATGGAACAATCCTTACTGTGATCCTTATCAGGTGTAAAGTCTTCTGCCTGACACATTTTCCTGCCTTTACCTCCTTCACGCAGAGGCAGGATGTAGAGGAACTGGGCTATGTGACACTTTTCATATTCTGCATCCATGGAAGAGGTTCTAGGAGTCTGCTCCAGCCAGTGACAATGACAGCTTCTAGCTCTTTCCCAGGTTAAAGGATCAGGAAGACAGTGCAGAGCAAAATCTCTCCATTTTTTAGCAGGCATACATAAGGGCCAGGCCTAAAACCGCTAGCAATTTTTTGGTACCAAGAGCAGAAAACTTGAGGTAACAAAGCAGGCATTAAACAAATAGCAGATCACATGTTAACAGAAGAGCCAGGGTGAAGCACTTTTTACCTTTTTAGGTTCTATAACCTCATTGTCCTCTTCCAAACAAGACTGAACATCTTTTGGAGCATTTTCTGTCTTCAATCTCTTATCTTCCTTTTTCTCTTCCTCTCTGGAAACACTTTCTGAAGACGAAATCCTCACTTCAGACAGTTGCTCGTCTATTTTCTTGCTGAGCTCTTCTTTAGTCAAGCTTGTTCCTGGGATGAAGGCATCTTCCTGCTGCACTTTGCACCCTGTAGGCCATGTGGGTTCCCAGGCTGCAAGGCAGCAATGGGGAAGCGAGGTACACCTACAGCTGCACTTAGCACATGGCTGAGTGGAATACAGACCCCTCGGCCAGTAGTCCAGGTCTGAGTGACCCTGTCTGTAATGGCCTGAGGCTCTATAACCCGGTGTCACGATGTACGGGTAATCCAAGCTTGAATCTACCACCAGCTGCCTGGCTGCTAAAGGCATCTGCAGTTCTAGGATGATGCGTTCGCTTAAGGGCAGAGGGATCCGCAGAGCTTGGTCAGAAGACACCTCCTTAGTCTGCCCATTCCAGAAATTCACAAGCACTCCCCTTCTGTTGGGTGCTGTGCATATTAAAAAAAAAAAAAAAAAGGCAAAGAATGTATTAGAAGCATGTCAACCTGTGTGATTTATCTCTTAGAAAGCAGGAGATAAAAGTAACAGCTTGTGTTTCAGACAATTTTGTAATAACTTCCATGATTTTTTCTTTACAGGTTTAAAATTCGACCTTCTTTTGAACTTCCTCTGAAGAGACAACAGATAGCAAAATTCTCGCTCGTCACAGTGAGCCAGGATTTTACCCTGCAGAAGCTGGAAACTAGACTAACAGATAATCAGGTGAATACTCATGAGGGCCAGGAACATTTTTCTCCTTGTGTTGGGAGGACGCCCGCCCCCAACTTTTTAGGAGGTTTCCACTCATAGAACAAAGCAAAGGCTAACTCTGGGAGCTGCATTAATTCTGGCACTGAAAAAGAACAGGCTGCTTAGTGCCAACAACAACAACAAAAAAAAGATGATGAAGAGAACCCAAGCAGCAGGTGGTGAATTCTCCATGGTTGAGACCACTCTCTTTTCTCTATAGTGACCAGCAACCGTGGCGAGTCTAGTGCTATTAAGAAAGCCAATACCCCGTACCTAAACATGCCTCCTTGTTCTCCATAATCTTTAGCACAGTGCCCGGGCCAAAACGTTCAGCTTTAGCCTCCCATGGTGCCAAGACCCTGTCTCCTGGAGCAAGAGGCTGTTGCCTGGCATCCTCGTAGTGGAGAATGTCGTAGAGAGGCGTTTCCTGCATGCGAAGCTGTACCTTGCCTTTCAGAGTGCGGCTTTTGTCAAACTCAATTAAAAAGCGTTCCCTGGAGCTCTACAAGAGTAAAACATGTGGTTTGCAAGACAGACATCTGGGTCCAATTAACGGCCAAACATAAGTGCTAAGAGGGAAGTGGCAGAAATCCCAGGAAGCGGACCATGATCTGGGAATGTAGCTTTCCTCTTCTACCAGGTTTTTCACTGTACTGTGTCCATATTGGACTTTAAAAGTAATTAAAAAGCTGGGGCTTAAGGGGCTGACAGCCTTTCTCTTCCTTTCATTTTGGACTTAGATTTTGGTAAGAACACAATTAGCACGCTAAGGCAGAACTTTACCAGGAAAACCTCCCATCAGAAAAAGAGTAGCCAAAAGAAACTGCTGTGTATGATGCAGTTCGTTACACAGTAATCAAAAGGATAACAAATCAGTAAAATGTCATAACTGTCATAAATTTAAATGCTTTAATTTAAGCCTTCAGCAACGGGTGTGGGGAAGATCTATTACCGAAATCCCAGCCTTCTCTGCAGACCTATGAGTGCACTTACACAAATAATGCTGTCAGCCCTACTCCAGCTAACGTCACTCATGCCGTTAGCTGTCCACATCTGCTCCACCCCACACTGGAGCTTACAGCCATCCTCAGCTATACTAGCATCACTATTTATTTAACTAACCTGCAAACTGGGAAATGCACCGGATTTTTAAAGAAAGCCTGCAGAGGGGGATTTTCTGTCTGGCATCCAAAATCGTCTCACAAATCCCAGAAACATAGAAGGAAGAGAACGAGGAAAGCTCTCAGTTTGGTAAGGAGGAGGTGCGTGGAGGCAGACATTTTGGATTACTAATACTAATGCTGTTTAGCTAATTGGCTTTGCTGCTAGACTGGGTGGAAGTAGACAATAGGGCTAAGGGACCTGTTTTGTTTGATTGTCTCTGAATAACAACTTCTTATAACTACTAAAATGGATTGATTTCCAGGCTGCTTCTGCTTGCAGGACTCCTCGCAGTAAACAGCCAGTCATCATCAGGAAACAGATGAAAATAGGATGTGGGGAGAGAATAGAAGTGTATCACAGGAGAGCCACCCTACAGCAAGGCCGTGGGAAGAACAGGAAGAAGACACACAGATCCTAGGGAGAGCCTTTTACAAGCATAGCTCCCAATAAATATCTACCTTCACCTCTTGGGCAACGTGGCCCAGGTAGTAATAGCCATCAGCTTCTCTCCTTGCCAACACACGAGCCCCTCTCATGAAACTGGAAGCCTCTGAGGATGAATCAATGAAATTCCTTTTCGCTGAGGATATCAAGGGCATACAAAGGGAATCTGGGTTCCATGCACAAACAGGAATGCTGTAGAGAACAAAAATACAAGAAGTAACGAAGACCTTGGCAACAGAACTTCTGCAACTTGCTGCAATGAAAACAAACTAAATCCACATGGGACTCCCACCCCACCACCCCGCAATAATTGTCTTTGTTTCCTAGCTTTTTTCTTCTTTGCATTTCCAGTGACCCATCTATAGATTTTGAACTTACTGTGTTACTGGACATCTTGGCAGCAGAGAGCCACAGGGATCTTTATTAGCTGTGTGACAACACTGGGCGTGTGAGATGGACATGGAGCTTACCTGGAGAGGGGAAGGAGGAGATGGAAGCAGAAGATGAGCATGATTTTTGAACATTTAAATCCTTAAACAGGAATATTATTTATAAAATTGAAATTTACTTTCCAGTATATTACTTCTCTCTTTGTTTTAATACTTCCATCATATCTTGTGGTGCTATGCTGTTTATCTGTAAGCTCATCACAAATTGTTTTGATTTTAAGAAATCGAGCTTGGAAAGAAGAAAATACAAAAATATAAGAACTGTATGATAAAAAAACCCCTTGTGTTTCACCTGCCTTCTATTCAGCTGCTGGATATGTAGCAGGTGTATCACTGTTTCTTCAATCATGATGAGATTTCTTCTTCAAAGGACAACGTGTCATTTCAAGAATACACAAAGCTACAGCGGATATCCATTTTGGCCCATCTCAGATCCTATCATCATTTTATTCTACTGTGAAGGAAGCACTAAGCGTGCGATTTTAAATCAGAACAGTTTTCCTTCAGCTGCTGGATATGTAGCAGGTGTATCACTGTTTCTTCAATCATGATGAGATTTCTTCTTCAAAGGACAACGTGTCATTTCAAGAATACACAAAGCTACAGCGGATATCCATTTTGGCCCATCTCAGATCCTATCATCATTTTATTCTACTGTAAAGGAAGCACTAAGCGTGCCATTTTAAATCAGAACAGTTTTCCTTTCTTTCTAGTTCTTACACCTTTTAGTTAATTGATTTTAGTAAAGAGCTTTGAACCTGGAAAACACACCAATTTCTCAGGACAAGGTGCAGCTTGGAGACCGGCAGCAGAATAGAGGCAGGGCGGGGGTTCTGGAGCTGCCTCTCCCATCCCCAGGAGCAATGCAGGCATACCAACCCCGCTGGCTTCCTCCCAGTCAGTCTGCCCCTGGCTCTCAAACAGTAGCTTATGGGCAGCCAGCGGTCCCGTGTGCATTGCCTCCTCTTGTACCCTGCTTCTTACGCAGCTACCCAAACTCTCCAAGCAAGGAAGGGCTGTAAGGTCAATGAAAGGAGCTGAGGTCAAGGAAGAATGAAGAAGGTGGGAATTGAGCATAGAAGACAAAGTTGCCTTTGCAGGTCAAAGCCAGCAGTGGAGCCACCTGGCCTGAGCAGGATGGAAAATGTGAAATGTTTGAGAACAATGACACAGTTCTAATATGCCAGGGACTATGAGAAGGGAGAAAGACAAAATGCAAGGGAGCTGGGAGGTGGCGTCGACAACAAAGCTATGAACCTTATATTAAAGCATTCAGCTTTTACGGAAAAAGAGAAACTCGCGTTGCATTAATCGTGTGTTAAGTAAAAACAATGGTTGAATAGTTTGCCGCTATTCCCTGTAAACTGTTGCTGAAAATGCGTTAGGGCTGTTACGAGACTCAGAAGAGCAGGGAACTTAAAATCCCTTAACTACAAGGACGGGTAGACATGCAAAACCTATGCTGTTTCAGCTGAGGAATTCAGCTGTTTGGGATGTTAACAGATTTAGAAGATGTTGTTCTTTATTTAAAAGACAGTATTCAACCACCCCCACCTAAGAGTAAAACAACATTGGAGTCTGTGAATCAGGATACACCGGCTGTAGGCAAAGCTGTACAGTCACCTAGCAAAGAAAATGTAAAATCAAAGTAAGGCATTTGTTCTTTCCTTCGGGATCTTCACCTTCACCTGTCAGAGACACCTCTTTTCGACTGCTGGTCTGTGAAGTTCAGTGAAATCACGTTACAGGGCGAGTCTTCCCCTGCAGAAGCAAATGGAGCTAGACCAAGATATACCCGAATTTGACCCCAGGTGTTGGCAATGATGCCTTTTGCTCAGGGGCTACATGAAGTGCTCTTTCCTCACAAGCAGAGATTTAAGGTACAAGTAGTGTACAATTAGAAGTGTGGATATGCCAGCTTGGGATATCGGGTATAGCCTGTCACAGAGATGCCAAACCTATTTTAAATCTTTGTCCACAGACTGCTTTGTTCATAAGCTGCCAGGCAAAACAAGGTTACCCTTCCAGAGGGTCACAGAAACTCTTTCCCAGTTCTACTTTGTGAAATGTCATCCAATAAAGAGTCAGGAGCAACTAATTAGTACACACTAATCTTATATTAGTGGTATACCTTTTCAGAAGCAGTAGGGGGGAGTCTGATCGCTTGAAAGGACCCCCCTGATTGTCTGGCTACTTTCTCCATTATTTTTTGCTCGCTTCTTTCATGATCATCCGGATCTCCCAGAAGGCATACAACATGTACTGGATGCAACTTGTTCTCCACAAGAAGTTGGCAGATTTCCTCCGACTCTTGCTCTGGGAGTACGTCAGTGAACAGATACACCGACTGGCAGGCTGGGTCCTCAAACGCCACAGCCAAGCCGCTCGCAGCATTCGTGCCATTCTCAAACCGCAGGGATCGAATCCAGGCTGCTGCTTCAGTGACACTACTGAGCGAACATCTGACGAGGCAGTTGCACCATTTTAACACCTATTAAAAAAAAGGAAGGAAGGAAAAGGAAGGAAGGAAGGAAAAGGAAGGAAGGAAGGAAAAGGAAGGAAGGAAGGAAAAGGAAGGAAGGAAGGAAAAGGAAGGAAGGAA
>NW_008796213.1:3989240-3989705 GCF_000699145.1 Aptenodytes forsteri | reverse complement strand
GAAGAAGGAAGGAAAAGGAAGGAAGAAGGAAGGAAAAGGAAGGAAGGAAAAGGAAGGAAAAGGAAGGAAGGAAAAAAAGGAAGGAGGAAGGAAGGAAAAGGAAGGAAAAGGAAGGAAGGAAAAGGAAGGAAAAGGAAGGAAGGAAAAGGAAGGAAAAGGAAGGAAGGAAAAGGAAGGAAAAGGAAGGAAGGAAAAGGAAGGAAAAGGAAGGAAAAGGAAGGAAAAGGAAGGAAGGAAGGAAGGAAAAGGAAGGAAGGAAGGAAGGAAAAGGAAGGAAGAAGGAAGCCCGCCTCACGCCTGCAGCTGTTTGCTAACGCGGGACAGCCGTGAGATTCTTTATCGGGCATTTCTGTGCCGAGGCGTCCTACAGCTCGCCCCAGCATTCCCGCCCCAGCGGCCAGCGCACAGAGCGGGCCTTGCCGCGCCCCCGGCGGCTGGCGGCCTCCCGCCACCCTGCCCGCCTCC
>NW_008796213.1:3971549-3987897 GCF_000699145.1 Aptenodytes forsteri | reverse complement strand
CCCCCTCCCCCGCCCCTTCGGCCTGGACGGACGAGGAGCTCGGCATCCCTCCGGACGACGCGGAATAGGCGCCTCCGGCCGCGGCGATCCCGGCAGCACACCGGTACGCCTCCTGCCGCCCTTCCTCGCACAGGCCCGGCGGCCCTGGCACGGCTGGGCAGCGCCTGGGCTGGGCTTTGCTCTAAACAGCACTAAACCCGGTCACCAGAGCACGCAGAGTCTGGACTGTGCTTTGTAACTTTGCTTCAGAGCTCCCGGCTGCAATACAGGGCCAGGGCATCGTGCCTGGCTCTGCCTACTGGCCATCTTCTCTTGGTGCTGGTAGAAGTGCCCTACTTTCCGCAATTATCTGTGCGCTTCCAGAGGTAAACGTGCCAAAGCCCTGTTGTGCAGAACGCAGGTATTTGTTTGCACTGTTTATTGCCTTCGCACACTCTTTTCCTGGGTACCTGAATGCTCGAGTCCCGGTAGTCTAGTTTTGGCAATAGAAGCCTGCAGTGTAACAACTTATTTTTTAAGGAGTTGTAGCTTAACTGCTACCGGTTCAAAATTACTTTCCTTATGCTGTTCTGTGGACCCAGCATTACCTAACCTTGAGGACATGCTCGCTCTCTTTCTAGAGGGAGACCTGTGCAGTTGTCCCCTTAAAAGTTTGAGGCTCTTGCTTGTTTCTGATTCTTTAATTACCCTGTCTCTTAAGCTGCTGTGTCACATTGTGGCTCTAAACCTAACAGCTTCAAGTACTGCTGAAGGCAGCACAGGCACTATCGCCGAGGTCCTTCCCCTGCTCTCGGTGGTGGGAAGAGGATGGGTGAAAAGGTTCTCAGGATTCTCTTCTGTTACTTGCAGGTCCCTGGAACTAAAGAGGTCCCTGGAACTAAAGAGGTCCCTGGAACTAAAGAGGTCCCTGGAACTAAAGCTTTGGCTCCTTGGTCATTATTTCAATAAAAGTTAGCTGTAAACAACCTCTAAGGTAAATTGTGCTTTGTATTTGAATGCCGTAGGACTTACGGAACGTGAACGTTACAGCTTCAGAGGTGGGGTACTTGAGTCCACATGAGCTTCTGTATTGTTTGCTCGACATATAATGTGCTGCCCCCAAGAAATAAGGTGATGTATCCACGTTCAGAGAGCGATTTAAAACCTCCATGAAGTTAACTTAAAGACATTTTACTAAAATCTTGTCACCAAATAACAGTTGGAATAACAGTTGCCGTAGAAGCAGGGCAGTTACCCTGAAGAGAGCCCAGACCGGCTGGTGCCAAGCTTTCCCCAGGGCGAGGGGGAATCGCCCTTGGGTATTATCGAAGTCCAGACTCATCCTTGTGAAGCAAAACCCTCTGCAAAGGTAAAAATGCCTTAGGGCTAAGCACAGCAGACAAGGAGGCAGCAGCCCAGCGTAAGGAAGACGAAGGGAGGTCTCCAGGCATCCCTTGGTTTTTTGGTTTGTTTTTCCCCCCGCTCTCTTTTTCCTTCCAGAGTTACATTGTAAAGCAACAACCTCAAAGTAAATTTTTCACTCCCCTTAACCACCTTAGTTGCACCTCTGGCACTTCATGGAGAGGAGGAGTTGTGAATTACACGATAAACAATCATCTCCTTCAGACTCTTCCATGCAGTCAATCTTTATTATAGCAGTATTCTCATATTCACATCAAGTACATAGAACTTTTTGCCTTTTATATAATACAGAGTTCTTTAAATAACTTTACACAGAAATAGTTTTCTTCAATCTGAATTCAGCTATCAAATTTTAATACGTTTTAAGTCTCCATGCTCTCTAACCAAACTGGACAATATTTCCCATTGTACAAATTTACATGAGAAAAACTCCAAAGTACAAATGAAGGGACAACAGAAGTAAAGGGGGAAGGAACAAACAAGAAAAATAAGTTGTATTGGCAATTACAGGGGAAACTTGAGAAGGGAAGAAGGGGAGTTGCCATGACTTACGTAACAGGAAACCGAAAATAAACATTTTGTTATGAATTAAAAAATAAATACAAGTTTCAAAACAATTACTCCCTTGTAGATTTTAAAAAGCAGCTATGGAAATCTACTAACACAATTTGTTGTTTTTTTTTAAGTAACCAGACTGGACCCTTCTACTTTGCCGTCGTAAGCCCCTTGCAAACCTCTGGTGGTCAAAGAAAAAAAAAAATAGAGCTGAAAGGAATGTGTTAGCACAGAGTTTAAATTGGTGGGACATACATTTCATTGCACTAAGGAACAAACAAACATATGAAATCAAATCTGTATATAAATTTCCCTTTCCTCTCCTTACTAGATACTTTGCCTCTCATAAACAAGCCTCTGTATTATGAGGTAATGCCACTGTCTTGACTATATATAAAAAATAATCAAGTTTAAAGGGTATAGATCTGTACATCTATAAACTTTAAACAAGCCAGTCCTCTCTTACTCCCCGATAGGGTCCAACTACTGAGTGCTACACCTTCCATCGCTTTTTAATGAAACGTATGCATTGCGCCTCTCATGGAAACCCCCCAAGAGACCGGTGCGCCTTTCCTAATCTAGGAAAAGCGGCATGCGCTCAGGTAAGAAAGAGAGACAGTGCAAGTAATGCACAACAGATTACAAACACGTATACCTGCTCCTTCAAAACAAGGCAGAGTCACAGAAGGCAACAGTGGCCAGCCTGCATGTGTGTTCTGACAAGGGGAAAGGGATCCGATTGGGCAGCTGATGCCCCATTACTTTTTTGCAATCGCTTAAGAAAAATGTCCCCTGCCCAGCCCTGGGAGACCATCACTACACCTGACATGAGGTGAGGAGGGAAGTTACAACCGGAGGACGAAGGGCCAGGGGGAGCGTTGCACTCGCAGTCAGGATGACCACAGCGCAGGTGGGCTGGCTCGTGCATCCCGAATAGCGGTAGGCCCCGCTCTAGTGGAACGGGTCAGCACTGGATCCCAAAGGGATTTCACGGGTGGCAAGAAGTAGGGGGCAGGATTTTCCCCAATCCCAACAAATGAGATCGGAAGAAAAGCAACGTTCATTTGGGTTGCCAACACATGCAAGTTGGCCACTGTCAGGTTTCTGTCAGTTGAGGAGAAGTGTGGAGAGGGGGGAGGAAGGGGAGGCAGGTAGGACACAAGGCTCATGAAGGAATGATGTGCATTTTTTTTTGTTGATTTTTTTTGTGTTTTTTTTTTTCCTAAAGTTTCACAGCTTTGAATAAAAAAAGCACATTTATTGCACTTACATTTTATTTTAGACAGAGTTAATTTAAATTATGCCCTCGGAATCCCCCACCGTCCCAAAATAACCCAACACCCAAGTTTGGTCCCCTAGACCCAACATCCACGCCCAGATGGTGGGCTTCATTTCTTCTCCTAATGTTCCACTGAACTCCCAAACACACAGATTTTCCTTTCGACTAGGGTAAACACACAAATGCAACACAGAATGACATTTATCAAAACAAAACCCAACCATTTTCCAAACCCAAACAAAAAAGAGAACATAGTTATTTTTTGTGGTTTACTCGCTCAAAAGTAAATGTCACACAAGGCTTACTCTAAAGTACAGCTGCTGCAAACGCGACACACTAGACAAAATGGCCGGACAGGCCACTGTTGGCTCTTACGGAGGCTGGACGAGCTGAACTCACTGCTGCTGTGGATGCTATGAAGCAAATGCCTAGGTAGTTTAGAAGTTTCTAAACCCTCCCATCAGCTCCCTTCTCTTAGGGAAACAGTTTCTTTGTGATTTTGTTCAAAAGAAAAGGACAAAATGCCATCTTCTCACATGTACTTTTAGTGCAGAATTTGGGGTAGGTAGAAGGATCCCAGATAGTTCCTGGAACATTAGTAAAACGCTTTTACACTTTGCTTTCTAAAAGGAACAAAACCAAACTAAAATTGGTCTGATATTTCATATGAACTGTGCATTTAGACATAACTTTATAATTTACAATTACGCCCAAAGTCTTGCCCCAAAGAAGAAAAGGAAAAGATCTGAAAAAGCGCTAATACCAAAACCCATTATTTTGTCCTTTATGGACAAGTAGGTTAAATATGACACTGGTATGTAGGTACTGCCAGAAGTCTACGTAACCGGTTTGAAATTGGAACAAATCAAATTCAAACATACTGGCTGTCCCTCAGCTGACAAGACACCTACCATCTCCCACGGCTAACGTGCAATAACAGTATGCGATCACTGAAGAGTAACTGCAAGAGGCCCGAGGAAGAACTAAGGAAACCTGCGGATATTCCAGAAAACAAAATTAATTGCACTTTCTGGGCCAGGGAATTAATTGTATGGTCTGATATATGTGGACTTTGATTACGTGAGTACTAGCCACCAATTTATCCTCATCTAGCTCTCGTTTCTCATTTACCATCTCATTCCAAGATGCTATGACAGTGCAACTTTGGGCCTCTTTGGAGCTTTCGATTACCTTTCTTTAACAAGGTCTTTGTGTCTGGGGGGGGAAGGAGGAGGGCTTATTTATTTTTAAATTAAATGAACCTCATTTAACTTTCGATAGAGCAGATTTCAAGCAGCAGGTTTACTGTAACTGAATTAGGTATCCTTCAATTCCTAGCTTTGAAATGATCATAGGTATTTTGGGGAATGCTCTCTGCCCTCCTTGCTCCTTTACAGAAGTTTACCAACTCCAAATTACCTATCTATCTATAGTAACAGCTATATACAAAACTACTGCATCAGAAGTAAACCAAAGCCACTGCTCCAGTTACAAAGCACCTGGTTTACATTCTGTTGTACTTTTTAAGGTTGTGAAGGCACATGATCATTTGGCAAACTGCAAAGACTGTTTTGGGGGATCCCTACGTAAACCATTGAACAGGGGGTCTTGGTAGCTCTCTTTTCTAAAGACAAGAGAGATGCTAGTTTTCATCTGAATTCGCTCTTGGTGTACTCTACATTCTGCAGTTTTTAAAGTTTCCTCCTTCCACAGTTTCGTAGTTATTTACTGCTGTCATGGTGCTGACTTAGTAGCTTCTGTGTTAGCATCCTTGAAACTTAAATGCAAAGGAAAAGTTTTAACAACTTATCTTTGCTCTTCTGGTAATTTTATTTACTAGGTAAGAAGCAATGACGAAAGACATTTAAAATGCATGCCAAAACAAATACGAAGTGCAAACGCATATTAACAAGGCTGCAGTAAACAGAAAGTTCGTTTCATAAACTTCTATGTAAAATGCGTAACAGAAAACCAGAACACCCAGCACCTTCAAAGTGATGCTGTAACAGTCCACTCATGCAACTGCTTTTTAACTGAACTTAACTGTACCTAGAAGCTTCGCCTGTCGCGTTGTGCTACTGGTGATACTTTTTTCAACAGACAGAAGACACGTTGTCTACAGTACTATGAATAGTTTGTGCTACACATGCTGCACTCACAGTCAAGAAGGGAATGAAATCGATAGGCTGCAAAAGTGTGAAATGTCTACATGCTTCTTCCCTAAATTTAGACCCTCCAGCTATCAAAACTTCAACTTGTACTCGTTTGTGAGGTTTCTGGGGATCTGGCTTCCCCAAATGTTCTGTAAAATGCTGGATGCATTTACATCACCAGGCAAACACAGAAGCAAACCTATTTATGCGTGAGCTTCAGTGTATTTTCTCCCCTGATTTGGGCGTTTGTGGAAAGACGTGGTATTTATCAGCAGTCAGCATTTCACTCGTTTTATGTCATGAGGGCCAAATTCTGCCTCTGATGAGCACACACTAATCCAAGTGATGTTGAGAGGCCACGGTAAGATGGCAGTATTTGGCCTCAAACATTCTGCATCATCATCAGCTGCTAGAGCATTAAAGTACAAGAAAAGATGATTTTAGGTAAGCATAAAAAGCAGAAGTGGATTCATTTAATGACCTGCATGAGTTTAGCAAGAAAGAAATGACTGGGCTAATTGTATCTGGGGCCATGCAGGACTTAATTCACGCAGAAATTACTTTCAAAGTAACCAGGCCTCTATACTCATACCATTTGGTTTAAGCTCCACTACAACGTTCCAGTTCCAGCAAATACGCCGCGGGGAACAATCACGTACTGACAGGGAAGATGTAACAGATAACAGGCCTCTTCTAACTGTATGGAAAAGGAAAGGCAGAGGGGAAGGTATATGTGTGGTTAATAACGACATGAATACTGGTAGTTTTGCAAATAATTATTAGATACTAGACACTGTAGAGCTAAAAGCAGTATGACTGTCTAGATGTTTGTCTCAACACGTGCACACAAAGTACATACTAACATTTCCATACTATGGCATGTGCTTGTGGTTGGGACACCACAGAGAAGGTTAAGAAATTCGGTGTAACGGACATGAATGTACTGGTCATTTCAGTTCCTTCGTCCCACTGCTATACAGGGCACTTAGTTCTTGTCTACTCTTATCTCCCCATTCACTAAACACCTACAGGGCACATTTAAGACTGGTTCTGATGGCATGCGAGACATCCAGAAAAACTCCTGAAGGAAAAGATTAAAAAAAAAAATAATCCCAATTATTTACAAACCAAATTTCTTCCAAAGTTTTGTGTGAGTATTATGTGGGACCTCTTACAGACAAACACACATTGCTACAGCTATCTGGAGGGAAAAAAACAAATGTGAAAACCAGTAGAAATGCATCCTGAAAGGACTTCTCTAAACAGCAGCCAAACAACTTGCACATTCCTCAGGGAAAAAACAAAACAAAACAGAAAAACAAAACTACAAACAAACCAACCCCAATAAAAAAAACCCCAGAGATCACGTGTTACTCATAAAGTGCTTTGCATGGACAAGGATAGCAGTTTTCCTTGTGCTTTTCCTATGGGCTCAAGAAGCATTTTGTAGACTAATGGGTAATGAACCTTCACAAAAGTAAGTTCATTTTAAGCAAAGATGGAATGAAACTCCTAACAGTTATATTTTAGCAGACAATCTTCTGCCGGCACGACCTTGTGGAAGGAAACTAGGGCTTTTAACAAGCTCTGTGAAACAAATGACTGTTGAACCACCTGTACATACTTGCTCCGATAACAGTTTCTTTCGAGAGAACATTTAATTTCCAGTATGCCCGACATGTACAAATTAGGCCACAGCCCATACAGGGGCTGGAGCAATGCGTGGGGTGGAAGGAGAATGAGCAGCGATTACTTCACCCTTTGGGAGTCTGTGTCTGTAAATGCTCTCACCTGCCTGCTGACCCCAGTGGCCCCAGGCTCCTTCCACCTCTTGGGTATTGGCCTCAGATGATCACCAGGGAGCACTCCGATTTCACCCGTCTGCACACCACCGCTCGCTCCTTAGCTTCTCCACACTGGAAAGTGGCTATTGCTACTACTTAAATTCCTGCCAATCTCAATAAGGAAAAAAAACCTTACAGCATCTGAAGACCCACAGCAGACAAGAAAAAATTTGTGCTTTTTTTTTTTGTTTTGTTTTTAAAATGCATCCTGTACACAAAATCAATTCTATTCATGTACCAACATGAATCACTTCATTCTTGTAGTGACTATTAAGTCATTCACTATTGCTGTCTTGCTAATGTTTGTGGAATTAATATGAATACACAGTATTTCAGTTATAATTCCCACTTCAGGTTAGTCCGGTCCCTATAACCCCAGTAAATATTTACTGACAAACATAACAGACTACCAGCAACACCGCAGAACTCCAGGGTTTTAAAAGCACGTTCCACTACTGATGTGCGTTTCTCCCTTCGCCTGGGAGCAACCTTCTGCAGACAGAAACAGTCCAACTCTCCTAGGGAGGGAAGGACAGCATCCTCACCCAATACACCCACGTTTAGCACGGACACCACATTCACACACATTTAACTCCTTCATTTATTTGCCATGATTTTGTTTAACACCCCCCACCTCCCCCAAAAAGAACCTCCCCGCTAGAGGGGGGTCGGTTCTCCTGCCTCACCTGGAGCGGTACAGGGCAGATACGAATCAAAGTCTGAAAACTGTCTGAGCTTGAATTTCTTTCTAATGTGGTCTGACTTGCCTCTGTACAAATAATTTACATGTAATACCACACACCAGAGAACTCTGCAAACAGATCACATCACAAGATATTCTACTAGAGGTAAACGATGTGCAGAACTTTATGAGTTGTTTTTTCCCCTGACTGGGTAACTTGTCAAAAAGCTACCAACCGTTTGAAAACCAGGATTGGAGGACAGGAAAACAAAGCACTCTAAATGGAGATACCGCCACCTTCATCCTAGTTTGCAAAGTGTACAAAAGGGAAAGACAAACGGAAGGGAATAGATGACAGGGAAGAAAGCAATGAGAGGAGAAGTAGTCAGTGTGGATCCAGCAAGTACCGTTTTGCTTTGATCTAACAACTTGCCATTAGGACAAGATGCTCCACATTTATACACACACTTATCAGAGGATGTTTAGTTAACAGGATAAAAATCCTTTAAAAAAAGCTCTTGAAAGTACCAAAACATAATTTTCGGAATGTCTAATTCTAGGGGGGTTTGTATTTGTATTCAATTCAACCTGAGAACTTTTTTCCCCATTTATGAAAACATTACATATTGGTAAGGTACCTGGCATTAACCTGCACCCTCGTTTAAAATAAAACTTTTAAAGTAGGTACATACACCATTCACAGTCTGTATCAGGAATTCTACAGACTTCAGATGCCGTGGTAGCATCTTTGATAAATACGTTGTATCATATGATACAAAAGAAAAAAAATAAAAGAGAGGACAATCTCGCTACATTTTTTTTTTTTAAACTTCAGTTTGTTGCTGGACCAACAAAAGAAGGATCTACCTAATCCTTCTAAAAGATGTTGTCTATGCACACACCAAGAAAATGCTGGAAAAGGAAAAAGGTTAAGGTTGGTGGTTTTTGTTTGTTTTTTGAAGAAGTGATAAAGTAAATCTGAAAAAAGGTGCAGCAGCATCCCCTTTTGCTTCAGATTAACCTCTTCGCCTTTAGAGTAACATCTTCTCCAGCTCCCATCACCCCACATTTTTCATTTTGCTGGAATAAAACCCAATAATATAGACAGATTTAAGTGTTTGACATTGTAATACAGTGAAAAGGGGATACTGCATTGTCCATAAATCAGTGAGTACACCAGGAAAAAAAAAAAAGATCAGAACGGAGGATGATTCTTTTAAATTAGTACTCATCAGGTTTTCAGCCTCTGATGGTACGTTGTTAGAGGGAGAAAGCCGACCGGCAGACCATCCAAAGCAAGTCTCCTAAGTTGCAGCAGCAGTTCCATCCCCTCATGCCCGAGCACCACAGTCAAACCACGAGCGCCCTCTCCTCTCTCCTGGGAATGATGCCAACGGCACAGGCAGCCACTGCGGGTCTCCGAATGCACGCGGTGGTTTGTGTTGAAGGAGAAACACTGGCAGCAGAGGATTCTGGTTCCCAAAAAGGTACTTTTTCCCATTGTGTTGGACTGGCAGTTCCATTCTGCTCCACTTTTAAGCTTATGGATATCTTTTCTAAATTACTTTAGGTTTTGTGGAGCAGAACAGAGTTTTTGATGTTAAGAAACTGTAGGAACACAAGACTTAAATAACAGAGTGGGTGCTGCCATGGTGCTGTGGCTACTTGAACGCTGCAAATTCTCCTGTAGAGGGAGGACAAGAGCTTGGTTTAAAAAGGTGATTTCAGATACTAGGTGGTCAGAGATTTTCTCCAGACTAGTCAAACATTAGGTTGAATATAAAAGATGTTAAAAAATGCAAACTGTTAAAATTAAAGCACAAAAGAATACATAGTGAGAGAACATTGAATACAGACCCAGCATATTTTACCAAAGAAGATTTTCTTGAAAGCAAGCTGTACCCATTCTTCCCAAGACAGAGGTCTGAAAGTTCAAGCAAAGTCTAATTCATCATGCATTTGAAAATAAAATGTGTCAGTTTAATTTCACTTTAAACTCCTTATTGCACATATATCCTCCTGAAAAGCAACAATTGCAATAAATGCATCAGACTGCAAACTAATTTCTATTCTGGTGTAAAACTGGTTTAATAACAAAGAACAATTTGATACACCCGTTAACCTTTAAAGACTATATACAGTAAAGTGCCTGAATATTAAACTAGTATTGAAGAATGCTAGGGTCTGGTTTAGAGACCAACATAGCAACCTACTGTGAGAAAAATAAGAATGGTGAGATTGTCTACTCACTCCCAGACCAGAAACTAGGCCTTGCTCATTGGGAGCACAACAAATAAAGCAACCCCATGCTTCCTTCAGAATTGCTGAATAAACAGTAATTCTATGCAGTGCTTTCACATGCAATGATCTCCTGAAACTCTACACAGTTTATCTAGTGTCAGCACGCCATGAGATAGACTGATAGTCCCATTTCAGAGGTAATGAAACTATGGCACAGAGTAAAATCACTGCCCAAAGCCTTAAGAAGTTTGCCAGAGCTTTGAACAGAAGCCAAAACTAAGGTACTCGTCCTCTTCATCTTACACTTTAGCCAAAAAATTTCCCTGCCACCCACAAAAAAATTGTATTCTATAGGATTTTTAGGGAGGGGTGTCCAACTATGCTTAATCAAATGGACTCAGTAGCAAGAGAAAAAGAAATGTACATGTAACTTCCCTGTGTTGGGTTTCACATGAATTTTAGGTTAGTTTATGCCCCTTTCTTGACAGCACTCCTCCGAGCTCTCCTAATAATGAAGGAGTGATAAACAGACATGAGACTCTTTTTTCTGTTCAACAGGAGTGTGTTGAATGCCATTACATTCAAACAACCGCTCCCTATCTTGGTGTCCTTCCATCCTTTCAAGAGCAAGTGTTTTGTTGGCTTTGTTTTTCCTTAAGATTCTTGTTCTGAATATTGGAAACAAACCAGAAATATCCCTGCAGACAGAATTTTAGGCTGACAGCATTAATTCCATGGAAACTCTTGCACTATAAAGAAGAGAACCAAGAGCAGCGATCAGCAGTCTGCACAGGGAGGGGGAAGAAAAGGCATCTACAGGGCCTGGTAGGAACAGCTGATCTAAGGGAACATGAAGAAAGCAGGGAGAGGGGAGAGAGCTCTGTGCATCGTAGGAAATGAGAAGGGAGTACACCCAAGGTCTAAAGTAAGGGTGGCTGGCACAGGGGGCTGTGACAAACCTCAAGCTCTATGTGTCGTGACAGACTGTGGTGGTAGTTTTAAGTTCTAACAACAAAAGAATAAAAACTTTACGATGGATCTAATTGCCTATTTTACTAGTTCTACCAACAGATAAAACCCTTGCTCTAAAATACTCCAAATGTTTGATAATTTTTCTTGCTTCTCTCTGGCACATTTCACTGTTCTCCCAACTCTCTTCACAGCATCTTCTAGAAACACCTCAATTTTTGTACTTTTTTTTCTTTTAAGCGCAGAAGGACAAAAAAGTCATCAAGTATTGCCTGCGAGGCTAATTTTTAAGAATGACATTCATGCTTAGCTACGCTTTCAAAACATGCTCTACTTAATTTATTTTTCAGTCTGCTTTCCTAAACTGCTGATTAAAGATCAATTTATAAACAAGAGATTGCTCCCTCATTACTCATCTTGTCCTTCTGCCCATTTCTGGTAATAATTTAGCTTTTAATAGTCATACAGGGATTTCAGAAGATAAAAGATGAACCATTAATTGGGAAAGGGCAATGGAAAAACAGGATCAGAAGTCAAGAAGCATTTCAGATAGAATGGTAGCTATAAAAAGGTGGTTTTCAGACTTTTCTTCCATTTAAATAAAACCTTAGCAAAGACTTTTTTTTTTTTTTTTTACAAGCTAATCATAAATCTCCCCTTTCAAAATTCAGGTGCTAATCCAACCTCAAATCAACAGGAGACCAAAATAGGTAACACGTTCATCTAATAATGGGATTATGTTGATTGAGCATGTATAAAATGCAGTTAGCAGTAACAGCTTTCCCTAGATGAGGAATGTAGATGGCTATACCTATCCACGTACAGGAATCCTTCATCCTGCTAGGTGTCGACAGGACTTTCTGAGGAGTAGCTAAAAGGCTTTATGTCACCCTTTCTATTCTGAAGATGTGAAATATCTGTAGCTGGTTCTTTTATCTTCTGAAAGAAACCCCATCTGTAGAAGTGGTAGAGAGTACACAGGCAACCTCTTCCTGAGACTCAGATGCATACAGATAGATAAAGTAACCTGAACCGTGAATTCACCATTTTCTAGCAAGACAGGAAGGTCTTGCCCGAAAGCAATGAATGGATGAAATGAAGACAGATTTAGGAATTTGCCCTGATATGCCCTGTCCTGCAGGAACAGGATCATCCCCATTCTGCCCCGCTAAGTCTTTGGATGCCATTCTGTAATGGCCAATGCTAATCTAAACTGGGACTACTGTAGTCCCACTCTCCCTCCTGACCTGAGCTGTAGAGCAATGACCTGCCCGTTGGGCCACGCTGGCCCTGAGGTGAGATGGCTCAAGGAGCTCACCTAGCAAATGCTAGCTCGGGCTGGTGGGCAAGGAGAGTTTTCTAACCAGTTTTTGAAGAGCTGCTCTGTGTGTGTGCGTGTGGGGGGGACGTAACCCGCTCAACTGCGTGGAACGGACTCATGGAATCGGAGAGTATCGGCCAGTGCAAAAGGGCAAGGAGCTGGGCCCTGGCTGCTCCAAATGAGATTAGCTTACCACAAAGCTATGAAACCACACACTTAGCCATTTGGGATGTGAAAAAAACAACAGACATTTTTATTCATTGTGAGCCAGACATCTGATGTGCTTTTTATCAAGCAGGACTTCAGATGCTTGCTTTGACTGGTGTGCTGGTTTTGGCTGGGATAGAGTTAATTTTCTTCACAGTAGCTAGTGTGGGGCTATGTTTTGGATTTGTGTTGGAAACTGTTGATAACACAGGGATGTTTTAGTTACTGCTGAGCAGCGCTGACACAGAGTCAAGGCCTCTTCTGCTCCTCACACCACCCCACCAGCGAGTAGGCTGGGGATGCACAAGAAGTTGGGAGGGGACACAGCCGGGACAGCTGACCCCAACTGACCAAAGGGATATTCCATACCATACGATGTCATGCTCAGCATATAGAGCTGGGGGAAGAAGGAGGAAGGGGGGGACATTCGGAGTGGTGGTGTTTGTCTTCCCAAGTAACGGTTACGCGTGATGGAGCCCTGCTTTCCTGGAGATGGCTGAACACCTGCCTGCCGATGGGAAGGAGTGAATGAATTCCTTGTTTTGCTTTGCTTGTGTGCGCGGCTTTTGCTTTACTTATTAAACTGCCTTTATCTCAACCCACGAGTTTTCTCACTTTTACCCTTCCAATTCTCTCCCCCTTCCCACTGGGGGGGGGAGTGAGCGAGTGGCTGTGTGGGGCTTAGTTGCCGACTGGGGTTAAACCACGACAATTGGTAACAAAGAAATTCCCTTCCAAAGGATGGATAGCATTTGAAAATCTACACTTCTTACAGAGCCCTTTCAAGCTAGTTGCTACAGTCTTTTCACACTCATCACATGTAAAGCACGTGGAAACTATTTTAAATGCACACTTTCAAAAATCTGTACTAAAAAAGATGATCAAGTTCTTTCATTTTGTGTCCAAACAATATAAAATAAGGGCATGTTCTGAGCAAACCTGCTGCCCCTTATTCCTGGAAGGATTTAAGATGCAGTTACCAATCTCTACTCTCACAGATTTGTAAGTAATTTATAAGTAATCTGGATTCCTGAGGTCACAAGACATCTTAACTGTACTCCTTATCCTGGGGTAGATGCCATGTTTCTCAGAAGAATCGTAAGGAGAAGAATGGTTCCATTCCAGGCTCATGCCAGCTTTGTCTACTGAAGTAGAGAGCAACTGACTTATCAAAGGGAAACACCAAATTCCAACACCTTGCCTGGATTACATTCACAGACACAGAAAAAAGTATGACAAAGAGCCAGTTTTCTGTTGGATCTTGCACTGATCTTCTAGTATGGATACCATCCACTGGCTAAATAAAAATTTGGAACATACCCTCATGTGGATAATCAGTATCCTCAGAATATACAGCAGTGTTTATGAGGATCTGGTCCTTCTACAAGGTACCAAGACAGATTTTGTTTTTATACTGAGATGCAGGGAAGTAAAGAAAAAAGGAACCTCACATAGTATAAACTACCCCTCCAGAAAAGCCTGGGATCCTACAGACTTGTTTTCAGGACTGATAGGTATCTGTTTCTAAACGATATAGCTGAGTTGCATCTTTGAGAACACTGACCCAAATCCACAGGTGTATTTAGGCATCTTCATCCTACATATGCTCCCAAATCTCATTGAAGCAGCAATTACAAACTACAGAAGTTAAACCCCTAAATGCCTTTATGTCAGATAAAGTTAATGATGCACAAAAAACAGCCTCCTTTTAGGCTTCATAAAATGTTTAGCGAGAAGCTAAGATCATGTTATGGCCACGGATCCCAAACCGTGCTCGACGTGTAAGAACAGGTGACACAGGAAGAATTCTAATGCACTGACCATACAGCAGGAAATGGGGCCAAAGGTGCCTGAGGGTGGCAGCATTTCCCCCCCCCCCCCGTAACTGTAGTTCCTGTAGCACAGAAGAACAATCTTCACAACAAGAAGGATAACACTACTCCAAGGAATAACTTGTTTGAACTGATCTGGCAGACCTGAGAAAGAGTAAGCCTGGGCAGGGCAGTGATGATGGTTCTGCACTCTCCGTAACTCCCTGTGTGGTTAAGCCTTTTCTGCCCGGGATGGCGCATTTCTAGATTCTGCAGGAGACCCAGCAGCATCCTCTTGCTCTTACTTAGATGGGCATTGTAGCCTGTACTGAATATCATACCCCAAAGCTTAAGAAACATTCCTCCTCACTGTCTAGAATAAAAAAAAACAAAAAATGAGTAAGAGGGGAAAAAACACACTTAAATCCTGTTTTCATTTTAAGATAAGCCTGCCAAAATAAGGTGAAGCTACCAGAAAGATGGGAAACAGATTTTCTAAAACAATAACAACTTTCGTCCTCCACAACTATTTCCATAGAGATAGATTTCAACAGCTGAATTTTTTTGACTAACAAAATGAGAAGAGAAAAGTTAGTTCCCAAACTGTTCCAACAGCAGAAGCCAAAAAGACCATTAGAATCCAGGCAATTAGAAATTGCCTACATCTCTTCAAGCTCTCTAAGTCTGCCTCCTGTTTTAAAAGGCTCAGTTGCCAGACAGCAGAAAAGAAAACCTTTTTTGAATTCCTGATCTATTTCAAAAACCTATTGCTAGCAACATGCAAACTTTTCTATAAGTATGCAAATCAGAAGCCATTAAGAACACTCCTGGCCCTTGAAGTCCTAACAAGAGCAGCAATAGCTTGTTTCTGATGCAGACGAATCTGTGAAAATTAATAGCTTCGCCATTTAAAACAAACAAAACCACATAACTAGTTTCAAAATATGCAAGAATACAGCCAATAACATTATTGTGTTCATATCTGACATTAAAGACTGATATAACCTGAACCACTACTCTGATTCACCTGTTCCAGAGGAATGCTCCAGAGAAAAATACAATCTTTAAAGTGAGCTGACAGGATCTTGGTAAGGTGTCTAGCTTTCTCAGTTAGATATCTAGTCTAACTGATTCACTTCTAGTCAAACTATCAGCTTTTATATGGAAGTGAAAAAAACAATTTGTCACTGAACAGAAGCATGTTCAATGGTATTCTTAACAATATTAAAATAATTAAAACATTTCATCTTAACAGAACTCATGGTATAACACTGATTTCCATGAAAACAACTGCTTTTTCAAATCCTCTTTTCCTATTATGGGTATTAGCAGCCTTTTCCTCTTAAAGTATTTGGTTATGCTCGAGATTTAAAATGTTTTTTTAATTTTGAAATCCGTGCTAATTGAAGGATACAGGCCCCAATACCAGTAATATTCTTGCAGTTCAGCAAAAGCAGATTCAGAATTTCTTCTATGTTGCATTGTAATAGAACATTTTGAGATGGTCTAAACTATAGCAGGTGAGAGTATTTAGGCAAAAATAAAAGGTAAAAAAAAAACCCCACACCACCACTCCTCTGCAGGAAGAGATGTTCTCTAAACAGCACTATTTTAAACTTCAACTTTCAAAATACGACTCACACATCACTAAGGTCTTTCACTGGATTCTGTGTTGTATCTGCTCACTTCTGCTGACCACAAGATGTTTTGACTGTGCTCAGCCTTAAAGCTAAGTTTATTTTTCCAATTGTTTCCCACATATGAGTAGCATTACTAACTGAGGAATCTAAAGCCTATTGCTAAAATATAATGACCTCAAGAAGTAAAAAAAAAAAAAAAAACCCAAAAAAAAAAAACCCCAAAAAAAAAACCAAAACACACACAA
>NW_008796213.1:3967047-3971229 GCF_000699145.1 Aptenodytes forsteri | reverse complement strand
AAAAAAAAAAAAAAACCCAAACAAAAAAAACCCCAAAAAACAAACCAAACACACACCATAGCTTGAGTAGATTAAAATCAAATACACTCCTGAGTAACTAATTCCAATCCATAAACTAGGCAAAAATGACACAGGCAAGCAAAAATGACACCCAATGACCGTAAGAGGATTTTTGCTTGTTTTGAAGTGACTTTTCCCGTTTTTCTTATGTGACCTTATAATTCTTCTTGTGCCAGCTGTTCCCAGGGCATTCCTTACCAACACAGACTTTGTACTCGGGACATTCAATGCCCAGTATTAGGAAGTGAGTCTTCATTCCCTCAGTAAACCTTAAAAACATAGCTGGTAGGAACCGAGAACGTACACGTGTGTTGCACACACAGGAACACACCAGCACACAGACACACAGGCACACGCTTTCACATTTCTTTTCAGTGTACTGGAAACCCACCGTATCCCCCTGCTTGGATGGGTGTTTTTGGAGAAGCACAAGCATATAGACTAAAATCCTCTGTCTGGAAGCCAGCCCGGTTTAATGAGGGCTCAGATGCACTGCGGTGAATTTTTGGCAATGACCGGGCCAGAAGCTCAATGGAGGCAAGAATCTAAAACAAGTAGAAAATAAGTGATCAAATCTGTTGTTCCAAAGTTATAACAGCCTCTCAAAACAAAAAAGGCAGAACATTAACTACAGAAAAATATTTATGCACAAATTCAAACAGAGACTTTTAAGAATAGATTACTGCATTGCACTCTGATGTTTATATCCTGAAAAAGGACATTTTGGGAAGAAACTGTCTCATTTTCCCCTCTAAAAGGGCATACCGATTTCCCTCTGTAAGCATAACAAATATAGTTGCTTTCTATTTGCCTCCTTGTTTATGCACTAGTACCTATACCTACCATCGCTGCAAATAAACACAGCTTTGGCAGCAGTTTGCTTAATACTATTTACCATAAAGCCAGCAGGGGGAGCCCATTATTTGGGAAGAAACTGTCTCATTTTCCCCTCTAAAAGGGCATACCGATTTCCCTCTGTAAGCATAACAAATATAGTTGCTTTCTATTTGCCTCCTTGTTTATGCACTAGTACCTATACCTACCATCGCTGCAAATAAACACAGCTTTGGCAGCAGTTTGCTTAATACTATTTACCATAAAGCCAGCAGGGGGAGCCCATTATTTTTTGAAAATGCTTTGGTTACTCAAATAAAATTACATTAAAAAAAAAAAAAAAAAAAAAGGTGTGCCCCCCCAAGCTTTTAGAATCCAAACCTTCCTCAGCAGGCATGATAAATCAAGTTTTGTAACAAAACTATCAGTTTCCTTTCATAAAGTTCGGGGGAGAGCAAGGAGGGGGGTATAAAGATTTCTGAGAACATACACAGCAAGTTCTAATTTGTGTGTCTAATTGCGATTCTTAATTTCACTGTCTCCCAGTTGAAACTTTCTCCAACATATAAATGCTTTTCCAACTACACAAGTCATTTTAATACCTGCTTTTTGAATTGAAAATAAACATTTCTAATTAAACAGCACTAACCAGGTACTGAGCCAGTACTGTTATGAAGTCATGGTATAGCGCTAATTAAAAGACTTTTGAATGGCCCAGTGAGTTCATAACTGATATTTATTTTTAATATTTGAATTGTAAGTCTACTGAGAACTAAAGAGGAACCTTTCTCACCTGTGGAAAAAGGGGTCTCTCGTCTCTTTTCTTTTTTAAGCATTCTGCCATTAGTCTCTTCATAGCTTTTGGACAGTTGCTCCGTACTTTGCTGAGGTCTGGAGATAGGTATCCTCTTCCCACCATAAAAATTATCTTTATTTAAGGTGAAAAAAGATGAAAGGGGAAGAAGATGAGTCCATAAAACAAACAGTAATGAAAGATGAACATTTTGCCAGACCATTTTAGTCCCAGCAGCAAGTTTTCTGCTCCCAGGAAACATTATCTGGTATTGAAATTGCCAAGTTTCTTACAGTAATGCTTGCTAACCTATTCAGTACAGAGAAAAAATTAGATTTTTCCTCCTCCTCCTAAGAGAGATTTATGTGAAACTTGAACACTACTAAATGGTTACCATTTATAGCAATAACCATCTAAGGAACAGTTCTTCGGTGTCAAAAACTGTTACAAAAACAAGAATAAGCAACACTGTGGCAGGAACAGAATGCCTAAAAATAAATATTCTGTAAAAATAAATATTCTCTTTTATATTATAAGTCAACAGCAAGTTTACACTGAAAGGTATTTTAAGAAACACACGGACTTCAGATGTTAAAACCCCTTACCTTTCAAGAATAAATTCCTTCCTATACTTTTCCACCACAAAAGCTTATTCTCGACATCTGACCACCTTCCTTACCCCCCAAAAAAAAACCCCACAAAAGCAAAAGAGAAACTGCCTCTCCTCTGTAAAAGAGAAGACAGACAGGCTTTGTATTTTTACAGTAATTCTTTCAACATAGAAGGCTTGTATTTCACCTAAGGATAAAACTTAAGCATAAAACAAAGAAAAACTAATAGAAAGCAGGAAAATAAAGCATAAATATGGTTAATGTTCTCTTGGATATATATAAAAAAAAAAAAAAAATCAAACATCATCATGTCAAGCCAAGGTCAAATGCAATGTGGTTTGAGTACTGCAGTTGCACTGACACTAAAAAGCCCTTTCAAACTAGCTAATCAAAGATCCATTCACACTGCAGCAGATAATCACTACCTTTTCTGAATGCTCAGACAGACCCAGCAGGTGTATCATACCTTGTATTTAATGAAGTGTAACTATTCCATATCTTGACACTGGCAAAAAAAACCAACAGAAAAAAACCACATCTCAAGCAAGCTATACATATTATTTATACTAACACAATCCCGGTCCTTTTTCAACTTTCTGATTCAGGCGCATCTGTGTTGGCATCAAGGAGTACAAAACTCCCATATGGTTTCTTTAGAAATCCCCATGTGCCAGAGCAGCATTTCATAGTAAAGACTTGTCTGCCCCGTCCCTTACCTCTGCTGCAATGAAACTTACCATCATCTTGGAGTTACTCTTTTCTAAATAATTACACTAAAGTTGAAATTATTCAAAATTTGTTATTATTTAAGTTTCCAATACTATATTTACAAATAATATAGGGATTAAACTTTTATTTTAACTAGAGAAAAGAGAATATCACTACAAGAACAGTCCTAGTCTGTCTAGAAAAATCTGTTAAGGTGAAACGCCCTGAGGTGTAACAAGAACGATGCTTTGCTCACTAAGATCCTTAGTTATGTCATAGTAGCTGATGTAGATGCACCAACACAGAGCAAGCGATATTTATGTCTCTTCAGACAATAGACTGGGAGTGACAAAACTCAAGACATTAGATCACATTTCATGTGTTGGCTTCACTTGCAATTTAAAATTTGTTTCAGCGCTCAATTGTGAGCACCCACAGCACTGGGTCCATCTTTCAAATCTCAAAAGGTAAAAACAAGACAATGCCCGAATACTGCTTTTAGAAGTAATCTGGACAGGGAATGTCCAGGAATCTGGACATTTCCCTTCTTTCAAAAGGAAAAAAAAAAAAAAGAAAAAAAAAAAAGGAGTCACTCCAAATTTGATGAATTGGGATGAAGTGTTCTGACAAATAATGGAAGCAGCCTTATAAAATGGCATTCACAGACGAACGTTGCTATGGTTGCAATTCTCAAGTACTGACAATGAAAAAACAAGGGATGCGGACACAGATACAACATAAATATATCACCACCCAGACACGGAATAGTTTACACCAAAGATCTTGATGCATAGATACTATTTTCAGATTAGACAGAGAAATAATGAATCAGATATGCCTTCACAAACGTGCCTATCCTGTGGAGATATACAACAGGCGTGTGGTATCATTAGACTTCAGGAATATTTGTTCACAATTAAGTAATCTTACAGGATTCGCACACTCTGGAAAGTCATATACTCCATCAACCAGGATTTGAGAAATGCTCATATCCTGAAATTCAATTAGATGGTGCATGCATTTCTCAAGATTGAAATGAATATAAAACATTCAGCAAGATGATTGCTGTTCCATTTTGTCAATCCTGCTGCTGAACTATTGTTCAATGCAAGGAGAGCCGGGGTTTTGGAGAGGAGAGCCGGGGGGGGGGGGGGGGGGGGGGGGGGGGGGGGGGGG
>NW_008796213.1:3897164-3967005 GCF_000699145.1 Aptenodytes forsteri | reverse complement strand
GGAGAAATAACTGAACATATGGAAGATCATTTTGCCTTTGCAGAACTATTATAAACTAGATCACTATTAAGTAACCTGCTCTCTCCCTAATAAGTATCCTGGCAACCAGCTCAGAAGCAGAAAATCTATACTTAAAGTCAAAAAGAACCAAAAAAACCCCTCAAGAGAAGTAAGTAAATTGGCATTATGTGGCTGAGGCAGATCTATAAAATGTAGAAATGTAATCTCACAACATCAGAATCAGAAACACAAATCAAACACACAAAACATCAGAATGTGCACTTCACAAGGCTGAATCAGCCTCCGTTTCAGGCCGGAGTTGACCGAAGTCAGTCCCTTCCCTTACCTGGTCCCTGTTGTTGATGTTTGAGTATGGTAACTGTCCAGTCATCAATTCATAAAGAACAATCCCAAACGCATACACATCTGACTGAAAACTATATGGGTTTTTATCTTGCATCCTAATAACTTCCGGTGCCTGTACAATAAAAAGAAAGAATTAGTTTTTATTTCACCATGCCGGGCTGCGCCTCACATACCAGGAACAAAGCATGGACTTGTCCAGAATGTAACAGGTGCAAGGCCCACTCTTGCCTTCAGATGTTACCGGGTCCTAACATAGAGTGGATGTTGACATGAATCTCAAAATCCATTGGTGCATTTTAGCTTGGTGATCCCTTTATTCCTCTACAACAGAACAAAGTGACCTTGTCCGTGCTGAGAAGCTACTTTGAAACGAGAATTACAACACTGAAAATAACGCCAACTAACAGAGCCTTCATTTTTTTCAGGGAGGAGAGGAGAAAGTGGAGTTGCACAGGAGGTTGTAATGATACTTCTTATTAAGACTTAAGCAAGTTGTACGAGCTCTTGAGAGTAACCATGCTTGAACCCTTAAAACTTAAGAGCATCTTACTTTTGGCTGAGCTAGTTCCTCTGCTCCTTTGCAGGATGTTTTCCATGGCTTTTCTCACCTTCTCCTCAACCCTGGATTAATCATACCCTTTTTCCTTAGCCACCATTTTCTTTTCAGTTTAAACCTCAGAATAAGGGATGAAGACACTAAAGTTTTTTTGCTGACTACTGGAAAACATACGCTTAAAGAAGAACTGAAAAGCGTTCATTTAGTAGTTCGTATTACTGCTTATCTTCTCCAGCTTAAGACAGCTTGTATATGTCAGTGTGCTGGAGGGACAGTCTTAGAAACTTTGGCCAAAGGCAATTAAATTTATTGAAACACACACACCACTTCCCCCTTGCTTACCATCCATAGAATAGATCCAGACAACTGTTCAAACTGATGGGATCCGCTCCATCGTGATTTCACTGTAGCTAGACCAAAATCACCTATTTTTACTGTGAGGTCTTCATGAAGAAAAATATCTAAGGGGGAAACGTTAAGGGAAAACAAACAAGTGGTGCTGGTCCTGTCCTACAAGAACAATAAACAGCTACAAATTTGCAACATTAGACATAACAGTTTTAACCATCCACCACCACTGAAGAAGGTTTTCATATAGTACAGGTTGTAAGCAGCCAGCACGGTGAATTATGGTACTTAAGGGCTACATAAGTAATGACTGGGCCAGTGCTGAAAAGACCATGGCCCAGGTGGCTTTCTTGAAATGCCAAGTACGAGAAAAGCTGAAAATATTCCATGAGTGAACTGGCGTAATCTTTCATTACATGCAGAAACCAAATGATGCAAAAATCTTTGTGATACCACAACAAAACTTGCTACGTTATTGCAATCACATCAATAGACATAGTAAGTATTCCTTACTTTGGTACTAGTGACATTACCCCTTCTCAACGAAATTTCAACTCAGCATATATTCACACATGAACAGCTTTTCACATCAGTAAGTTCATTTCTGGCAGAAAACCCAAAAAACAACAGAATGCTGTCACGTTCCACAATCACATCTCTGGGAAAGGATACTATTACTCTTGAGGTCTCTGTGGATGATTGACTTGGCATGCAAATAACTGCAAAGAAACACCATAGATTAGGTGGGTTAAATGATATTTCACTAATCAACAACTCAAAATTCACTGTATTACTGAAACATAAATTCTACAGATATTCAAACTGCACATCTTTATCAAGGTGGTAAAACTTCAGTTATCCATGACAGTTCCTGCAACAAGCACAGGAAAAAAACCACAGAAATAAAATAAAGCTTAGATTTCCAGCTCAAACCTGATACTACTGAAGAATGAAATAACCATTATGCACCAACTTCTTTTCAGTTCTAACTCAATATTCAGAAAAAAAAATAAAAGAACTTCAGTAGTTTTTGACGTGCCATTCAGTGCTGAAGGTTCTGCCTCCCAGCCTTAATGGTGACTGTCAAGACACTTTGTGGGCTAGGCACAGCTTTAGGTAAGTAAGGTGTTTCTAAATTGCGGGAGCTAAATGTGCTTCCCAGTCTCAGTGTGTACTCAAGTATGCTGACTGCTTTTTAGTGTGGGACTGGAAAAAAAATCCCCTGATTGCAGACTGGATAAATAGATTGCAGAGAGGACAGTACTTGCCCCACAGCACAGATATAGCCTAAATTAGGCAACTAGTCTCCCACGGCTCTTTGTTTAGTCAATGGGATTGGCGCAAACCTGCTGGAAAAGCCCCAATTTATGTCTCTGCTTTGAATCATGCTCATAAAACAGCTTCTGCATCTCCACTACCTACAGAGGGAGCCTGGGGAGATGAGCAGGCTGACAGAAGGCTGAGGCTGGTTGCTGCAAACACCTCCCCACTGCTTGACTGAAAACGTAACAGAATACTTAGCAGAAAAATGGCACAATTAACTGCAATCATCATAGTGGCTTTCCAGCTGGAGGGTGATTTCTCTGATCTTACATCAGTGTTCTGATTTTGACACACAATATTGGGCTAGTTTTGTAAATTCTAACTCACTCAATTGCCCCCTATGGGAGTAAGGATTACTTACAGTCCTTAGAACAAAATAGGTATGTTTTCTTCAAATGCTGAAATCTAGTACTTAGAGAGCTACAATACTCATAAGAAAAGGAGAAAAAAAAAATCAATTCTTTTTGCTAACAGGGCTGTCTGCCTTTTACATTATCTTACAGGATTCTGTCCTTTCACTCACAGGGTGTTTCTTTTTAAACTATGTTTTACCTCCTACCATAAGACTATCTGCACTGTGAAGATCGTAAAGCCTGGAACAGAAATCTTTGCTCACAAGATGGAAAGTTTAACTGCACTGTAATTATCTTTATTCTGCTTTCTAAGACTATATTTCCTTGATGATTTCTATTTCCCTATGTTCCAAAAAAAGAACACGAAGTCTGTTTTACTAATCAAAATAATAAACACTTCACCAAATGCTTTCATCATCAAGGCAAGACCCTGGGCTTGGCAAAGTGGGTAGATAGCTGGCCTTATTTGCCAATGCCAGTCAGAGTGTGAAGGGGATAAGTAAACATTGCCCCAATGCTCATTTGCAAACAAGTAATACGATACTTACTCCATGCCTTGTGCAGTCTGTCGTGCAATATCAATTAGCTTGATCATTTCAAATTTGGTCTCAATGATGTGTAGATGGTGATATAAGCTGGACCCCTCACACCATTGTGTAACAATAGCCAACTGGGGTTTTGTTGAATAACCCATGAAAAGCAGGATATTCACATGTCGTGTTTTCCTGTTGAAAAAAAAAAATCAGGAGGAAATGAGGCGGATCAGGAAATCAGGAGAAACCCAGGCAGATCTATCACAGTCTAAATATAGATTTCCAAACAGAAGTTGTTGGGTCAATCTCAGCTTTTACTAAGATAACATGATAACCTGTTGCTAGATTCAGTTTAATGCATTATTCCAGCAGTTAGCCTTTCTTATCATCATGACGTAGAATAGCTATTCTGGGGTAAGCACCGCTTCCTCTTGCTTTTGCAAGCAACCCAGCACAGGACCGCTCAGAAGATGCTGTTACCACTAGGTCCCCTGGGACAGGGATGGTTTGCAGGCAGGTCTGCTTTTGTGTAACCCCAGCCCAGCTATGAGAAGTTGCTGCCCATAAGGAGGACATCCAAAATGAAATTCCAGTCTCAGAGGCTTCCAGGAAGGACAACCCTTTCGTTCAGAAACCAATACCACACTTCCAGGACAAGGCTTCAGTTTTTCTTAGTGCTTTATTTGACAAGAATTTTGTACTCTCTATGGAGCCAGCATACAAGGAAGGATGGAAACAGGTATGAAAACTGTACCTCAGTAAGGTTATGATATGAACTGGTTTCCAAACAGCACTGGGAAGAGATTGGAGTTCACCACAGAGATTTGGCCAGATTAAATCAAACCTACTTCAAAGACGGAGCAACTCCAGACAGAAAAACTTCACAACAAACAATGCAGAGAGGATTATCTCAGTAGATATCCCAGTAGATTCAAGGCCTGAAAGAATCTACTGATACACTGTGAAATCTGAAAGATTCTCCTCACCCTCCAGGCAAAGTCAATCACATTCCTATTGTCATCAAACGGACATGAAGAACTAGATACCTCCAAACATACCAATGAGATATTACAAAGATGAGGCACCTAAGAATTCTGGAGTATTTCCTAGCTTTCCCAGGAGCTGGGGAAAAATAAAGGCAATCTTCTTTGAACACAGCTTGGTACCGAAGGCAGTCAGCTCACTGTTGATGAAACCTGACAGACCAAGCTTAAAACCTGTGGTAGCTTCTTAAATCTATGCTGCTACTGAAGATGGCAGAGCTCTTTATGTTTTCTTATATTAAAAAACTAACATGGGAGCCTAGAGTATGAACCCCTTTGTCCTCTCAGCAATGCAGACTAGGACAATTCTACTCTATGTGACTGTGCCTTTTTCAGGTTCAAGGATTTGCCAAGTGATGCTGAGAGTAACTGCTGAGTGAACAAAAAATAAGTAGTTTCTTGCAAATCCTACCTCAAAGCTAAGAAAGTAACGATGACGCATAATGGAAAAGGCACAACTACAGGTAAATCTGGCTCATCTGGGTCAAAGGATAGGATAACTGACTGTTTACTGTAAGTGCTGAAACTATCAACAACAGAGAAATGGGACTGCCAACAGAAATCTGGACTAGGTATGAAATACAAGATTTTTTTATTTCATTCAGTTCTCCTGAGCAGGTATGTCAAAAATATGCAGAGATATCCAAAGTAGCATAACCCAGAAAACCTCTACTTCCACAGCTGTGGGCTTAGAGTTTTCAGAACTAACATTTCCTGGGGAGAAAAGCTGACCATCCCCTTTTCACCGTGTAGCTTATTGGGGATGCTCCTCCAGCACAGACACCCAGCTCAACACATCAGTTTTCCAGAGGCAAAAACCTTCTTTCTATTTTGTTTCTTAAAACAGAATTATGCTCAAGACCGCTCAAGATTGTACTTGGATGCTAATGGTCTTCCCCAATAAATATTCTATTGTATCATGCTGGTGGATCGTCTTTTAAGAACTGAACCCAAGACAAATACTTCCTCTGAGAAAGTACAAGCAGTAGACATGAGAAAAGGAAATCAAGAAGTGACTTTATGAGAAATACATTTAAAAAACCTCAAAGAGAAGTCAATGCTACTGAACAGAAACTATTAAACAATGGATAATACGGGCAGTGCTGTAGCCCAAAACCAAGTAGTCATACTCTCCTTCAATCTCAAAACGTGGATGAGAGGAAAGGCCGGCCTACGGTTCACACTTAGGCTTGAGTGTGCCCTGGGGTAGTGCAATAGCAAAAACCAGTCCTGTCTTGAGTGTTTGGACATACGTATATTCACAACATAGGTGTATAGACAAAAACATACAGGGAAAGGAAGAACTAGCAGTGGATACAAAGAAATATTTTAAAATGGCAAGTTATATTTTCTGCCCGAAGTATCATCATGGAGGAATAAGAGCAATGTGTGCTAATGGAAATCTAAAATCCAATGATTAATGAAGCATAAATCTACACACATTATTTTATGCCATTAAAAATATTCTTACCTGAGCACTCCTACTTCATTTTTAAAAGCCTGTAACTGTTGAGGTGTGGGTGCCGTAACATTCAACATTTTCACTGCCACATCACCTTTAAAATAGCAATTTTTAAAAAGTGCCATTGATACATATTCCTCTATTCAGAAAATGCTATAGAGAGCATCAGAAATATTGAGATACCCTATTTTCTAGCTTTCATGAAATAAACCACTATGATATTAAAATAAGTAAATATTCTGTAAAATGTATAAACACTATTCTTATTTCACTCTGAGAAATCCTAGCCAAGTCAAAGCTTTCCAAATACACATTTGAAATCCTCCTTCATCAAGACGGATACTTCAGCCTTTCTAGTAACTATGTTTCATCTTTACCCTAATAATTACTTAATTCAGAAGAACATGCAAGAGTTGAGTTTCTAAACGGTTTGAAGTTCTAACATTACCTATTTAGCACACTAATTATTAATTTAAAAATCGTCTCTATGGCCCGTCAATGGACTCTCCCCGGTATGTCCATGTCTCTCTTGTACTGAGGAGCCCAGAACTGGACCCAGCACTCCAGGTGTGGCCTCACCAGTGCTGAGTAGAAGGGAAGGGTCACCTCGCTTGACCTGCTGGCAATGCTTTGCCTAATGCAGCCCAGGATATCATTAGCCTTCTTTGTGGCATGGGCAGACTGCTGGCTCATGTTCAACTTGGTGTCCACCAGAATCCCCAGGCGCTCTTCTGTGAAGCTGCTTGCCAGCTGGGTGACCCCCAGCAGGCAATGTTACTTGCTTAAGAATAACTGTTTGCCATGATGGCCACGTACCATGCCACTTTCCTTTGTAGACTGTTCCAAATGATCCAGATCCTATCCTTTGTCCAACTGTGATCTGTCCATCTGGTATCTCCCAATCATCACTTGAATCCCGCCGACCAAGGGTTTTCTTTATATATATATATATATATGCATAAACAATAAAAAGGAAGAAAGCAAGTGCATTAATGTCTGTGAAAACAGCTCCTTTGTTAAAGATCTGGTATTAGCATTTCGTACTATTAAAGTCCTAAAAGGACTTTCTTTTTCAGATATTGCATTTGACTTTTCAAGCCAGCCATACACAAAACCTAGCACACAGGTGTACTAAGTTATTTCCTGGCATGAAATATTTGCCACAAGTTTCTGGCAGTATTAAAACCAGTAAATATTAAGAAACTCGCACCAAAAAGAAAGACCCATTTATTTTTCAATTCTTACTCAATCATAATGCTAAATTATGAATTTAAAAAAATGCAGACTTTTTATGTATTGTTACATTTGAGAATCACTAGAGAACTTTCAAAGTTCGTAAGTCATGGTGAGAAAAATTAAGCTGTTATTTGAAGGGAAACGGGCATTATAATATGAAGCACACCAAGTTTCTTTATATATATATATGCATAAACAATAAAAAGGAAGAAAGCAAGTGCATTAATGTCTGTGAAAACAGCTCCTTTGTTAAAGATCTGGTATTAGCATTTCGTACTATTAAAGTCCTAAAAGGACTTTCTTTTTCAGATATTGCATTTGACTTTTCAAGCCAGCCATACACAAAACCTCAGCACACAGGTGTACTAAGTTATCTCCTGGCATGAAATATTTGCCACAAGTTTCTGGCAGTATTAAAACCAGTAAATATTAAGAAACTCGCACCAAAAAGAAAGACCCATTTATTTTTCAATTCTTACTCAATCATAATGCTAAATTATGAATTTAAAAAAATGCAGACTTTTTATGTATTGTTACATTTGAGAATCACTAGAGAACTTTCAAAGTTCGTAAGTCATGGTGAGAAAAATTAAGCTGTTATTTGAAGGGAAACGGGCATTATAATATGAAGCACACCAAGACGTTTGGGTGCAATGCAGTAAAAGTGAGTACAGTCAATTATTTAAATGATTTATTTATCAGTCCCACAATTTCAATATTCTATTATTTATTGTTTTAAAGTCCTTGATCATTACCATACTTATCTTCAAAATAATTCAGAAGGCTTTGATGAAAGAAAAGTAAGAGGAACATGGTTGTGTAGTATTTCTATACTATGAATATATCATACTACGAATGAAAATAGCTGATCTTTCCCTTACCATTCTATTTCTGTCTTCTGAGGATGAGGATGATTTCCTTTCCCGTTGGGGTCCTGGTGATTTCTGTAACGCTTTCACATTGGTGAGTGACCCAGGCAAAGAGGCAGGAGGTGTTGCAGACAAACCTGCAGTTGAACCTAAATTTCAGAAACAGGACAATTTTATCTATAAGAAATCAGCTTACAAGAATGTATTGATATTAGGTGCAAGAATTGTGTTTAAGATGCAGTGTCTCCAAACATCAATGTAAATGTTAAGAGGGAACAAACATATACTAGGAATATTGTCCTAATATTAGATTAGTGCAAGTCTTAGATTTCAGGAAGAGACAAGTCTATAGCAAACATCCCTGTATACCAGATAGTCCCCAGTCTCTTGTTCATGAATTATCAGAAGGACAATGCCTCTTTAAATAGAAAAAAACAAAACAAAACAAAACAAACTATTTTTTAATTCCACCAGTTTCTTTGAGAAGAAAAGTAGTAGCATTTTAGTTAGCAGCAGCTACCTCTCAGATTTCTTGTAGTTAACCCACTATAGCAAACATCCCTGTATACCAGATAGTCCCCAGTCTCTTGTTCATGAATTATCAGAAGGACAATGCCTCTTTAAATAGAAAAAAACAAAACAAAACAAAACAAACTATTTTTTAATTCCACCAGTTTCTTTGAGAAGAAAAGTAGTAGCATTTTAGTTAGCAGCAGCTACCTCTCAGATTTCTTGTAGTTAACCCTTTAGGGACCCAATAAATAGGTGAAATACTGTACTTTGGAATCAAAATAGACTAAATGCAAAAAATTGAAATGTTTTCTAGTTGAGTCTCCAAGTGCCACCTGAAAACCATTTGGCTGTTTTAAAGCTATCTGTTAGCAGAGAGCTCTTATTTAAAAGTAAATATTAGACCGTAGAAAGGATTAAAAAAGAACAAGTACTTTAGCTAGCTATTTGAAGCATATTCTATTAAATACAAAAAGAACAGTACATCTGTAGCCTATATGTTATCTAAACAAATCTATGCAGGAAAATGTCACTAACAGAGCTGTGTTTCAGAGCCTCAATGACTCTTTACAAATAGAGCACTTCAACTAGACACTGCTTTTTAAAATACACCATAATTATTCGTAACAAGGTTATGCTGACCCTCCCATTGCAAAGGACACAAAATAGGGTCAACTGTTAATTAAATTCATGCTGCTCTGCTAAACAATGTATGTCATTGTACAAGACCTCCAACATTCCAACGCTTTCTCTCACATCAGTGCTCTGGGAACTGGTAGAAGACAATAATCCTCCTCATATTCCTTCAGAAGCCCCCTTCTTACCAAAAAAGTATCTCCTAATGCCAACTTGAGTTCAAAAATTGACTCTGTGACTTTTAAAAACTGTTGCTTGAGTTCAGTCACTCAGTGCGTGCTAATTTATCAGACTATATATATCCATCACTGCCTGTCCTCACTGAGCTAAAATCCATACATTTAGATGTGGAAGCACAAAATAATGACATACCAACACATCAAAAATGGGACGCAGCATCCATAAACTTTGTCCCATATGCTAAAGCAACAATAATGATGCATACTGGGCACCCCAACTATATTTACAAGCAGCTGGAAGCCAGTGACCTGGAGGATGGACTTTTGTTCATATTCATGTTACGGTCACTATACTGTCATATATTTATTATATTATTTGTCTGAAATCACACATATATGGAATTAAATGTATGATGTTCCCAGAACACGAGCAATTTTCCAAAAGTTTACTGGGTTACAGACTTTCTCTGTAATAGCAAAGCTCTACTAGAATGCGTTTTCTTTAGAGGTAACTAAAGTCTCCTACTTAAATTTTAATACCACGATATAGAAACACTAGCGTAATATTCACCCTTCACCAAAAACGCTCATAGCACATGGTAGGACATTATAGTTAATCTGTTCATTATAATACCAGATGGCCTGTTTTCCAAGTTATTAGAGTAGAATACTTCAGATAATGTTGGACTTAAGTCATTAGCTTGGACTCTGAAGCTGTACATAACGTATTCCATTCTGTAGCCAGTTTGCTTGTTGGGAACACCTGTCTTCTTACAAAGACTTCTGGAAGAACTTTACAAGTTCATAAGGTGAACTGCTCTTGATATATTCTGAAACAAAAGTCTTTGAAACAGCCAAGATGGTAGCATTTGAAAACCACACTACATGCACTGAACTACCCATTTCTACATGTATACGTATAGACACAAATATTTACATTTCATGCTATTACTCAATAGTTGGTTTCTCCAGCATATGAAATCCCACAAAGACTTTTGGGATTTTGTACAATACAACAACAGATCCATTGACAGCTTTAGGCCTGAATTACCCCTAGAGTCAATGACGTGAAAATGGAAGAGTCTTTTTTTACATGGTACAGGACACAAACAAATACTGTTTCGCTGGAAATTTACTAACTAAATAAAAACTACATGGTCTAAACCATCTAGGGCCCCAATGCGGTATTAATAGCACATTCTCAAAATGAAGTGTTTGTTGAAAGTTGACATGACACATTACTTGATAAGCTTGAGACCTAACAAGATATCAATGGAAATGTTTGTAATTCACATTTGATTTCCTAGATTACTTTTCAAAGCAAAGAATATTAAATACAGAAAACTGTTAAAGCACTGAACTGACTTAAACTGAACAGTCAAGGAAATTCTAAGTTAAGGACGTCACTTTGTCTTTAAAATCACTGCAATGCAATCCAAGGACCTTTGTTCAGAAAAATTACGTTAAGGTCCACATAAAAACCTCAACTATGAAATTCCTTGCTTTTGAAGATTTAAGTCAGACTTTATTTATAGTCATTTTCAAGCGTGTAAAGGTGAGAGTGGGTATGTGTGAAAAGCACATTCAAAGCATTCCAGCCAGGCCAAGCAAAAAACAGAGGTGTTTTGATAAACTCACACACTTACATACACACGGTGTGAGGGTGAGGCACAAACAGCATCTGTGGTTTTACTTATTTTGTTTGGGTGAAAACAAGAAAGAAGAGCCCAACTACCTCTGAACACTGGGCCAGGCTCAAAATCAAACACTATTTCACTGGGGACAGAATGAAGGAGGGGACTGGGAGTCCGGGATTGGTATTTCCGAAGACAGCGCATCAGCTGGTTCAAAGGGGCTGTTAGAGAGAAAGAGACGGGCAGGCAGAGACAGAAAGACAGACACATAGAAGAAATGAAAGAAGTCATGGGAAATAACTAGGATGCTTTGACTCCTATTCATAGATTGCTTCTGTACTTTGAAGGAAAAAAAAAGTCAATTACTAATAACACTGTTTCAGGACTGGGAATAGCCAATTGTTTTCAGATGCCAAGCAGACAGTTTATGATCAAAAGTTAAAACCAACATGATAGCACAACATTTAAATGCTGGACAAAATGGGCAAAACTGTGGAGAGCCACACCTATCAACACATACAAAAAGAGCTAAAACTGGCAACTTTAAATTAGGAGGCTTGCAGGATTAAAGGAAATTTCTTTTTGAAAAGCGTTCTATTGCTGGCATAAAGAAAAACAGCTCCATCAAACACAACGCAGTAGGTAGGTACCATCCTACCAACTACCAGATTTGGATGGGAGAAAAAGTCAGTGAGAGCCCACAGTACAAAACCTTAGAGATCAGAATAGAGTGCACCGAGGTAATTCAGACTTTACTTATGGCTGAAGCAAGTTATAATTAGTAGGAGACGATTGTGTTAATGGTTTGGAGTTGGAAAAACTGTCATGTGCCTGCCCTACTTACTATTTCTTTATTTCTATTATTTCTATATTATTATTATATTCGTAAGAATAAATACAGCACGTAAGAAGCCCTCTCAGGACCTTGACAGCCAGTGGGAGAAGTGACTTAACAGGCCCGTGCATAACGTGTGAAGAAAAAAATCTTCTGGCACTAGTTCTGACTCAACTGTGAATTAGGGCTGTCTGTTACCGAAGGAAACAAAAAGACCTGGCTTTAGCGTACGGTCCTAACAACCTGGTTCCAAGAGTAGCACAGGCATGCAGTACAGCAAAGCAGCATCTTCAGCAGGGGTAGAGGGGGAGAAGAACCGGAGTATTTCACGCTGCTTTGGGACGCAGCAGTTCATATGGAAGGTCCATGTACCATGTCGATGGTTTTCAATGAAAACCCCCGTTGTTTCCATGGGTGGAAAGGTAGCAACAGGCATAAAAATCTTTGAGAGAGAGTTGGGAAGTTGTAGCATATCTGTGTGCAGCCATGTGAGTGAACGAGTGCGTGCGTGTGACAGCAAAAAAGTGATGGTGCAAGACCATTTTAAAACTAAAAAACTAGATACCACTTCAAAACTTTTTCTCCTTCTGTCTCCCCCACTCCCAGAATGACCGGCAAATGACTCAAACCTTTGTCAGACAAATATTAAGTTCATGGACAAGCAAATGCAAATTCATTTTTTGTTCTAGTCATATTTTCCTCTGTGCCTGTGTTTTGTAGGAGGAAGTAGAACAAAGGGAAGGGACAGAGTGGTTGTGTAATTAAATGTAGCACAGTAGCTAGTTTAAACACTACTTACCTCCCTCTCCTCGTAAACCCTGGTCTCTAATCAAGTCCTATAAATAAAAAAAAAAAAAAAATTGTGTGTAATTTAGGTATTATCATTTACATTCCATAATCAAGATCGATCAAATTGAGAATCCATAACCTCATATATTGTCCATGAAATAGAAGTTGTTTCCTACCCTGGCTTACTAATAGCAGCGACTCCAAAGAACTATTTATAACAACTACTAAACTTTTCAAAATTAGTTGCTTTAAAACAGCATCTCTCAGTAGTAAAGTGAAATGTACATCACCCAAAATAGATACTGACACGAAAGTATTGATTTAAACACGCAGTTGGCCAAAATGCATGAAGAAATATCGAACCAAACATTCTAGTTACAGTGTTTGTGGCACAAATTATTTGAACTGTCATATCAGAAGCTGGGACACGAATTTCCTGTACTGAGGTACATCAGTCAAATGAGTTCTGCTTCGTTTTTTCTTGTAACAAAGCACCTCATTTGCATAGCCAGGCGCACTCTGTTCTTCTCAGAAATGACTAACTGCAAAAGGTTTCTTTCACTTGCAATCCACTTTGAACTGAGAGTACCTTTTACAACATATCCAGACTAAAAGCAAAATACTCTAAGGATTTTCTAAACAGAAGAAAATTAGAAAATTCTACCAGTTTCCCTCTGTATGTCCATTTTCATCATCAAGCTTTTTTTTTTTTTTTGGTTATACAATTACTTTATTCCTTTATACACCTGCACTGCTGCCGAAAGCACTGGTCCTGCCTCTCAGCTGCACTGCTGCCATATACCATATGCAAATGTCTACGCGGCCACACTCTTAATGCTCAACTAACATTTCACCTTTCACTCAGCTCACATGCAAAACAGATTTTGTGCCTCGGTGTCCAGGCAGACTTCAAGACTGCTCACCTGAAAAATGACTAATTTCTAGAGAGTAGACTTAAGGGTAAAATACAAGCTGTATATGTTAGCAAAATTAGAAAGAGGTGGTTGTGACCAGCATTTTGAAAGGTCCTAGCTGGCCTTATACCTAGTATCAACCATTACTACTATTTACGATTCAGCATCCAGAAATTTCAAAAAATGTGGAAAACAAGTTAAGTGTAGCAGTTTCTGAACACTCCAAAAGAATGCTCAGAACAATATATACTGGGCTCTTGAAATCCTAAGGAACATTCAGTAAATCAGTTTACCACAATAATTTAATTTTCTTCAATGCCAGAAATATTACTTGAATTACAAATACTAAAAATCCCTATCTTGCATATAAAGAAACATGCTTAACACATATAATGGTTTGCAAGAGTGGTTACTGGCTTTCTTATTCTTAATGCTGTGGTACAGCTAGCAGCATGAGCCTTGGGACTAACGGAAAAAAAAAAAAAAAAAGTTGTTTGTGGTAGAATGTTGCTTTGAAAATGAAAGGACAGGACTGTCAAAAGGCACTTTCTCCTTTTGGAGAATGGGTTATTTGTGTTCTTACAGCTCTCAAGAGCAAAAAGGTCTTACGTGGGATCTATGAAGATTCCACCAAGGATTAGCTCAGAAACACAGCACTCGTATGTACACGATAAATTTAACGCACTGATATTCATAAGGGAAACATCAAATCTGCTATTCCTGATCCAAACGTTATTAATACTTACCTCTATATTGACTGGCTCGATTGTATTGATGTGAACATTGGGAGCTGAAGAGGATCGGTCGCGTTGCCCAAATTGATTCCGATGGTCTTCATCTGCTGGTCGGAGGGGCTGTGGGATTGGAATGGATTTTGAAGGAGAAGGACTAGGGAGAATTGGTGGTCTGAGAAACAAAGTCAAGGAAAAAGAGGATTTAGGTCTACAAATGGCTTCAAATACTGCATAGTGGGTGTGGTAAGTCCTTTTCAACTATAATAATACGTACATTAAAAAAACTGATCTAAAGGCCTGCATAAAAACAATTTATAATGAACAATCTCTACTCCCCTATGATCAATTGCAACAACTCTCTGCTGCACAAACTACCTAATTACATGGCTGTGAAGTGTTCTGAGTTAAAACAGAACAAAAACCCCTAACATACCATACTAAACTAGTAATAATAAATCCTGATCTGAAAAATTCATATAGCCCAACATGCACTGCAGATAGCAAGATACTCTGCAGTTTTCTCACTTCAGACTTAATGCAGTACACTCTTTTTAATGGCAACCCATTGAGAACTAAAAATGCTTAACATCTCACATCAACATTACAGTCAGAAGATGTCACAAAACAAGTTGTATGGATGGGATTATTGTTCAACAAAGAAAGACTGAAAATTACATACTGGTCACTCAAGATAATTGATTAATATTATGGCCAATATGAATTATTGATACTAAAAATAAACATATCACCTCTTAACCTCAACCTTTTAAGAAATAACTTTGAATAGTGCAACATTTCAAATGTTATTTACAGTGCTACAGTTAGGCAATGCAATAGAACTTGAAAGATAAGTGTTCAGACTATCCAGACAAGTTTTCTGAAGAAATACAAATGCTGCCAGTCATAAATGCAGATAAAGTCTTTAATTTGGTACCATGAATCATATATTTAAAAACCAAAACATCTAAACGCTTGCTTTTTCATTTGTAAGAAGGCAGAATGTCACTACTTTGGTTATCCATTTATTTTAAGTACAATAAATTGGCATTTATCTCTTAACAGTGGCTGACCTTGACTTGGGTAAGTCTAACGACTCAATTTAATGGATATAAGGCAAAAGGTCAATGAGAAACATTTGCCGCCTTTGCCAAAGAAAACTTTATGTTTCTTTGCCCTTTGCCAAAGAAAACTTTATGTTAAAATATACATGATATCAAAGTTTTTAGAACTTATAGAAAACACAACTCCTAAGAGAAGAGTCGAGTCCTACAGCCATTCAGTTACTTGTGGGTTAGTTATCATGCCCACAGGGAGAAGCTTCAGAAATAAACCATGCAGCAGCATATAGCAGCAATAGGTCCTGGTGCCGCCTCCTGTAAGCGAACGCTCCTTGGCCTCTCCAAAGATCTTTAAGGGCAACTAACATTTTCAACAGGATCTCTTGACATTTTTTCAGAAACGGGTCTGCTTTAAAGACCCTGCCTTTCATTGAAGAGTTTATACAGTTTGGCAGTGATCCCAGAACTCAGTGCTATCTGTATCCTAAGCACCTGTCATCTTTTCCTTCCTGGCCAACAGTCTCACAATTGAGAATGGCAAAACAGCGCTTGCGAATTCATTCAAACAACAGTCTAGTAAGTCTTGTAATAAAATACTTAGATTATGTTTGGGAAGTGGGGAGGGGGAAGAATAGGTAGGGGGTTTAACCCTGCTTAACTTCTTTTAAAAAGTTACCTATTGTCACATGACAGAATATAAATATTGGGAAGATACTGGGAAGCAATGAACTGAAACTACCAATAGACAAATCTCTGAGGAAGGGCCTTGAACAGCCCAGCATTTCAGAAGATCCTCAGAATTTCAGAAACATTTTTTAAATGCAATTGATGTACATACACATAAGCTGAAGTTTTCATTCATTGCTAACAAGTGCCTTCAGGTAAAATCTTTTCTATTGTAGATGAGGAAGTTTTGAACTCCTGAACGTTTTTGTAAAGAAATCATGCAACTAGAACCCACATCAGGAGATGGGACACTGCAGAGATACAAGTGCAGGACTTGGTTGACATTCTAAGGCACTGTATTTTCATGTTAAGGCAAGCGTGTCAGATGCTGCACAGAAAGATTTCACAAGAAAAGCCTAAAAAGTGTCTCAGCCAGGCCAGACCTGTCATTGTCGGGATAGCTAACTCCTGCTCAAACTTCCTGAGAGTTCTCAGTAGTAATGAAATTAAGGGAAATGTGTAACAACAAACATCAGATCATTGCACTAGAAGTGACTGTGAGCTCTGCCACATGACGAGAACAGAAGCAATCAGATTTTCTGTGATCGTAAGCCAGCCAAGGGAGAGAAAACCAAATTGCAGAAATATTGTTTCAATTACATCCTCCTTTGAGTCATAAATGGTCATCTGCTAAGGGAATCTGCAAATACTTCTGTATTTCTGGTCACAGGTCATCGTGCCCATCATGTTGCTAGCACAGATCGCATGCTATGTCATACGATGTTTGAAAACAATTTGAATAGCTTTTTCTACTCATTAAGTTCTAACTGGGAGAAGTTCAGATCTTTAGAAAACAATTACAGGCTGATAAAGAACTGCCTTTTTTGGAGTCTCTAAACTATTACTGGGAGGATCTCTAGCTTTAGACACCAAAGAATCCAGAGATGGGAATCTCATAAGCAGTTAGCCGTGCACTCCATAGAATCAGGATTTCATTAATGGGTGTCCTTGGGACACTTACAAAAAGGTAGGCTATTTTCGCTAAATGGGAATTTTGCTTGAAAAAGGTAACTAGTGAAGAGAAAGACACGTGGTTTGCTAGCCAAGATGGCCTACTGAGATCACAAGCTCAGAAGAGATTACCACCAGCCTCTGCCTGTGTGCGGCAAAAGCTGTACCTTGATCTGCATCAAGGTCTTGAACGACAGAAAACACGTCACCACAAAGAATGCGGCAATCCTCTTAGCTACCAAAAGCCCGTTCTTACAGTATTCCTAAATTTTAATTACTCCAGGACGGTAGAAGGGACACTGAAGCAAAAAGGACCAGCCATCATCATTTGGAAAAGAGTGACATTGTCTATTCCAGGCGAGTTACAAAACTAGTTCTGTAGGCTATGCAAACATAGTGCCAGCAAACATATTGCCAAAAAAAAAGTCAAGAGGACCAGAACACAACTGCTGCAAAGGACTGTTCACTGTGGCATACACGTATAGCAGGCTGGGGCTTAAAGGAGCAGCAGTTTAAATACCAGGATCCGAGTTTCTGTTGCTCCTGTGGCCTTTGTGAGCAGTTAACAGCCACCCTGCTAGCTAGAGGAGACCTTCTACAAATAAGGTCAATATTCTGAGATATTAGAGAGGTTATACCACCTCATCTTGCACACTTTCTTCCAGCCTCTTAGATGTGGGCATTCCTTTAACAAACGATTCTCAGCTTCCCAGGCAACAAGCTGATGGAGTTCTCAAATCTTGATTTAACATGTTATAACCTTTCCTGGCAGTATGACAGAACATGCTTTTTCCTTGAACCATGTATTTGGGATAAGCACATTGTTCCCTCCCTTTTTATCAAGACAAAACACAAAGAGGTTTTGTCAGGAGACAAGAGTAATTGCAGACAGATGTAGATTTTTACCCTTTGTCAATCACAGCAAGTGCCAATGTGTCCACAGATTTACTATTCTACAACACTGGGTCCACGGGAAAGAGGAAAGTGCCCATACTTGCTATATTATATATAAACAAACAATTTTATAAAATCATATACAGTACCTCTACCGGATCTTAGAACTTGCAATGATACAAGTTAGTTCACAAATACAAAAGAAAATTTTAATACAGATTTTCCTCAATTTCCTTTAACTCACCAATGTGATGTTTCATATATGTAAGAGCTGGTCTACTCAGGAAAGATTTTTCTTAAAAAAAGGTTTGTTTGGGCTTCAAGATTTTTGCTTGGATTTTTATTTTGCTGTAGTGAGGCAAATACTTAAACTGAAAATTCACATTCACCTAGCTTCAGTTACAGGGCGTGTGCCACTTCCCTTTTAAAATGACAGTATCTCTGCTGGACTGAGATTTTACTTCTCCCCTCCAGCCTGAACAAGTGCATCTCAGTTTAGCCAGAGGGCTCAGTGTAGTACACACTATTCACCTGGTAGACTGCATACTCATACCCAAGCCAAACCTATTGCAAGCTAAAATGTGTGCATACCAAGGCTTTTTTTTTTCCTTTTGGTTTACACCAGCATAGAATTGGCTTTGTTTTTTGTTACTGCTGTTAATGAAGAACACAGTGCACTTCCATTTTCAAGCAGTTTCTAAGGACTGCTAAGTATCTGGGATACAATGGTATTTCAGCCACACTAGCAAGCAGGTAAACTGCAAATTATGGAGGCCAAACATGTTCTAATTTAATTATTGTGGTACTCCACAAATATTGCCAGAAAACAAAGTAATTTTTTTCTCTCCCCACTTCTGCAGCCTGGAAATAGTCAATAACCCCAAGTCAAATGTTGATTTGGAGAAAAGGATAGCAGTGCAAGTTTGTAACTACAAGCCAGAGAAGATCACACTCTTACAGCATCCTGTGAAGTCAGCCTAAAAGCATCATGGGACAGATCTGCAACAGTTGTAACTTCATACAGATTAGTGCATTCTTCTATACCATGATAACTTGTTTTCATCCATGTTGGCTCGTGGGCGAAAAACAACTGCCAGGCTTATCACAATGGTGTGCATTTATACTGGCCTTTGGGCCCAGATCAAAGCTTAGCAATGCTTTCCTAAAATTTCTGATAGCTTCATACACCAGGGGCTATCAAGAGAACCCACACAGTTGTCATTAGTCCTCCAAACCAGGTTTCAGTTCACTAGCATGTTTTTGCAAATACAGTTTTGGGGAACAAGAGGTTTCCCCCACCTGTTGTACAGACTAAAGATTATTTTTCTAAAGATTCTGATACCAGGCATTTTACGCTCAGCAAGAATGCATATGAAGTTGGATATTGTAGGAAGTTTGCTAACATTTACATGGAGTGGTCTGGAAAAGGTCTGGTGCCAGAATTTTTAGAGGAAAAGTTCATCATAATTTTATGCAATAAAACACAAAGCTTTTGCTCACTTAAACACATGGGGATCTAAATGGCATTGTAGTACTAAATACAATATTGTAAGGCCGTGTCTTTGTTTCCTTGGCTCTTCAGAAGCTTTTCTACACATTTAAATATCTTCGGCTGAGGCAGAATGATCAGTGAACATTTGGAAGACAGAAAGGAAAGCCAGAGGTGTTTAATCACAGGCTGGAGCCTGCTCTAAGGCAGGGACTGGCAAGCTTCCAAGAATGGTGCACCAGACAGTCCCCCTTTCTTCCTCAAATTTAGAAGATTAAGCATGTTGGGAAATGTTGTTTTTCAAAGAGCCAAGATGTTGCCAACCTGCTTACTAGCAGTGTTCTGCCTCAAGGAAAGCAGACGCTTTCACTTTATATCGAGTCTAACCTGCCTCTGTGCTATTCAAAGTCTGACCATGCGCCCCCTTACCACCCACTCCACAGGTTACTTACCCTGCCACAGTATCTGCCTCATGAGATTGCTGTTTTGCCCAACATCACAACATCTGAGAGAATAGATGGAAGTTGAAAAAGACAACTTTGGAATATTTTGAATAGCTAATCTCTCCCCTTTTTGTATACCTGTAAGATCCAGGGAACTGGGTTCACAGAAATTCTGTGCTCATATTTTACGAGCAAAGATACAGAAGAAACTTTATGATAGTGCAATGAATGAAATGAATACAATGTATTATATACAGTTTGCATACTTCAATTTTATTGCAAATGGCTATTATTAGGGAGACCTACACTTTTAATAATTCTTTCCAGTTAAGTGCAGATTATAACTAAAATGACTGCTTTGGCACAACAGGATAGTGCAAACTGAAAGAACTAAAATGGGACAGAAGACCTAATGTGGAGGCTGGACACATTTTTATAAGGGGTTCAGAAATGTGCAAGTGGGACCATATGTGCGCCCTTATCCTACAGTAGAACGTCTGGAGGGACTGCCTACGGCTTACAGTTGGAAGAATGAAAGGCTACAGGACTGCATTGCTTTAGGATGTTACACATGAGCAAAGTGAAACAAAGTTCTCCAGCATGTTTAGCAGCTTTTGCATTATGTCCAATGGTCTTTTCCTTTATGTCCCTTTCTCTTTCCAACTTCTCCATTTGATCCCTTGACAATTTCTCAGCATGTCACACACGCCTTTGCTCTTGAGCTTGTCTTGCAACACAAACTCTTCCTTTCTTTGGGCACTTTGCCTGCAGCTGGAATCCCTTCACAAGGCTAAAGATGAAGAAGGATGTTTGCCTTCTCTTTCCTCAGGTTTACCAAACGATTATTAACATCCCTTCCTCTGTGGGCTGTGCCATGCAAGATGCTAGGAGAACAGAGAAATCAAAGGAACAATTATTAAACTAGTAAGTGTTAATAAAGCGCTAGTTCCTCATATTTTCAATCCCATTGCCCAACTCTCAAATTTCAATCCCTTACTCTCTTCCCAGACAAGATAACCTCAAATGTCAGACCTTTTTTTTTATTCCAGTTGAACTGTTGTCCCATATTGTAGCAGTACCCTTTAACAAAACTGTGGGTAAGTATATGTTTTTATAGAAAAGCCCAGCATTTTTTTTTTTACTCTAAACAAAATTCAGAGGAATTAATATTTCCACAATTATGCCTTTAAAAAGCAGAGAAGTATTATTAAAGAAAGGCAAAAGGATAACTGGAGAAAGGTTTGGACATTGCTATATGCTCATACAATAGCATCTGAGCTGCTTCTGGAAAAGAAATACTACAAACACAGATGCTTGGGGAAAACTGCATGACTTTAACATGCGTACTACTTATGAACACCGGCTGATAATCATAAACCATTTTCAAAATAAACACAATTTTGAAGGCATGATGTATGCCTTTTTTTTTTTTTTTGGTTTAACAATGAAGTGTACAGCAAGGCAGAAAGCAAAAAGTAGAAAGCTAGAAACCTTTTACAGCTCCTGCAACCACAAACACTTACAGACGCAACACTTAGGAAAAGCTCCTTAACCTCAACTGGCAAGTATATTTAAATGTTAACATTTTTATATATGTGAAGTTAAAAACCTTAAGGCATCAACCAGCTCTGGTCTCAGTTTTTCCTTTCAGTTTTTACATCACAAAACTAAGACTGCCTGAAGTAGTGCATGTATCGATCAAGATAATCCATCCTGTTATATCCGCACAAACTGGTAAGAAAGCACAAGTGTGAGGCAGAGGCAATTGAAAAGTAGGAAAATTTAGCATATATCAGTATTAGGATTGGGGCTATATAGTGCCTTTGGCACCTGCAGGCGTTTAACACAGTTGGTACGAACAAGCTACTTCACAGATTAATAGTTCTAGCCTGGTTATAATTTCAGCATGTACCATGATACATGCTTAGCTTCGAGAACCACAGCAGCAGCCTTGTCCACAATCTGCTGTACTAACATCCACTACCTGGAAAAGGCACTTCCAAATTTACTTGAAACTGCACAAAATAGTACAAATAAGAACATCATCTCTCTTTGTACTTACCAAATGAGGTTCACTCTGCAGGACTGTCAATCTATTTTCCTGGGAGGCATCATATTTGATCTTTCATAAAATAGTCTTGGCTGTCCAGGGAATTTCTCTTCTAGTCAGAGTCCACAGGTGCCTGTGTAGCTTCCAGTTGTGTTTCTGCTTTAGTTTGGGCACAATGCTCACTATTCCAAGAAAGCCTCTCTGCCAAATTCAGTTCATCTCCACGCAGCACATATGTCCTAGGAATGTTTTTCTGAAGGCTTTTGTATTTGGTGTTCTTAATAAATCTGCATAAGATTTCTTGACTTTGATACACATCCTTGAGTTACTCTTTCCTGGAGATTTGTTCAACTATCTAGTGCTGGGTGGTGTCAGTGATCTCTCAGCTACTGGGATCATAATCTAAATACGATCACTTATCTCTTCACAGAGAGAGGGTCCAGAATCTTTGTTGGAAACGCAGGGGATGGAGGCTGCGGTCAGTTTTAGAAGTCTAATTTTACAAAACCTGGATCTGCAGCAAACAGATGCTATTGGTATATCCCAACATCTAAATAGGAGGAAGACAGCTGGCCTGGAGGATACTAAAGCAATGTGTATGTGGAAAAGCTACTGAAGCAGTATTATGAACCTGGAATTGGCATCTGTTCACATCAATCTTATAGTGGTGCAGCTTATTCTGAAACAGAGGTATGTCACTTCAAGGCAAATAAATTGTAGTTTGAGAGCACAAACTAAAAGAACTTGTGAGGATATAGTTTTGGTTTGTATTAATTTTAAGTATAAAATCTTTCCAGTTTAGACCAGGTCTAAGCTACCATGTAGAAGAAATCAGTTTAACAGGTAAGGCCCCAATTCTACAGACACTTATGCACACGTTTATCTTAAGTTCATTACTAATTTATATCATTCATGTGAATGAAAACGTTCACTTCTTTAAAGTTAAGCATAGGTGGATATATTTGCGTGACAAGCCAGATTACAAAAGTGTAGAGAGAGTTGCAAAGCAGTATTTTGAGTGTTTCTAAGCATACAGTACTGAAATGTTATGTTATTAAACAGCAGGAATAAGGTCATACCCAACAGAATCTGAAGGGGGCACTGAGGGGTACGATCCAGATGCTGGGGTGGTCTCTCCTAAGGAGAAGGAGGCCTCCTCCTGCGGTCTGGGGTGATGTTCAAAGAACTTGGAGACAAACAGCAAACTGTGAGGCAAGAACAAAACAAAAACAACCTAACTTGTGCAAAACCCAGAAGCTTCACAATATAACACCCAAGGATTTAAAAAAAAAAAACCAAACAAAACACAAAACCCCCTACCTATCAAATTCTAAATTTTAAAATAAAGACTAACACATTAATCTGCAAGATTTGTTAAAAATATTATTTACTTGACAAAGGATCAAAAGATCATGCCTTAAAGATACCTTTGCGGAAAGTAATTTTTTAATCTTTTAGTTGAAATTGCAAACATCTGGTTCCTCAAGAATGCACAACTTATACCTATATGTTGAAGTACACAAACTTATTTTAATGTTTGCACTGATGCAATGCCAAAAACCAAATGGATAGAACTACGTTATCCATAAGCCCTGAGCACAAACTCTAGAGGTGCCCAAGGAAACAGTTACACATACCAACATAAGCAGAAATTAAATTTATTCTTGGAGGAAAAACTAGCATTTTAAATGATTCCTTTCATGAAAGTCTATTTAAAAGACTTAATAGCCTCTGCTGAAACCAATTAAATAGAACACAGAGCCAGTTTACACCAGATCCTTAACCTACCTCAAAGACTTACACAAATAGATCAATAATTAAATTCAAGAACACGTGACTGTTTCGGACATTCTCTTTTATGTTTCTTACCCATAAACTAGCATTTTAAATGATTCCTTTCATGAAAGTCTATTTAAAAGACTTAATAGCCTCTGCTGAAACCAATTAAATAGAACACAGAGCCAGTTTACACCAGATCCTTAACCTACCTCAAAGACTTACACAAATAGATCAATAATTAAATTCAAGAACACGTGACTGTTTCGGACATTCTCTTTTACGTTCCTTACCCACGCATCAAACTCACTAATGGATTTATTTTCAACCACTGTAAAACCAACTGCAATTTCACCATATTAAACTAGTGTCTCTTAACACTTTTTTCAGGTTGAAGAGAATAAACCCGCATCTAAACATTTAAGGGTGCTAGCCATCACATAATAAAGAACCAGTTTTGATTAAGAATAACAACCGTGAACAATGGGAAGTCTATCTGATACAGTCAAGTGCTCAGCCACCCCATTCATGCTTCAAAGAAAGCATTTCATAGTCCGGCAAAAAAATACGAACTGGTTGTCTGAGCTAGCGCAGAGAGAATATGAATTATGCAGTCTCACAAGAACAGTTGAACTCCTGTATTTTTTTCAAGCACCTCCTCTGACTTCCTGAATTACAGATTTAACATAAGAAATCACTGACAGCCGTAAGCTTAACAAAAGGCTCAACTTCAAAACCAATTGTGATTACTTACTCAAGTTGGTCATAATTAACACACATCAGTGGTACTTCTGTACTACAGCGCTGGTGAAATTTGTAGCCACATGTCTGGCACCGGAATCCCTGGAAAAGCAGCTTTCGACAAAAGTCGCAGAATGCTAACGTGAAGAATGTTTTTCGTACCTACGTTGTCAAAAATAATGATAATTAGAGTCTTTCTGTAAGCCTAAGATAGGCTACTTGCTTTTACCTCCCTCAAATACACTTACAAGCCTCTTTTTTGATGCTGGAGCTACAGTTTTATATATCAAACAGATTTACATAAAAGATTGTCTCCTTCTTGAAATAGTCTTCATGCATTAAAATCTTCTTTCAACTATTTATTGGAATTAATGCTTCACTTCATTAGCAGTAAGAAAAACAGCAACAAATCTGAAGCAAAACAGTGCACTATTATCATGTTAGAGACAAACATTCAGAATTTAATTGGATACAACCTATAAAAACAAAAGCTGCTGAAAGATTATCTCATCTTCTGATTTCTCCAGGAGCCAAATGACATTTCTATCCAACACTCACAAGACTGGAAATACACATACGGCTTTTGTATATGGCTTCTATGTGTGGATACATACATAGTTGTAATTTTGACTACTGAAACTCAGAAACATTTCAAATCGCAAGAGGGTGAACATATATTATCCCCATATTATAGGGGGGAAAAATGATTTAGTTTCTTTTTCAAATTTAGCAATACTTGGCATAAAACCACATTCTAGTTGTATTACTACATGTAATAATCAACATTTCAGAAGGATGTAAAAAAAAATGTTAAGCCTACTAGACTTTCACCTAACTAGCCATAGCCAAACTAGCTTGTTTGAGTAAAATAGTTTAAGCAGCTTGCAAATAGAATTTTGGTTTTTTATTTAAATAAAAGGTCTTTCTTCTCAATGTGACAAACATTATTTCCAGGATTTTGTATGTAGCTGGAACCGTTTAGATGGATTCTGTTTAGCAGCTTCCATTTACTTGGGCCTTATCAGGTCAAAACATATTTGTGCACTAGCATCACTGATGATGTCAGCACCGCTCTGGGAATAGTTAGTTCATTAGTTAATTGCTGCTGCAGAGCCAGCAGGGAGGCCCAGAATATATTTTATAGATACAGCAATACAAAAATAGTAGATTATTATTACAGCTCTGCAATGCAGTGCTGATTTAAACCCCCTACATTTATAGATTTTAGAGGGTGTATTCCGTCCAAATGTGAAAGTTTTAAGGGCGATCAAGTACTCTGACATCACTTATTTCAATTACAATTCTATCTAATTCACTTAAGCTATTGTGATTAAAAACTTCTTTTCCAACCCCACCACATTCCCCAAATACAAAATACTATTCAAAGTTGTTAATTTGAATTTGAAAGTACAAAGTTGATTTAACCCTATTCAACATTTCATAAAAAAAACAGTACATACAAAATTGTGTGTTGTGAGTGGCACATTCTCCAAGACTTCCACATGCAACTCCTCTCCCGTGAGCCAGGAAATGTCCGTGTCCCAGCCAATTGGCTTCTTCTCTCTGGAGTGTAAATAAGCCTTTCATTAGCACCAGCGCACAAGCCCTTGCAGGTCTCCTGCTGAAGATGTGAGATCAGGTAGAAAGTTGCACTGGGGGGTTTGCTACCCAGTCTCTAACTGCAGGAAACTTTAAAGGCAAGACATTAAGCTCAGCACATACCAAGGAAAGCACGCCTTCCCTGGACAAACGAAATTCACTTTTTCAATCAGCTCCAGTAGTGACCGATTCCTTGGTTCCAAGGTGACAGATACCCTTCTGAGCAAATAAAGTGCTTGTGAAAGTACCTGTTCCATAAGGGTTCCAAAGAGATGGCTAATTCTGTGCAGTAAGATAATCTTTTTAAGGCTGGAAACTCAATTTTTTTTCCCCACAGGAACTCTGTATTCAGTTAAGAATGCACTATAAGTCAAATAAAACCAAAAAAGTTAACGAAACCTATTTAATACTTGTTTGGTTAGCATGAGTTTGATTAATGAGTGTTTTGCCAGCAGTCTATGAGCTCGTATTACTCTGTATTATGCCTGTTCCTGAAGTGATTAAATCTTTTTCTAGGAGTTTGCCATTCTTTTTAGACATGTCTTCAAGGCACAAATTGTTTTAGTGCAAAGAATCATAACATCCTGAACTTTGAAAACAAGTTCCACAACGTTGGATAGAATCGGCCATACTGCATAACTCCAAGAAGAGATTCTAAGAGCAAAAACCATCACACACAAACCATACCCATCTTGTATTCTGTAAACAGCACAGCATTCTGGAATAAGACCTCTCATCATCAGCGCTTTCTTTAGGCTGTCTCGGACTGTCACCCCACATCTTGCTGGAACCTAGAGGTCAAATATAAAAGAAATTAATTAAAACAAGTTCCAATTTATCCCCCCAAACTGATGCAAACATTTTGAGCCTCAAGTGCTAAAACCCACTTTTCATGATGCTTTACAGAATGCTGAGAGTTTTTCAAAATCTTTTTTGTACTGTGGAAAATTTTATTGGTGAATAGTATATAAGCAATCTAGCTCAGCTAGAAGAGAGAACAAACTCTACATTTCTATTAACATTTGGAATGAAATCTTGACCCAACTCTAAAAGTGACTTTCCAACTCTTTTCATCTTGAAGAAAGAGGAGAAACAGCACACAGATAGCTAATAACTACGTACATCTATAAAAAGTTCAGGCCAAGATGTAAAATTAAGTGGGGCAACATGCCAAATGGAATTAAAATGAAAGAACTAACTTGGACTGCACTCAAAAAACCATTATGATAAAATGTAAACATTTTATTTTCTATTTCTAAAATAGAAGATAAGCATGCAAACAAATAAAATAAAACAATCATCTGAGTCAGGCAGACCATCACCTCTCACTTTAACCTATATTTGCAACTCTACAGCCTCCTCTTATTTGAAAAACGTATTCCTCCCTTCTGTTTCAGTATTTGAAAATTTTAAATACCTAACAGGATGGGAAGAATGATGAAGCACACTGAAGCCAAACAAAGAACTGCAAACTATGCAAGTAAAGATATTTTCCTTGACTCTACTCTATTCTAGCTGTAGGCATATCTTACAGGAATAAGTACATCATCTCTAGGTATACCTGTGATTTAACAGTGTATAGCGTCAAGCCATAAAAACAGAACAATACATAATCTGGTGATTAAGTGTAGTTAAGGTGTTGAGTATCATCCACTTACTATTTCTAGAACTAAGCAGTGAAAATATGTAACACTTTAGCTGGTATACACACTGGGACATCTCCTATAATCACGGACAGCACCTCAAACATGAATCAAAAGAAAAACCCACAGACTTCACTAACCAAAAAAGTCTGTCTGAACACCTGAGACTCAATTCTAGCTTGCTAGTGGCTTAAGCCAGAGCCCTCAGTAGCCAAAACCAATCTCTTAATCAGCTTCAACTGGCTTTGGATCGGAGCCTAGTTTTTGCTCCTTGCACTTAAATTTCCATGGGTATTTAGGGGCCCTATGTCCTACTTAAGGATGATAGTGAAAAGTAGCAGTCTATTTCAAGTAGCTTTGTGAACACCACTTGAGGTTACACTATATATTGCATTTCTAGAACTCAAACATATGCTCTCTCAGAAGAGACAAATCAAAGGAATATTTTGCTTCACAATCTTCCTCCCAATAATATGAAAATGCTTCTTACAGGATATTTGTGCATTTCATCTGGTCAACATGTAAACATTTTAAAAAGAGAATTTCTACTAATTCCTTGGAAAAAACATCCTACAACGTACTGCTTTACAATCTTGATGTTCAGCCTTCAGTGACTTTGTTTTACACATTCCATTACTTCTTAACGCATCTTTTTATTAATCTAAGTAACTTCTTCCCATCCTAGAAGTTAACACTGTGGCTTTCAATCACTTGTAGGTCATTCCCCCAGCAAAAAACATCCTTAATTGTTACTAATACCTGTCACTGGTATTAAGAGGGAGCCTGGGAGCACCTATTTTGACACTATGTTGACAATATAGTCAATATTGTCAACAACTTTCCATTGTAAAACTCAGCCCTCTTTTGCTTAACTCTCTACCAAACTGATTGTTCACACTGAAACCAACTGTTCGTACGGTCGTTCTGAGACTGGTACCCCCTGCTCCCGATCCCTGGCAATGTGGTTAGCATAACTAACGCCATTTTATGAGGCAAGCAGCCATTCTCTGTGACCGAGTGGGTCACATATTTGTTCTCTCTCCCCTCATTATCAGGCCCTGAAGGTCCTGTGCACCAAGCAGACAAACCAAACAGACTACTTCTTCCCCTCCCCACCGGCCTCAAGGTTCCTGGGCGCCAGGCCGATTACTCCCATCCTTGCTGGCCTTGAAGGTCCCAGGCATCCGGGGCCACCAGGTGGTGGTGATGGCCCTGTCACAGAACAGGGAAGCATAACAGCACCCAGAGCACTGTCTGTAAGATCAAGCAGTTGTCAGTCCTAAGGGGGGAACTTGGACTGGAGCTGCTGCTGGACAGTGAGACCCAGGGCCCACCGTGGCCAGGGACGCCTCCACCGTCCTCTGCTTCCTCCCAGGACTGAGGGAGTGACTCATATTCTTTTATATGAATTTAGAGTCTGGATTATGATTGTTATATGGATACGGCAAACCATGTATTAAGATTTGACCCTATCTGCACAGGGTCCAGGTGATTAGAAATTATAAGTTAAGTTGTATTATAAATTCTGTATTGTACCACTTATAAATTGTACTATACTGATGTTGCTTGTAGAAATCCTGTGCCATTCTAATCATAAATTGTGTTATACTAATCATAATATCATGTTAAGAAAATAAAGCTTTAAATTTTAACTATGATTTAGTGTCGTCATCATGCTGCCAAGGATCCCTAAGAGAACCTGTCTGTCCCCTCAGTGTCAGGTGACAAGTTCTCCCTGCCTCCAACATCTATATTTACAAATACAGAGTAAATATTTTTAAGAATTTGACTAAAATGTCTGAGGATTTCAGAGGTGTGCTCCAGCCTCCCACACACGTCAGGTCCAATCATGAGCCACTCTGATGAAGCAAGCGAGCGTTCTTTGGCTCAAGGCTATTTGTCCTGTAAGTACAGCTCCTGCTGGATTGAGGTATAGCCCCCACAGACACTTCAGGTCTACCTTTCCAGCAACCTCAGATACTTCACCACTGACATCCACAGTGGAAGAAGAAATTCAAATACTGAGAGGGTGACAGACCGACCATAGGGGAAAAAAGGGGAATGAAGAGAGCCAGGAACGTGGTTGGGCATGAAGAAGAAATGGGAGAAGAGAAACAGGACAAACTTAAGAACTGACCAGGGAAAGCATGTGTATACTGGGAGAGGGGATTGCCATCAGCAGGTTGGTGGGAAACAACCAAGCAGGACAGAGGGAAGACAGACTGAAGAGCTAAATGAGGCAGAGGGCAGGAAACAAAGATACGATGAACTACTATGTAGGGGAGAACTGGTTGAAACAGCTGGGGAGGCAATGAAAGCACATCCTGAATAGGAATCTTTCATGCTGTGATTAGGAGAAAAGACTGCTCATTTTGGACAAGAAGCACCAGGGGGAAGGGACTGCCTAAGCAAAGCATTAGAACTGAGCATAGAAGGGGGAGAGGTTCTAGCTCAGGCAGAAAACTTCAAGGCAGTAAGCATTAAAAGAAACCAGGGTAGTAAAATCTAGACCTGGGCGAGGGAACAGAACAGGACAAGGAGGAAAAGCAGTAGAAAGCAGTGAAAAGCAGTGGAAAGGTGACTAACATTAAAGAGGAGATGAAGAGAAAGAAGGAAGGAGCCTTGTGCTCAACTGGAAGACATTTTCTTCCTCCAGCACTGATCCTCCATGAAGGGCAACAATATTCTCCAGTACCTCATGAAGCAAAGGTCTGCATCAGAAACCAAAAAGTTCTAACTCCATTAATGAATTACACTGCTGTAAATAATGCCACTTCAGGTGATTTTTAATTTTTTTTTCTTTAATTCTGCTGAAAACAAGATTTATTAAGTTACAGGCTTCCTTTTAAGAGATCATTAAGGCCAGAAAGGCAAGCTCTTAAAACTTGGGAAGAATCAGAATGAAGGTTGCCTACAGCTACACAAGTGCAATAGGACTACGAAAAACATGCATTAAGCATCTCGCTCCCATATCATTCACTGTTCCTCAGTATTACTTCCCCAAGTTCCCTTCATTAAAATCCGAGCCATATTTATGCAACTTGCGATTAGAAACATGAATAGTACATTTGTTCTCTTCACTGCCATTTGCAACAACATCCAGCTAAAAAACAGTTAGGGAACTGTTTTGATTTCTCTTAAAATCACCAGGATCCTGAATCAGCATCACATTTAGAACATTCTCATACAGAACTCCTGAGCAGAGAAACAGAAGGCTAAATTAAAAGAACTGAATACTAGAATAAATCCCTGTAGTATTGATTAATCATTTTCCCAGACTGGTACAGTATGGTCTATCGCCATCTGTGCATGTAGGCCTTCAGCCCCCTCCTTCAGTCCCTACCAGCACCTGCTGTAAAGCAGAAATCTCACCCTGCAAAGCGCTCCCCTCTAAAACCTCTTTTTTTCCCCCCATCCTCTTCTCACACCCAAATCATGGCAAAGTTAAAGAAAAATCCAGCTCCAAGACGGTGATTTGGAGAGCAACTCAATCTTAAGAAAAAACACACGAATTCTTTTTTTCCAGCTAACAGACAGGCTCCCCAAAGTAGGAATTTCAGAACAGCTTCTACTCACCCCCAGCCGGAGGGAGGGCATGCAGCCCCACAGCCTGGGAGTGCAGGGAGCAGGAGCCCCTGTGTGGAGCAGCCACACCGACCCACTCAGCCCCCAGGCTGCCTGGCAGGAGCCTGCAGCTCCAGCCCAGCAGGCAGGCAGGAACCAAAATGGGTTTATCAATTCCATCAAGAGTTTTGACAGGATTCCCACAGAGCATTTTAACTGAATCACATCAGCTTTTTTTTGACAAAATCGGTTCCCCATGAGAAAATTTCTGAGCTACTCCAGTATACGCACCCTTATCACTGCAATCCAGTAAATTGAACAAAGAATGCTTAATATTATTTCAAACCCATTTTGTCCACATCCATTCATTATCTTTTGATCCCCCTATTTTGTAACTAAAAGAATCTAAATGTTTCACAACAGTTACCACCTAGATATTCATGCTACTCAATTAGGGGATCTGTTTCCAAATTCTAATTGCCAAGGGTTTTCTTTTTAAGTTACTCATATACCTAAGATTTGTAGATGAGAAAAGGTTTCAGTTTTTATAACAATTTGAATAGTTGATTCAGCAAACATTTTTCAAAAGTGAAGAGCATGGGCTATACAATACTAAGGAATAGTACAGAAGCTGCCAATACAGACTGCAAGATGTGTTCAGTACGTAGCTTGCTAATATACCAGAGAAAGTAATTTATTTGTGCATCTTGAATCGAGTAAGTAGCGATTCAGGAAGACATCAAAACACATGCTCAACTTAGCAAAATGTGAAGTCTCAAGGAAAAAAATGCAAATTATTCCAGTGCCTCCAAAACGTCTCAAAGCAGAGTCTTACTACCTAAGCAGAACTACAGCACTTAAATTTCCTCATTTCTTTTACTCATGTAAACTATTTCTGTGGACAGTAAGTATTCATAACAGCATTGCTGATATATATTTAGTACTGCAGCCACATGCATTTAAGCAATGCATAATAAATCATTTATTTCTGTAAATCAGGTCATTCCCGATTCAGTAAGAAATTCAGGGCTACATCCCTAAATAACTCTTACATCACTTTTCTAACATCAGAGCAGAAACTGGCATAGTCTCAGTAAGTTAAAAATGCTTCCTTACACCAGTGCAGTTCCCAATATTTTATGTCAATAAAGAGACTGAAGAGACTGACGAGCACTTCAAAATCAATGTAAAGGTATTCTCTGAAAGTGGAGATGCTGGACAGCTCTGAATATCTTGCATTATACTTCTCAAAACTAGTTAGCTGGTTCCATTTTTTCCTCAACCTAGCACTGTAGTTCAGCTCACTTTAGCCAAGTGTTATGTATGTATGTATGTAAGGTACATGTAATATACCTTAGAGCTTCAGAAAAATTCTAAACAGTTAAACAGAGTACTGGGTACAATAACAAGAATATTCCAAGTAGTATGGATTTTGAAATACCACTTCAAAGTACCGATTTACTTATCTCAACACATACACCTTGAAAGATCACACTTTTTTCCCCCTGGTACCCATATGACTAAAAAAATGCCAGCAACACGCTCACAGAATTCAATCTGTTGAGATAGAAATAAGCTAAGCTATCTTGTTGTCAAATAACTGGTTTTGCCTTCCCATGTGTTAGGTTTTCTGGTAAAAATCCAAACATGAGATCCACATGTAGTTTCTCATCTTAGGTATGAGGGACAAATGTTTAACCAAATCAGTCAGCTACTTTTTACAGCACTGACAGATAAAATTAACTCCCTCTGTGGCAAAGAGGGCATAAGAGGATACTGAACATCCTCTATAACATGAAGAACATGGCTGTCAGACACAGCTGTTCTGGATTTCAGGGCATGATGCTCCAACCAACTTCCAGGAGAAAGCAGCATTTAAGAACATACATTCTTAATGGAGCACATTAGTAAGACAAATGGGAGACAATTCCATTGCACTAAATCTTGTTTCCAAGGGAAGTTGAACAGAATTTACCCATTTTACAAAGCTGTTACCTACCATTCCATCAAATGCATCCCATTTAACTTGCAAAGACATTGGTTACCAGCACCCACTCGCACCTCCAACACAATTAAGGGGTACTCATTTGTAGGACACAATGGACTGATTTATGTCAATACAGAAATACTTGCTCAAGAGTATACCATCACTAAACCACACTGGATCAAACCTGCTGTGCCTAGTCAACAGCAGCCTCCACACTATCATTTTTCAAGCTTTTGAGGGACAGCTCCCAAACTGCGTTCAGAAGAGCACTGATCATTGTAAGGTTACAGTAGACAGTGGGATCACCATCTTAAAATTTTAGTCAGGGTGAATACCAGTGCCAGAAGTTGTGAAGGATGACAGTGACTCACTAATAAAAAAAGTTTGGAAAATACGGCTTTAGACTTCAGACTTGAGAGAAATGCTCATCTAGAAAAATATCCGTAGCCCCTATATGGGAATCAAAACCCAAGACCTTGAGGTTTCTGTTCAAGTGACAAAAAAGTCAGCTGGCTGCTCTCCAAACCAAAGCCCAAACACATTAGAAATTTAAGTTACAAAATAGTTTAAATAAATCTTTCTAATAGGTCAGACCCAGAGTCCACTTGCGTAGTATCCCGTCTCAGACGATCACACTCCAAATGCTTTAAAGGCAGGGGGGCAAGAAACTGTACCGCAGAAGGGCTAGAATTCACATCCCTCTCTAAACTGTTGCAACTGATCGTAAAAACAAATGGATACTTCCATCTCCAGGTAGTATACACATTCTCTACAAGTAATAAAGCTTTGGTTGGTTAGTTTACTTAAACAACACAACAAGCCATGAATTTAAGTATGACTTACTAGACATGGAATTAAAATATTTCTTCCGATTATTTTCAGATTTGTGACTTGCATTCCATTTCATTGAGTTCCTGCCTAGCACATCATGAGGTAAAGGAAACACACTCCAAACAATATTTTCCTCTATCATTCATTACTTTCTACAGACTTCCCATCTTTTAAGGTAAGAAATCACTAAGCTCTCCTTACTCGAGGAATACTATTAAAAAGCAGCGATCAATGCCACACAAGGCATTCCAGATGACAAGCCATCGATTTTATAATGGCAAGTTTTCAATATTGTTTGACTTTGCAATCTAAGACTGTGTGTCAATAAAACTGAAGTAGATTAAATCATTCTCCTTTCAACACATACTACTTTGAATTTATCCAGCATTGATTTTAGCCTGCATGGTGGGTTAACTCCAGCAGGTAGCTGAGCACCACCCAGCTACTTGCTCACTCCCCCCTCAGCAGGACTGGGAAAGAGAACTGGAAGGACAAAAGGAGGAAAACTCCTAGATCAAGATAAAGACAATTTAATAGGTGAAGGAAAAAAAGAAGGGGAAAAAATCTCCTAGCGATGTAGAAGCAGTCACTCACCACCAGCAGACTGACGCCCAGCCAGTCCCTGAGCAATAGCAACTTTGGAAAAAACTCCCCTCCGTTTTATTGCAGAGGATGATGTTATCTGGCATCGAATATCCCTTCGGTCTGTTGAGGTCAGCTGTCCCTGCTGTGCCCCATCCTCAGCCTACTCGCTGGGAGAAGCAGTGGGAAACAGGGAAGGCCTTGACCCTGTGCAAGCACTGCTCAGCAACAGCTAACACACTGCTGTGTTATCAGCACTGTTTTGGTCACCAGTCTAAAACACAGCACTGTGCAAGTGCTGTGAAGAAAATTAACTCCACTCAAGCCAGACCCCGGTACAGTCTGCTGTAGCACTGCTGCTCACCTTGCTCCACTAAACACCTCCCAAAGACACATTCTTCAGGCTTTCCAAGACGTGAAGGACTTACTCATGGTAGCTGTAAAGTCTATTTCATTGCACAACTCCTGTGATGTAGTAACATTTTGTTTGCTTATTGACAGCCTAAAAGAGGTCTTCCATGGTTAAATTTCTTCCCAATGAAAACTAGTAATTTAGCCTCTAATTTGATTTTGCCTTTCAGCAATAGGATAAGCAGGCCAACAGTTCTCCCTGACAATCCAAGTATTAAAAAAAAAAAAAAAAAGTATCAAGTTTACTTGAAAGTAAGCTACCATTTACTTCATTCATTCTACCAGTCTGTTCATATGATGCATAAAATTCCAAAACATTCAGATACATTCAGCAAGCATCCATTGGCATAGGCTACAAATAAACTCCATTTCTGCCACATGTTTGATATGACATGAGAATTCTTAATTGTTTTTGATTAGAAAAACCTAATCATGTTAAACCGGGTGTGTAATTAAAAGCAAGAAACTAGTTTATTCAGCTGCCTGAACACCCCTTCTCTGAATTTTCCTTATACTTGACAGGTGAAACTGGTAGGACAGCTTGAATGCCTATAGAAATCCAGTGCTTACTACTCGGTAAGCTTGAGGCACAAACTCACAGCATAAACTCCAAAAAGTAAGATGCAAATCTTAAGTCAAAAGAAATGCATCAAGTACTAGATTTAAAAACAGAACATTTGAAGGAGCCCAGTTGTGCATGCATGATGAATTAATATATGCTAAGAATTTAGGTAGGGTAAAAATATCTGATTCTTCCAGTCTTCATGACTGCAGAGAAGACCATATGATTGCTTGTCTAATTAAAAGGCAGATGTACTAATTAACCAAGGTGTGACAAGAGTGAGAAACCTGAAATGAGTTGTCCCCATGCACAGCGTTCACAATCCTGTTTCATTCCTGCAAAGTCTTAAAAATACAAATTCTCCCTTTTAAAAACTCAGTCTCACATTTACATTTTGAAGACTTTCATGAACTTTCTAATACATGTATACCTATGACATTTATATGAAGCATACCAACACATAATAAAGTGGAAAACAAATTTACTGGCGCAAATTTATGCTGAATTTTTACACAAATCACCTCTAATTACTCTTAAACTTTTAAAAAAAGGCAAAACAAAGAACAACTAAAACCACACAATCTTCTAATAGTTGAACATAGAAGAAAGGGGAACTTTTTTTTTTACACCAAAGTATTACTTTTGGTTTAGAAGCTGCCATAGGAAGTTTTTAGACCTCATGGTGGGTGAAAATGCATAATGATATGATCCTATCCAGAATCTGCAGAGAGCTGACATACTTGGAGGCCACTAAGTTTTCCCAATGCAGGAACAGCATCTGCTACTCTTTTTTTCCCCACCAGTTTCACTGTCACTACTCAGACCACTACGGACAGAAATGAAATTCAAAACTACCAAATCCACTCCCTGTTCATGCTCACAGAAAGAGCAGGTGCTGGAGCTGTGAGAAAGGACGCCCTACTGCACTGAGCAGAGCAGCAGAGACTCCTTACCACCCTTATGACAACTCCACCAAGACGGTCAGAGGACATGAAGCAAACATTTCCTCCGGAAGCTAGCAGTGCGTGGCAGACAGCAACAGGTTACATACAGATTAAGAGCAAGAACCATCACCACCTGACGCCTTTCAACTGCCCATCATTTCTTACACCTAAACACCAATTTTTTCTAACTTTCCATGCTCCAGCATACCAGCATTCAGGACTGCTCATTTGCTTTCAGACTGTTTCTTCCCACACTGTAAGTACTTGGCTGGAAGAGATTTCTTGGGTAATCAAAATCATTCAGGGCTGCTAATATAAGCAATTTATATGATCTTGTTCATAAAGCACTTGAGTTAGAAGCCCCTCCACTCCATTCTCTTCTTTCCTACTAGACTTCACTATAACATCAGAAACCTCCTAACGTTGTTCCTAAGTTATGACTAGTTTTAGCCATTTTTTGTTGTACCAGGCCTTGTATTAAATGGCTTTTCTCAGACGCCTTTATTTCCTCCAGTATAAAGTATAGAGAGCCAGCATGTGGCAGATTTAAAGACCAACATGGAATATGATTACTCACACCACACATAATCATGCCCGTGGAATTCCTTACCACAAGACACAAACTTCTAGTATCCATAGCATGGGTTTGATGGAGACTGGATGGAGGGTTACCACATAGAAATTTTATGAGTTTAAGTGTTTTATGAGTGACAAATAGCTCAAATTTGGAAAACAACTTAGGGAAAACATCATACATGCCTGCCTCATTCTAGTACTCTTTCATTGCAACAGAGATACATATGCGTCCACAAAATATTTATTCCATCCAAGGTTTCGGAACACTTTCCTGCAAGGGACCAGCCACAACTGATGTGCCACAGGAAACCTGTCTATAAAGTCTTACTAAAGTCTTAAGGTCTACAGTAACCAAGCAATCTAATAGGTGAAATTCCTAAATAATTTTAACTGTGTTGTCAACTTCTACAGAGGAAGGCAAAAATTGCAACAGTCCTTGCAACTGAGAATGGGGATTTTTTCCTTATCCCAAGCCTACCAGTTTAAAATTGGCAGCCCCAAAGACATGCAAAAAATACTTTACCCAGGTGCTCAAAAAACAACCCCCCTCCCCCAAACTCTCAAAGAAAAAAAATAATTCACACAACTAGAAGCAATCCCCAAAATGCTTAAGTCTTGTCCTATATGCAAATACCATATTCCCATAATCTTTACACTCATAGAAAGCTGTTTATGCGCATTGCCTGGAACAACTCCTCTTCAGTTCATTTTAAACTTTTTCACTGTCTTCTGCCTCTTACATTAAACTGAAGTTATCCTATTGAGATCTTTAATGACTTCTTCCCATACCTCTGGATCAGTTGTTAATCCTCATTCTCCTTGAATTACTACTGATCCCCAACAACCAGCTGTGTGTCTCCTTCCGTTCATTTGTATGAGTGTCTTCTGTTTCTTTTCTCTCTCTGCTTGCACCTTCAATCACATAATCATATAATTTGGAAAAAAAATATCCTAATCCACAACACAATTATCTAAGGATCCCACAAGGTTGCGTTCTCTTCTGGCTCCACGCATTCTCTCAGAAATCTCACTGGTAAATGTAACCTATGCTTTTATGCTGACAAACTACCATCCACTTCCCATTCAAGACTATCTCCCTTCCACCAAAACCAAGTCTCAGCATCTAACAATTTCTCAGACTTCCAGCAGCCAACTCAAGGTCAGAGTTACCGCCCTCTCCCACCCAAAAGCTCTCCTTTAATTAGCGGTTTTGTTACTATCCACCCCACAGCCATTTAGATCCCTAATCCAAACAAGCTTTAAACTAATTTTTCCCTACATTCTCCCTACCCACAGTTTGGATAAGCCTCACTGATTTGTTCTGCAAAATAACTGACAAACTCAGGTAGACTTTTACCATATTGCACTTTTATTATTTCAACATCCTTCTCCGGCCTAGAACAAAACAAAACAAAAAAAACCCCACACAGACTTATCCTGGTCACACCTATGCAGAATGCTTCTCCAAAGGACGTTTAACTTCCCAGTTGAACCATGCTACTGAGGAAAGAAGTATACGTATTTCAGATATTTCTCTCTGCATTATGGGGATAACCTTGGTTTTCCTTTCAAAAAAAGTTACATTCTAACCCTGCTGTGTCGCCCACTGAATCAAGATGCTGACTTCAACTGCTAATTGATCAGCAGCAGTAGGCTCCACCACTTACTGGGTAAGCTTTCAAGGAAGCACGTTCACACCTTTTCCTACATTAGGAAAAACTTTCTATCCAACACTCTGCTTTATCATGACACATACAAACAAACTTGACATTAGCTACACTACCTATGCACCAAAATCACATACACTGATCAACATGGTCTTATTTCTTTGTACTCCATCAGCTTCCTCACATTATATTTCTAACTGGAGCCAACTCAAACAGATGTATTTGCCTGATCCTACGCACAAACAATACTACTAATAAACAAAAAAATGTAGACGACTTTCAAGTAACAAGGCAGTTGCTAGTCAAAAATGTAAGCATCTCCCCCCCACCGCGCCATTTCCTGCATTTTTAACAGTTCTAAACAAGTAGCAGAAGGCTGTTGTAGTACTTGGGACCGCTTCAGGGCATGATCAAAGATAAATGAGGTTGGTTCTCCATTACCAATTTAAACTGACTTAATTTAAAGTGACTGGAATTAAGAACTGTCATTGCATTCCCAAATAAAAATAAACAAAGACTCCCTAGTATCTGACAAGATTTCTCGCCTCCTGAAGTGGGTCTGTGGTTGGCAGTAGAGACTGAAAATATTATTGTGATATTAAAAAATATTTCTTTCAGAAGTAGACATTAACTGAAAGCAGTTAAGGTTGGGGTGGGGGGGAAGCTTGTTGCAACACCGCAACTTTAGCACCTCTCCTCTCCCAGCTACATGCTTGGTTGTAGGACACATTTTATCCTCACTTTAACAGCCATATGGAATGGGGACTTGGGCAGGGGGAGACGCTAATGGCAGGTATCATGTATTTTCACAAGGGATCTCCTTCCTACTTCAACCCACCACATCTGAAGCTATTGTGTATATTTGAAAACCGTAAACTGCCATTATGGCTACATAAGGAAATGGCTCAGTTAATGGGCACAAGTGAGACAGGACAGGTCTGTTTTTAAAGCCAGAGGTTATGAAGGAAGACCAAGACAGAGGTTATGAAGGAAGACCAAGACATGTGCAACACTTCTCTATCCATTGAGAGAACGAAGGAAGTGTACTACAGCAAGTAATCTCAGTATTCACTGAAAACTGCTGGGTGGTAGCCTATCATCTGACTACTTGCAGCTAAAACTGCACTGTAAGCTGTAATTCCTTCTGAACTGGGTTTGCTTCTGGAATTTCCTTAGTTTTCAACAGACTACGTGTAGAATCAATAAATATTGAAAACAGAGTAACTACATTAAGAATCGCCATACAAGAAATTCCTGACTTTCTCAATAACATGAGCACTGTTTCAAGTTTCAGAGAAATGAACTTCAACTGCAAGGCCAATAACCCCAACACTCGGAGTTCCTATAAGCACCATTTCCCAGTTCTAAAACAGAGATAATGTACTAGGTCTATTTAAAAAAAAAAAGAAGTTCAACTTAGTAAGATAACTAGATCCAAGCAACGTATAAAACTGAGGTAAAAAGAAGTCAGCTCTCTCCCTGAGCTGAAGCTGAACCAGAACCATTAATTTGCAGTTATTTGCTGACCAGACCTGAGTATTTCCAATTGCTTATTTAGAATAACAATTTCAACCAAAATTGGGTCTCTCCTAGCAGAACTGGAGCTGACTTCCACCTTGCTATACAGCATATGAAGCCGAATCCTATCAACCTGAGCTTCCAGCCAGCAATTCCATACGTGTAGCTCATGCCTCCCTGCATCTGCAGGTATCTGTCTGTTCCTTTATGTAAGTGCATCTACAGACACACTTATACCAGATTTGAGACTAAAGGGACTTGCACCTTTCCCCCACCACTAGCCTGTCTCCTACTCTTTTATCAGTTACACTTTTTTTAAAAATTATTTTTATTTTTTATTTATTACCACAGCACAAGACTACAGATTTTCCTGAAGCTCTACTCTTAGTGTCCCACATTCAGCAAGCTGGAAACAAGCTGCAGGGCTAGACTGGTAAGGAAAATGGTGTTTAGACTCCAGTGGAGAGCTGGAGACAGAAGGAAGAGCCTCTCCCTGAATACACCCAACTTAAACCACATTTGCCTCCCATAGCCAGGAAAGAGCATCTAGATTCAGTGCTGGAAAAAACTCCTATTGCCCTGCTGCCAGTCACTGAGTACTACTGCTAAGTGTTACAATCACCTTATCAAATGACAGCAGGTCCTCAAGCTAGAAAGTTAACTGTTAGTCAAGAGATGGCAACAGACAAGCTGGCATTCTTGAACTTAATCCCTCTGGTTAAATCTGCAAGCTCCTAATGAGCATGACTGATATCACAGAATCACAACATTGACCAAAAAACCCAAAGCTTAGGGATAAAAGTGAGAAGAAATACTAGTCCGGGAAAGCAGTGTCTCACACACGTTTTTGAGCATACCAAGCTGATATGTTGCTGTCACTTAAGAACTTAAAGATGTATTGGCTGAAGACAACCTGTTTTACTTTGATTAGAATGGACTAGCAACATGCACAAAACCACGTCTCAGATGAGGCAAGACAGTTCTGTACTGGCCCAAAATTGTACCACCTGGTTCACACCGAAATTCAGTTGCCTCTTTTTCCTAACTTGTAATCAGATTTGCATATTCAGAAATAACTTAAACTTGGTGAAACACACACATTTGAACATAAAAAAATTCATTCTTCCCTACAAGTTTGATGTAGTATATTTCATAATTATAAACAATTCTTTATATAAAATGATTCCTCCAAAAGCAAAACAGAGCTCAGACTTGAGAAAAGCCTTACCACGCCTCTGATAAAAGGTTTGAGGAGGAGGTGAAAAAGAGGAGAGGGAAAGGAGCAGAAGAGGGATATTGCAGATGAGGAGAAAAAAGAGTGGAAATATACTATATGGCTTAGAGAAGAGGATGAGATAACACATAGAAGAGACAGAAAAGGAAATGCACAGAACAATGCAGGAAGCAATATACTGTGACCCATTGTAGAAAAAACAAAAACAACTTGTGGGACAGCCCCCATCAACAGGGGCTGAGGCTACTATAGCCAGACAGGGCGGGACAGAAGGCATGAAGAAGAAACCAGAGTGTCTCCAAATTTCACAATGTGGGTAATACCATGTGCCTAGCCATACCGCACAGGCAGACAACAAAATCACCTTGCTTAACACTGTACATCTGCACAGTGGCCAGTTTACATTAAAACCCCATTCTCCAGGTCAAAAACCAAATACTACTTTCAATCTTTAGCAGTATCTTTAACAATTAAGCAATATTAAAAAAAAAAAAAAATCAGGTGAAGACAACTGCCCTTTAATCTGTTGTTCCCACTATAAATCTTACGATCTCTTTTGTTTGGTGGGGTGGGGGGAGGGAGGCATGGAAGGAAAGTGGCAGGGGAAGGGAGAGGGACATGTTTCCAATGCCCAGCCCTACTCAGTTTATGTTTTCTTCTCTTTGCCAGCAACTCAGTTTCCACAGGCAGTCACAGTCCAGTGACAGCCAATACCTGGCCAAGTGCTATGAAAAGGACTGATTTCACATGGACACTGGCTGTGCTATCCATTCATTTCCCACTTTCTCTGGAACCACAGCTTCCCTTCTAAATGAGGAGTATGCACTGCCTTGCAAACCAGAGCCTAGACTATGGCTTGTGAGTAATTTCATGTATCACAGTTTGCAGTGTATTGTTCTAAAGCACATATCAAGGCTCTTCAGTAGGCAGCTCTTAACTGATAAAAAAATGCCACCTATAACAGACAATTAAATAGCCTGCAAAAAGTCGACTCTTCTTCCATGACTCCAGGAATTGCTGTAACATTGTCAAAACTGATAAACACCAGTTTTTTAGCAGTTTGCAGGCAACACTTCTTGCCCCTTCCAATAACAACTATGTCCCTCCCCTAGCCAGTTCTCTACACAGGGCCTGACAGCATCAGGGTCCCAACATGAAACACTCACCACTGAGTGGGGAGGAAAAGAAAAAAAAAACACCCAAGCGATTCTGTGCAGCCCTCCTTAGCTGCAGGAGGCTGGTACTTGCTGTAAAGCATTCACTGCTGCTAGTAACTTTGACAACATGGAAAACACTTATTTTCTCCAATCTTACCCTGTTAAACTAACCAATAATTTTGTATAATACAAGAAACAGAGCTTCCTGCCCCCTACTAACCATTGTAAAATGGTGTATTACTATTTAACCAAGAAAGCTGATTTGAGAAAAATATTTCTTCAGGTATTTTCATTGTTCTAAAACTCCTGAAAGTGTTGTATTCTGTATTATTGCTATAATGGACATCTTTGTGTTAATCCTCTAGAAAATATCCAACACATCAAAACTACTGAGTGTGGCAGAGCACAAGTAGTGATTGTGCTACCTCTTTGACCTCCACACAGGTATTTTTCCAGCTCCTAAATGAACTTTTGCATACAGAGAGAGAGAGAGAGAGAGAGAGAGAGAGAGAGAGAGATACAGGAAATATTGAGGTTACAAGTATGTGAATAGAAACTGACTCACCACAGTCCTTTGCTTGTTGGGCAGGAAGACTCTAACAATAGGCTTCTGTGGAGACTTGGGGTTATTCCGTGACATATCAGCAGGGTTTTGATAAACCGAAAGGGATGAAGGTGCTACAGAGAGGCTAGAGGAGGAAGATGATGCAACTGTGTCTGTTGAAGCTGAACTGGAGACAGAGAAATCAGTTCCATTCCCCATGGATTCCAATAACTGCTGTTCTCTCTGCTGTAGAGCATCTAGTTTGCTGGTGTACTCTTCATAGGCCTGTGAAGAAAAAGCAGCTATTTTAATGATCTATCAGCCTCAGACAAAAACAGAAATCTAAATTCAGAATGAACACGAAACAAAACACATTCTGAACCGTTTCAAATTTCCCAGGAATATGAACAAAATGGTCTGGTCAAATTTTTCAGTAGGACACAAAGAAGAAATGGCTTTCAATTCATTATGTTAAACCTTTTGAACCAACAACTAATTTTTTAATAGATTAAATGGATAAGTGGATAAAAGAGATCATAAGTCACAGTTTCAAAGCACCTGAACTAAATAGTCTAATTCAAACCTACTTTAAAGAAGACAGCAATCTTTAACAAATGTTGTCAGCTTCATTGCCAATTACTGTGCTACAGCTAAATTTATCGTTCTGTTGGAATGACAGCTAAATACATCTAATGCAATAATTCAGAGAAAGCTGAAATCTGCTTTTTACCATCTGTATCTGACAACTCACCTGGCTCATTGTTCACCATCCTTCACCTCTGGCACTATCCTTTCATACCAGATAGTACGAAAAACTTTATTTCAGTTAGAACACAACTAAGTTTGCCCTGTTACACACAAACATGTAAAAGTGATCCTTTGAAAGAATTTTTTTTAACATCTGTATGAGATTAACCTGGTTTTCCACGAAGTTTACGTAAAACCTGATTATACACTGACCAAGTTTCTTAAACAAAAAAATTCAGTAACATTAAATTTACCCATTAAGTTTTTATTAAATGTAGCCAAGTTAAACATTATTGCCAAGCTCTGTAATACAAATATGTAATTGGTATAAATTTTGGTTAAAGTTTGTTTCCATCAACTTTGTTTGTAACAAGAAAATTTTGATCTCTATCCAAGTATCAGAATTATTTCTTCAGCACATAAATTAGTACAGTCTCTTCAAAAATCTGAATCAGTTAAGGAACGTGTGTTTCATGCTACATAAGCACATCAGCGTTAACCAAGGACGTATTAGACTTTTACAGACAATAAGAAACAAAGATCTTACAAACATAACATCTAAGCAGCAGGGAACAGAATTTTCTACTTAGCTCTGCAGCAAGACCAAGATCTATGCCAAGCTGCATAACAAATTATATTTATGTTAGGGAAAGATTTTTTTTTTTTTTTAAATTTGCTTTCCTCAAGTTTTCAGTGCATAACTTGCTGCTAATTAAAGTTACAGGAGAATTGAACTGACCAAAAAGTCTGCAGGGTCTACATGTGGGGGGAAAAAAAAAATTGAAGAGGGAAAAAAAACCCCCAGCATTCAGTAGTGCTGCCACAAGTACTACATTTTACTATGAATTTATTTCTCCGGGTTGTATGTGCAGGTTCACCTAACCCAGGCTGGTTTTGTCAAGTAAACAGTGGCTGGCCCCTCCCTTTTACAAAGGTTTAGCATCCCCCAGGATGGACCTATGTTCAAAATCTGTGTCATCATCCCCACAGTGTTAACAAAGAGAATGATAATTTGACAGTGAGGGCTAAGAAAGAAAAAGCATTTTGAAGAATGGTGGTGAACATTACAATTTCAAACTCTAAATTTTATGGGTTCCATTTTTAATAAATGGACATAAGTTGCAGGAAACTGAGAACTACTTACTATTTCTTTCAAAAACTGAAGATGTCTAGCGTTTCACGAATAGACCCCAAACTCAGAGACTTAAAACCAAAATATTTTCACTCTAGCCCAATTCTACTGTCAAAAGTAAATTGAAAGGTTACCCAATTATAAATAATGGCATTTTTTGGCTGTACAGTAACACAAGTGCCTCTCTCCTACTTCCAACTTTTCATGTAAATTCCAGTAAAAGCTCCATGTGTCAAGAATTATTTTTCAGTAAACAAAAATTAAGAATCATAAACTGTTACCATTTCACCAGTACTTTTTTTAAATACTTACTTCCTTTTCTCATGAACATTGCAAAATATTATTTGAACACACGGAACATTACATTGCTTCCGGATACTTGCAGGCTTAGCTCCTTCACAAAGCTACACACATCTTTCAGGATTCTCAATCCTACAATGTTTACACTGGCAGCTTAATCTGTCACTAATGCAAACTCAAAGTCAAATGATTTATCTTAAGAGAATAAACAATGAGCATGGAAAGCTCGGAGCTGTTGCTGGCTTTGGGTTCTATACCATTAAATTCTCCATGAAAAGCTCTTTATTTTTTATGGAGACAAAAGGTCTCAAGTATTACACTGTTACTCAATGTCATAGCAGGAGATCCCATAATAAAACATAATGGAACTAGAAATGCATCAGTAGACTTTAAATACATTTTTCTCTTTTAAAAAAATAAATTATTTTTATACAGAAGGAGCAACAGTACATGCAGCAGAAACAGAAGAGCTCCAATAAAATCTCATTTTCACAAAGATTAAGTACTGTGGTGAGACATTGGTTTCAGCTGATGACTAGCACCCATAGACCTTACACAGCCAACAGCACCAAGTCAAAACACAGAATTATCCCATGGAGTTAAATTGAAAGAGTATTACAACAGCAAGGCTGACCTATGGCAAGTATTTCTAGCTAAAAGAAAGATTATGCCGCAGAGTTGGCCTATCTACAACAGAGACCTGCAGCAGCACAGCAATATTAGCAGACAGGCATCAACAGCTACACAAACCTTCCAAGTCAGTCAAGGCCCTCTAGGTCAACTATAAGGTTGATTTCTAACACTGTTTTTGAAAAACAAACAAAAAATTTAAAAGTAATTTTGTACAGCATCTACAGCATGAAGAAGATTAAACTGAACATTTAAGCAATTCATTAAATTAAGGATTAAAGGCATTTCAGAAGGAAAAGTTTACGAAATCCAGAATGAAATCCATTCAGTTTACATATTCCCGTTAAGAAGTCAGTGACGTTCTACAAGAAAACTTAAATCTTGCTTTCAGCTTGATTTAGAATCACAGGAGGAAAAAAAAAAAGAAAAAAGTTTGGAAAGTATCCCTGGAAATCATCAAGTCCAAACACTTGTTTAACACAGAGCTAGTTTTTAAGTTCAATCAGGGCTCAGGGCCTTGCCAAAGCAAGTTTTGAAAGTCTTGAAGGACACACACTCCACAACCTCTGGGCAACCAGTTCCAGGGCTCAAAAGCCACTCTCATGATGAAGAATTTTCTCTTAACAAAATTCACTTGATGCTATCTGTGACGTTGCCTCTTCCCCTTTTGCTGTGCATGTCTGAAAAGAGTCTGGCCCTCTCTTTTAGGTTGCAAGAGCCTGCAGATTCCTCCTTAGCCTTCTCTTCTCCATGCTAAACACCACCCCAATCCAGTCACACAAGTAGTGAATAGATGGGTCCCTCTTCACGCTGGCTACGCCCTTGCTAACGCGGCCCAGGCTGCAGTCTGCTGCTGTTACCGTGAGGGTGGGTTACTGACAGCTCAGCTTGTTGCTCACCAGCACTCCCCGGTACTTTTGCTGCAGAGCCGCTACCCGGGCAGCCTGCCTGCCCCGACGGGCAGCCACCTTGTCCCAGGTGCAAGATGCTCCATTCATCTTTGTTGTTGTGCTGCTCCTTGTCATGAGGGCTTCTGTTCTTCAACTCCTCCAGCTTGTTTATTAGTTGCCAAAAATAGACTGTCTTTAATAATATATATTATCCTCAACAAATTTATTTCTTTGCTGTGTCGCTACAGGGCTCCCTATTTAGTGTGAATTTACAGTATTTCAAAGTTAAAGGAAAAATATATTTGAAAAGCTGAATATTAGAGTCAAACTGGCACATCTTGTCAATCTACCCATAATTCTACGGCTATCTAAAATAGAGCAAAAAGTTAATTTTAATTATATTGCATATTCGTATACATGCGTATCATATAATATAGTCTCACACATGTGAGAATACTCCGGAGGCTTAAACTAAGTAAAATGTATAAAGGCCTGGTAAGCTGCCAGGTCCATCTAAAGCATTAGAAGTTGGCATGTTTATATACAATGTATATACATGCCATAATAAAACTGCTGCTCACTCAGGAGCAGCAGAGTTAAAGCTACTTCTTAAATGTTGCAACCTATTGACAATATAAAAACTGACCTCAGAAGTCAACAGAATTTGCATGACGTTACACAGATGTGCCAAAAGAGTTCTGCTGACAAGATGATGACATGGGATTTTCTCAAAAATATGTGTATTTTTGCATTACATATTATTTATACTATATTTGAAATTTGTTTTCTTGGGCCATAACCAGGCTATACATTCTAGTAATAACATCTAAGGAAACAAAAAGCAACAAGTTAAATATTTTTTAAAAAATTAATCTGGGACAAAACCAAGTGGCAAAACATGTTTTCTCCTTCTCCCTGCCCCCTACCACATCTGGTTAGAAACCCAGTCTAAACTCAAGCAGACCAACTGGTTTTACCACGCTCTCTCCCTTCCTCAATCAATTTTAGACAATATCTACACATTGCAAGACTCTTAAAAGCCTAAACTACAGTTTCCTGGTCTTTGAAACTGAGATTGTGTTTCTATTTAAAAGATGTCCGACCTTTTAGGCTGTTGATCAAATGCAAATCCCACTAAGTTAAATGGGAGCTGAAGATAACATACGTCAGGATTTCTTCATTTAGTAAGACTCCTAAATCTGTACTTAGTCTAACTTTAGACACTCCAGTTTTGGTCCAACATATTTGATCAGCATCTGTTAGGAGGCTGGTACAAATTAATCTGAATTTCCCTAGAGAACCACCATGTTTCCCAGTGCCTGTACCCAGAGTTAGCATTTTCCTGGAATCCCACAAGCAGTCTGAAACAACCTGAGATTCAGCACTAAGATCCGTTTCAGTCTGTATCTGCCTGCTGTTGCAATAAGCATACATTAGATCAGCAAAGAGGTAATCTTCTCTAATTAATTAATTTGACCTCCTGCGTGGATTCTTCAGATATACAGGAATAAGGAATGAAATACTCTCCTGAAATTCAATGGCCAAACTCTCAAAAACGGCAACAGCAAGGCCTCTGAATAAAATAAGTTTAATAGCCCAGGAAAAGAGAAAGCTAGTTAAAAAAAAAAACAACCAAAAAAAACCACACAGTAGTTGGGGACAAACATACCTCTACCCCCATGATTATCATTTTAAATTGCTTCCACAAGTCAGAGTAGGAAAGAGGATGATTCCTTCAGGACAATACTAGAAAGCTGACTGAGTTTTAAAACTTATTTTGATACCACTCTCACTCTATCTACGCATTTGTACACTGTTTTATTTTGTGTGGAGTACGAATAAAAAAAAGCAGGCAGCTTACTCTTGTACTGTCAACTGAATTAACCTACAGGTCCAGGACGCAACTGCACACCACACGAAGAACTATTTACATGTGAATGGGCTAATACTGTTCAATTAAGTTCCCACAGATGAAGTGTTCGTAGATAATACTGTACACGTAACTACCGAGGCAAGAAGGACACACAATGCATTTTGGAAGTTTAAATAGGTAAGGCCTCCTTGAACAGTCATTAAGAGTTTACAAAGGCTAACAAATCTGATTAAGTTATTTAAGCACCATCTCTCCTTTCTAAGTTTGAGCTGACTACTTTTGGCCAGTCTGGCTCAGTACAACCCATTTCAGTTTGTAAACAGCATTTGTTGCCAATGCTAAGTTGAAATGCACAGATCTTTATTCTCCTTTCCCTAACTTAGGTTGTCATTTTCATCAGCACTTTGTTGGTAGAGACAAAAAAAAAAAAAATTAATTTTGATGGCCATTACAGAAGAATACGCAACTGCATATTTTAACCATTTTTGCTAACTGAATCCCAGCTTTTCCCAGTATCATAATATTAGACTTCTTTGCAGTAAAGATTTCCAATATTTACAATGCTTAGACAAACCCTTAAGAAAAGGGTTTTTCCACAGTGAATCACAAACTGTATATTTTAGGAAACAGCACTTCAAGGACAGATATAACGCACTAAGAAATTATGTGGGAAGAGAAACAGCATTGGTGTTTTCAGCTGCTGTGATGCAGAGTGCTTCCAAAAAGTGCGGTAAAACCTACAGAGGAGCTCCTGCAGCCTCTTTTCCAGAAGAAAAGAAAAATGCTATTAGTGATATTTCTACATCTACTGAGTCAAGCAGTTATTTCAAACATTTGACAGTGATTTCCAGGAGTCTGTTAGATCTGAGATACCTGCTCAGACACAGGGGATGGAAGAAGTTAAGAACTAGGATTACCTAAGAAAGAATTTTAGCTATAAGCCATTTTTAGGTTTTAATACAGCCATTTCTTACTATATTTATTATTTATTCCAGCCAGAACAAACAGAAAAGTTTTTTCCTGTAATTGTATTAAAGAACATTGATAAGATTCCCAAAGCTATTACTAATTATAACAATTAGAAGAAAATTGTGTGGTTAATGACAAACCTTTTCTTTCTTCTGTTCATTTTGTTTCCTACCCCTGTACCCTATACACACACTCAGAAGTCTCTGCAGCTTTGGTCTCTTTCATCAGCCCCTACTTTCCTGCCCTGAGAGGAGAGAGACGAGCTACCCTCTGCCCTTCAGCTTCATGGTATGTTTTTCACCCCTAGGCAGCTGCACACAAAGTAGCCCGCCCAGGCTTGCAGGCCCTACTCCCTGTGCTCTACAGTCACCTTTTCAAGACCATCATTGAGAAGTGATGGATCAAGGCAGGGAGATACTCCTGAATGCAAATACCTCCTCTTGCAGGAATAATTAAATATACGCTGAATTCAACACAGCACACGTCAATCACTTCCGATATTTTAAGAAATCCACTCCTCTTTCATAGTCAATTGATGAATCCTGAAATGACGGCTGCGACAATAGCTGTTGGTTTTAAAGTTCTTTTGACATAAAATGCATTGAACCCCCCTGAATTAAAAAAAAACGTTTTGTCTTCTTACTCTCAGATGAGCACAGAAACAAAAGCTTGTTAGCTTCTATTTTCTTGAGCAACTGTAACTAAGGCATAAATTCTTTTTTTTAAATGAGGTGTACGTTTTATATTCAATGCACAAATAATTTTACTACATCCTTTGAATGCTCAATTTTCAGAATGAATTTTCTTGTTCAATTCTTCAGCTTTCCTTTGCGTGCTTCCGCTCACCCAACTCCTTCCTTTCCACTTTTAATTGAAATGCAATTTTGTTGCCAGGTTCAACCACAACTTTATTTGACAGGTCTACAGAGGCAGCTCCAGCACAAGCCAGGAGCCAGCGCAAGGGGTACTGTAAGTTCCGTGAACTTGAGCAGTTAGTAAGATGCCTAAGAAACGAAGGATATAAAGCCACACAGGAGTACAAAAGAACTGAACAAATCCTACTGTACTGAAACTCTTCACACCAGAAGATGGATGGATAGCTGTCAAGCTTTTCATAGGTATACAAAAAGCCATGGTTTTGCAGAAAGCATTACAATAACAAACTAGATGTTTACAACAGTGAAAGGCAATATGCGTGAAAGCAAAAAGTGTTCATTTGCAGGTACTTATCTAGCAAGTAGCTTTGGCTAATTCCAACTTTTGCTAAGAGAAGCAGACAACATGCTGGCTGACAGCACTCAAGAGATGACCAAGAAGCACAATCTACAGAAGTCCTTCAGTCTTCTTAAGGAGCGACAGAAGTCGCTCACGTTTTATGGAAGATGCAAAGAGATCAGAGGGGTGGAAGGAAACGAAGGGAAGGGTGATGCAGTCCAAGTAACAGACTAGCAAAATTACCCATACAGATTCTGGGTAAAAGCAGGGCAATATTGCACTTTACAGCCAGAAATGAGACTTCAGCAAAACAATCAAAATATAAAAGTCAGAAGAGGATGGACAAAGTATAATTTACATTACCTTCCTGTTCAAGCACTTTGGAGATAGTACACAGACCACAGTGTCAAGACCTAGACATAGCCTAGAAGTGAAAGCTTGGGGGGAAAGAGAGGTCATGCATAGAAGTCAGTAATGATGCCCGGGTACGGAACTCAGCAACAGGCCCAATATTGCACAGCGGCTCTGTACAGAGGGAGTTTGCTATTTCTAATGGATGTCACAGACAAGTTATCTATTGAAGCACTTAAGCTACCCACATGGATTCTACATACTCTCCTGTTCTTTTTATTCATATCAAAACTACTGTATTTTCTTAGTGCTGCATTTCCTAGAAGCAGACGTGTTCTTCCACACTTTATCACACTACATTCAGAGCTATTTACATAGAGCTCTGTCCTTTCATGCTGCAACCAGGGTTGTTCTGGCCCTTTTTCTGACAGCTGGAGGAATACAGAAAGTCAAAACATCAGTTCTAGCAGTGACAGATCAGATTCAGGTAAATTGCTGCAAAGTAAATTCTAACAAAAGAAAGCAACACCTGGTTCTTGATCAAGCCAAAAGCAAACAAAAAGGTGGGAAATGCACAGAAAGGATACACCAGACAACTGCTGCTGGGTTGACATGAACAGTCAAGGGTAGACAGTAACCTTGCTTCTGACTGTATCAGGTACTCTGTAATATATTTCTTCTTTTTCTTTCCCTCACACTTTAGTTCTACCACAGGAAATCTACACACTAAACAAATGACAGGTTTGCAGCATTTAATCCTATTCACTTCAATCAATCCATCTCAGGATGATCTAATCTAAGCTAATGCCCATCTAAAGAGAAAGTTCCTCTCCTCTCTCACCCCATTTTCTAGGTTCTTGGCTCACAGCTGCAAGCTCTTCCCCTTCCCGAACCTTAACCACAGCTTTGGGGCTCACTTGGACTTCATCATGACCAAGTTCAATCTACTAACTGGATGGCAAATTAATCCAACAAAACCAGAATATTTTCCTTCTGGGCTGGTGATTGGAAGAGGCTTAGCCACTACTGGTACTGCAAGTTACCTCAACAAAGGTAGCGGAGGAACTACATGGCAAAGAGCTGGGAAAAGCAAGGCTTCTCATTTCAATGATGGTGGGCTCTTTTCACAGGACTCACTGTCTCATGGGATAATTCAACTGAAAAAGCAGAATCCCAGTCACTCCTACCTTCCTCCCAATGGCTTACTGCTCCCTAGTCAGTACCAGCACTACTTGTCACGAGACTGGCTTCATGATCCAGCAGAACTCACTGCAGCAGAGGAACACCCTGCTCCATCTTGCACGGCTTCCCTACTATGTTGATGAGCCAGAACTGCAATTTCACCTCAGCGGCACATGCAACCATCAAACTTGCAAATCTACTTTAAGCTTCACAGTTTGTAGTCACCAACTATTTCAGACTTACCATACTCTCTACACTATCGTAATCATTTCCTAGTACACATTTGCGACTGTAAATGCCCTCTTCCCCACCGATGAACTACAGAATAATCTAAAAGCTTCCAGCGCAGGGATCTCAGTTTTAATTTAGATACAAGCACGTGACAAATGGCTATAATGAACTAAGGACTTCAGTACCTGAAATCCAGACTTAGAACAGATTAAGCTTATTATTACTGCAATTTGATACACAGTCTAATGAAACCAACATACATGTGGCAATATTAAATCCAGATATATGGAATGAACTGGTTCATGTGAAAACAGAAGTGTGTTTATATACCATCGAGTGGTTAAAATAGTGATTAGCACTCATTCAACAGTCCTATTTCATATTAGCAACAAGTAAAGCAACTATAGAGGGCCTCATTTGACCTTAACTGTTAAGGACGTTATGTCAACATTTGTATAATCAAGTTAGTGCCCTGCTCTGACATATTAAGATAAAAGCTAGAAGTACCTCAAATAATGAGATCTTTATTTTTAATTACCCAGTGCCTTTAGGCAGCAATTACAATTAAAAAGACTACAAAAGAAATCTGGTTGACCTCCAGTTATTTCAATACTTGAGAGAACCAAGAAAAGGGCAGGGTTTGGAGCAAGTGATACCTATTCAATTCCTAATAGATGTAACTTATGCACGCAGTCCTTTTTTATGCTCTTAATGGTCCTACGTCAATGCAACTTTATGAATCTGGAGTGATGAAAGAATACAGAAATTTAATTTGTAGTTAAACACAGCTTAAAAAAATATTACTCCACCCTACAATTTTAGGTATTTCTTTAAGAAGTTCCCTTGTACTAATACCATTTTTTGGATTCTACAGGATTATTTTTCAAAGAGAAAAAAGTGAAGTCAACTGCTTTAAAGGCAATGTTAGTCTTATAAGATGTTTTCATGTGTATATGTATATACTAGCTTTTAACAACAGAGCATGCCTTTTTCTATTATACACACACAATCTTCCCCCTGCCCCGCAACTAAAAAGAATGCTTTATATTTCAATTGCACCAACATAACTATTAGACCATGCCACTGACCTTCCCCTACTGATGCATATCAGGTATTCCATACAGTTCCTTTCTATCTCCAGGGAAAGAGTTAAGTTTCTAATACACAAAGAGAATATTCTCTTTTACTACAGGTATTCTTAGCTTTAACATAAGATGCTTCATATAAGATTAAGATAACACACCATTAATCTAACCACATTCATTTGAATGTAAACTTACCTCTAAATATATCGATGGTGGGTTATGCTCTCCTCCAAATTTGTCTAGCAGTGCCTCTATATGTTCTTGTGTTAATTTAATCATCTGTTTGATATTCCACACCTAAAACAGAAAATTAAAATTTCTATAATCAAAAGGAGCCTAGACAATCTGTCCTAAAACAAATTACGTTTTCTTGATATTCAATAACGAAAGTCCATAATAAAAGTATTTTAATTATCAGTAAGAGAGTGAACAAAGCTATCCCGTTCATCCACTGTCAGTAAGACACAGCTGGCTTCCGAGATAAACAGAGAAAAATTAAATTTGGTTTTAAAATTCAGGAACCATTGAATAAACAACTTTTAAGAACAGTTTATTTTTCATGTTTATCAAAACCATATTAAGCATTTTCCTTGCAAGACTTTGCAACCCAATTTCTACAGTACTACAAAGTTTAGTGGAGGAGTTCTTCCATCAAACCTTAAGAAATCTGTGTAAACAACATTCACCAAACCCAGACCTAGTGTTCCATTTGCATGGGAATAGGATGTCTTGATCTTAAAAAGCACCTTCTATACCCTGACTTCTATACTCTGTTTACCCTGCAAGTTTTCTTACAGACCTTGGACACGAACTGAAAGAGACATCTATCTCTAGTGCACAGAGAAAACTTATGGCACTGTACTATGAAACAACTCAGGTTTTTACTTATTCTTCACAACACCCTGAAAGAATCAGTTTTAGGACTTTGAGACTATTGTAGGTGAACAGTATTATGAATCCTAATTTATACCTAAAAAGGCAGCGAAGCACAAACCAAACATTTAAAGCAATAATGCTACACTGATTTAAGAAGCTACTTTAGTCCAACCAAAGTCAGAAATTTATAGCGGGGGAAGAGGGAGGAAGAGGAGAATCTCTTCTTCATAGGTACTGTTATTCAGACTATTTATCAGGAAAAAAATGATTACATCAGAGTTATTAGACCCAGGATGGAAGAAATTAAGACAATATACACAGTGCTTCTTCCAAAGGGATTTTAAAGACTCCTGTTACCTTTTTCAGTTTAACTCTTATCTATTTCACAGATTATAATATATACAGCCTCAAGACCAGGTCTGGATTTACAAGTTGTGACAACCTACCTTTTTAAAAAGAAGATGCAAATAACTTTGTATTCTAAAGTAGGCACCAATAATAGGATCCAATCCAAGTTGGATCAAAACAAGTTTTACTATGTAACTTGAGATGTGCACAAAGAAACAAACCCTAAAATACAGAACTCACATTTTGCACACCACCTTATTTACCCTTCTAATTCTAGACATCAGTTATTTGCCAGTAATTTCCTAAAGTAAACTAATAATTGATTCACTTCTAGCCTAAGTTTTAGAACAGATACCAGAACAAAGATTTCATCAAGACGCTACAGTCAAGCAAAAATAGTTTGCTCAGGAACAAGCAACCCAAACTACAAAGAGCGAGGGGACACCAAACAGTGTGCTATTCAAGTATTCTATATGTAAATTCCCTTGAGGCGACTGTGGAAGTCAGCTTGCTTCTCAACTTGCAATCAATTTATCATGTTGAAGCTAGGACTGCCAACCAGTAGCAAAGAGAAGGATTTCTGTATTTTGCTAGTTTTTCCCAAGATGGCAAGAGCTAGTTGTACGGTTGGTGAAAAGAACAAGTTTGAATCAACACTATTTCAATTAACCTGTTCAATATAAGAGTTGAATTATATACTTCACTGACAAAGTAACCCAGAATCGCAGAAGGGTTGAGGTTGGAAAGGACCTCTGGAGTTCATCTGGTCCAACCCCCTACTCAAGCAGGTTGCCCAGGACCATGTCCAGATGGCTCTTGAGTATCTCCAAGGATGGAGACTCCACAGCCTCCCTGGGCAACCTGTGCCAGTGCTCAGTCACTCTCACAGAAAAAAAGTGCTTCCTGATGTTCAGAAGCAACCTCCTATGTTTCAGTTTGTGCCCATTGCCTCTGGTCCAGTCACTGGGCACCACTGAAAAGAGCCTGGCTCCGTCTTCCTTTCGCCAACCCTTAATCATCTTTGTGGCCCTTCACTGGACTCCCTCCAGTATGGCCATGTCTCTCTTGTACTGGGGAGCCCAGAACTGCACACAGCACTCCAGGTGCGGCCTCACCAGTGCTGAGCAGAATGAACCCCTGTCAGATGAGTTTCCAAATACTTTTTTTGAAGATTGATAATGGATAACTTCCTTGCTCATAGATTATTTTCTATTTTGTGCCATAACCACAACCTTGCTTCTCTCTTCTCTTACAGTAAAGATATAGAATAACAAATATAACTGAGCAACAGCAATATGCACAACAAAAGCATGTTATTTAGGAGATGTTGGCAAGAGAATCAAACAGCCCCTAACGAGGGCAGAAATCTCCCTACTAAGTTAATATCATGACAAGAGCAAAAACTGAGTGACTAATGAAGAAAATAAAAAATTTTGAAACTTACCGCCAGCTGCCAGGCTATGGCAAAAATGTCTTCACCTGAAGAAGCTGAAGTTAAAGTCTAGCGGAAGACAACATCGCTCAGAGGAGCTGAAAACAGTGCCCTGAATTACCTACTATACATCTGTGCACTAAACCAAGAGCCTTTCCACAAGCAAATCTTACAGGCAAACTTAATATGGATTTCTATCATCTTAGAAAGGCTATTCACACAGTTAAAAGTACGCTGAAGGCAGAAGGAAATTTATCAAAGTCAACCATAGCAACAAATCATTACTTGTTGCTCACAGAAATAGAAAACCTATTTCGTATGCCATATTCATCAAAAGTCTTCTGACAAGCTGAAAAAACTTTCACAAATCTAGTACCGACTAGCATATTCTATCCCTAATCAAGTACACACAAGAACACATACGCTATGGCAAATTTCCAAGCTTCACAATTTTCCTTTAAGTGGCAACTTCTACTTATTTTCACTTATAGAAAACTTAACTTCTGGCTTCCCGTATCAGTGAATATGGTTATACACAGTTTTTTATGGTCCCGAGTATCCCTTACCTAGCTAACTCCTTGACAACCAAGCCCTGTGCAAATATATTGCATATTTGGGGGGATCTGCAGGGGATCTATGACTGCTTCAATTCAATTGAAGGAACTTGAGCCTTTTCCTAACTGGAATTTGGAACTGGTGCTCTGTGCAAATGACCTCATGCGACTCAAAACTGTCTGCTTCTGCACACCACAGTACCCACAGCTTCCGTCTCACAAAAAATACACCATACCTGCTGCACTTAAACAGCCAGCAGAGCCAGCAACTTCAGCCTGCCTTTTCTCCTTGCAGACTTGCTTGTTCAGATAACTCATCTCAGCTAAGTTTGCATCATGTGCACCAGCCCAGACTTACAGACTTTGAGCCAAGACATATCCCCATCATCTCTGTGGAAAAAACCTGAAACACTAGGTTCTTAAGAATTACATCTCTTGAGTTCAGAAGCACTTGCAGATGTACGGGTTTCTTTGAACTGTCCAAATACAACTTAAGTATATTAAAATCCTCGGCAATTTTTCTAAGTGTCTCATTCCCCATAAGCACGTACATTCCAGGACAGCAGCAAAGAACTACCTCACAACAGAGACAGCAAAAATATGAAATACAGAATCCTTTTAGCAATCAGTTCTGGACCAAAGAGCTTGTTCCTAGACAACAGAATAAACCCAAGTTTTTCAAGCTAAATGCGTACAGCCTAATACCATTCCTTCCTCGAGATCTCACAGTAATCCCTTTATCCACACTTTATTCACACTTTCTCTGGAAGTAAAAGAAAGCTGCAAAAGCCTGCTGGTCATTAAGAAAGAACAGACCTATTTTTTGTTACTCTTATGAGCACTCCACTACACTTACGAAACTCCACACTTGTAGGAAACCATAAAACCACAGCTGCCAAGTATTTTGCAGAAATACAAAAACCGATGCCAGCCTAAGAGACGGTTACTAGAAATCTTAATGTATTCTGAAGTAAATCTGCAGTGCACCTAGTACTGTCCACATGCAAGTCCAGTCCCTCCCCACAGGAAGCAGCATGGTTATTTGAGACACACTGCTTCATTGTAGTTCCACGAAAAAGTAATGAATCCTTTACAGCTTGGATAACCTTATCATTTTTCCAAAAAAAGCCTCAAATACATTTTTCTGTCCTGTCTGATAGCATTAGGTTAAGGTTATTCTCTATCACAAGAGATTAGATTTGATTCCCCTTTTAGTGCTGCTGACACAAGGAAGCTGACGCAGGCCAACATGGACACAGGCAGCCAGAAGACTGGAAATATTCCAGATATACTGGAATATATCAACTTGTATCTGCCTATTGTGGATAATTGTGCATTAATTTTTCAAATAAGCACTCCCTTGCAATGTAATAAAGATGATGACCTATTTCAAGCCAGAGGCAAGTCAGATACAATAGAAGCCTAAATCCATTCTATTCAGAGAAGACTATGGCTCCACAAATGCAAGGCTATAAGCCACAAAGTTATTTTCGCATCCTTTGCTGCTTGTCAAAATACACAGTGCCTGAGACAGCACAAACCAAACTATCTTTTATACTTTTTGCACCTGGCATCAGTACTCAAATCTTGCAGCACATCCCAACTCTAAGCTCTATGATTCACATTTGGTAGCAGACACCTGAGAGTTCAAATCTATTCTGTAAAGAAAAAAAAGCCATTATTTGTCCAGGCATGGTATGTCCTGCATTTGGATTATCATACTTGGTGATGATGGAGAATACTTTGATAGAACCAACTAGGCGATTTAAAAAAAAAAACCAACAAAAAAACAACCCAACAAAACAATAATTAAGCATTTGATTTGGAAACTCTTTTATAAGGAGGACAAAATCATCAATACCTATCCAATGCTATTCTAATCAGTCCCTTCAGGCTTCTTTCTTACAGAATCAATTTGATTGTTTGGTGCACTGAGCTAGGATCCACTTTGTCAGAAAATACTTTAGAAAGCTGTCACGTATGAGATCGTTCTTAGCTGGACTAACGTCTTAACTAACTTGAAAGTGAAACGTTAGAGTGAAAGGGAGGCAAGAAGGCGTATGAATGGGCTTAATAATGCAGCACTCCACCTCAGCATTAGCATGTCAAGATGCAGAGTTTGCACCTTCCCAGTTTCTTTACTGAAAATTACTGTTACCTGTTCTTCACGTTTTGATATCTTTTACTGAGATACTTTCCCCCCTTATCAACCTTGAATGGTGCTAGTCCTCTTCTTGCCTCTTACAAAGCTTGCTTTTCATTTTCTGCAGTCATCTGCTGGAACATGCACATAGAGTGGGAAGGATAGTCCTTTCCTTCTTCCTATACTTCAGCCTCTAGCTCTTCTCCATCTCTCAGTGGAAGCTTCTCTCAGCTCGCACATCCACTGGGTTAATTTTTGCATTTTTCCTACTCTCTGCTGGCTCTTCATGCTTGCCACATTTTCAACAGTGTAGTTAAACTTTTTATTAAAAAAAAAGATGAAAAATACTAACAGCTGAAAAACTTTACTGAATTGAAAACCAGCTTGCAATGGGTTTCACATGAGTTTACACAAGGGATATGAACGTCAACACTGAAGCTGCCTTTCCTAGTTTATCTTCCCCAGCTTTTTAATGTTGGTGAATCATTTTTATCACAGCTCCTTTACAATGTCTGAGATACAAACTTTGACAGTGTATTTTCATTGTTGGCTAGCTAGACAGTTCAGAATGAGTCCGGTAAAATTTACAATCACAGAATAGTAAATAAGTTACGGACAATATCTACAGAAGTTACTGTAGCCAAGAGAAAAAGGATCTGGTAACTCTTTTTCCACAAAAATCTATGAACATATCTTTCTAGACTGATGAAGAATGGCCTTGGTGAAGATGTATAATCGTATGTTCAAGAAGGAAAATCCTCAAGAAGAGGTACAACATTTGTTGTACCATCCTGACTAGGATCATAACTAGGTCAGCTAATACAGTAATGTGATCAGCAGGCATCTACTGTAAGCACAGCAGTTACTAAAATATTAAAAAGCCTTGAAGATTAAAAATATTTTCCATTTAACAGGTAACATTTTTTAGGAAGGAAAGGCCAATTCTTAACCCCCCATAACCAGTAACGCAGATTTTCAACTGTATCTGTTGTGACACTGTTCTCGTCAAGAAAAAAAAAAAACAACAAACCACCAAAACTAAACACCCAAGAACTCCCTCCCTACTCCAAAAAACTAGGCAACATCTGACCAAGTTAACGCTCAAGTATCAGAGTATCATCTCTGAGGAGTTACCAGCAGAAACTATTGAAAAAATAAGTGGAAGACTAACTCTGCGATTCTAAGACAAACACATTTGATAAAGACTTGCTATCTTTACCAGAGGACTTCTACCACACAAAATCCTGGTATTACTAACACTTAGTTTTTACTTAATATTCTTGCATCTCTCATTTATTTGCAAACCATCAGTTGCAACTGAGAGTAAACTATGTCTTTTCCTTTGTTTAATTCTAAATGCAAATTGAATTGTTCATCATTCAGCTCTACTCTTAAAGCAGAATAAATAGCCTTTCAGTCTGTCAGGCCTTTGCCCCTTAAGTTGCCTCCTCTTTAACAAAAGGAATTCAGACTTCAAATGTTCCTTACTTCTTATAAGTGTTTAAATTTTTTTTTTTTAAATACAATGATAAATTGTAAAGGATAAAGCTCAATAAAGTCTACCCTTGTAACAAAACCAAGCAGTTTCTCTATAAAAACAAAGTCACCAAGAGCCTTAGGCAGTGGTTGCTTTGCAGCTTACACCAACCTAGAAGGTGGGTGCAATTATCGTATTGTCCTTGGCTATTTACCCCTGGTCCCTTCCTTACTCCTTCTCCAGAAGTTAAACCTTTGGCTGAACCATTTCAGTAATCTAAACAAGCAGAAAATTGTTCTCTTTGTCAAGGTTCATTTTCTGCCAGTCTAGTGTGCTGAAACAGCTTGGCGAAGGACCCAGTGACCACCTGAGCTGGTGCAAAAAGTCACCTTTCCTCTCTACAGCCCATAGTTAGGTGGATTCAGGCTACCATGAAGCAGCAGCCTTCCTGTTTAAGTTTCAAGTCTCTTTCATTCCCCCCACTTTTTCCATCACCTGCCATCTTTGTTGCTTGCTGCTAAGTAGAATTTGCCTCCAAGCACCATAAAAAGGAAAGTTAACAAATGTTCTCTACCACAGTAGAACAGCAGAGTGTGAAATATAAGAGGTGTCTGTATCCTTCATTTAAATCATTAACCACCAGTTGCATGGCTTTCTTTGATCTAACTAAATGTTTAGTTCCACATTCCTCGAGGCTTTTGTGTTGCATTACTACTAGTCGCTTTTATTCACTTTGGTACTAATTCAATACTCATGAGGATCATACACAGATCAAGTTCTGGTACAATTCACTGTATTTACATTTATGAATTTAACAACTTCTCCCTAGACTGTCACAAGTTTTGGTTTGGTTTTTTTTTTTAAAAAAGAGGGGAAAAAAACTATCCAGATTTCCTAACTTATTTAAGAATGCAATTTTGTTTTAGAGAGGCAACTACCACAGACTCTCAACAAGTGTTAAATCCATACAGCAGTGAAATTTAAAAAAAGACTATCATGCATACACCAGACTATTTCTCCGCACACCTTAAGCTGAAGACAAGTCATATTTGTGATGGAAAGCAAGCAGCCAACCAGCTAATTACAATAATTGCTTATAAGAAGCAAACCCTAGTCGAGCAGAGCTCTTACACAGCTTGGGTCACATTAATTAAAATGACAAAACAAATAAACTCGGTCTCGCCTCAACTACAGAACTTATTCTGCTCTCTCCTTGCCAGAGCACACAACTAATTAGACTATCCAGGAAAGATAATCAGCACCTATTTAAAAGTTCATGTTATCAATCCGTAAAATAATTTGTTATACACTTTGCAATATTCCACCACTAAACTATTACTACACTGTGCATGTGTTTTCTACCAACCGGTTATGAAATGTAAAAGACAGCTGGAATTGTTAGTCAAGTACAAATATATTCTGTTTGTTCAGAAATATCTGTGATCCAATAAAGTAAGTAAGGTATCCCATGTTTATCACAAACAGGTCTCAAAACCTGAAACAGAGCAAATGTACTTGGGTTTTTTATTTGTAAAACACAGGTAATTTGCTCCCAATCACAGAAAACAGTCACAAATAGAAACTGCCACAGAAACCACATTCTCCTAAATAGAATTCTGTGTTCTACTCAGCAGACCATGCTGCCTTAGTAACCCTAGTACCAACGTGAAAAATGAAATAATTTAAAAGGCAGAATTGGCTTCTTGCCACTCATTGTAGAGTTAGGAGAGTTTTAAAAAAAAAATAAATCCAAACCAAGATATAACAGCTACCACAGTAGGATGTTGAAAACAACCATCTAGTTTAGAGAACTGAAAAAAACAACCCCATTGAAAAAGATACTTTTCATTTGACTCAGTCAAACTTCAGCTGACCAAATTGGAAAATTATTTAGTACATAAAACCTGCTGCAAGACTTATAACCTATAACTACTGAATCTAGAGACTGGAAAAAGTTACATCAATTTTCAACGATGTACATAAGCTTAAAAAGTCACAAGAGACTTTATTAGCACTTACAAACTGTGTTCTAGCAACATTATGAGAATGCTTAAAGAAATCCGTTCTGAAAGCTACCTCAGATGATGCTAAAGACTCACATTTAAATCTACAGTACTTACAATTAGAGAGAATGTTTGACCTATTGAGATTTAATGAATAAATTTACAAAACCAGTTCAAAGATTGAGGCACCAAGATACAACCATCCAGTTCCGAACATCTAGATACTACCAACTTCTTAGTATAATGATGTATTTTATTTCATGTTGATTTTATAGTGCTTTTCAAACACCATCAGTGGATAACTAGTACTAGAGATATAAAAAAAACTAGACATGCTACTCAGACTTCAGAAATGCCTACCCTCAAAACAATCCCTTTATCTGAGATAAAGTAAAAAAAAAAAAATTAAAGTCTGTGCTCCAAACGTCAGAAAATGTTGACTGAACACAATGTAACTGCATTTCAAAAGTATTTACTACTGATCAGTGCATTTAACAACAGCTTTACTAATGACTATACTGTTTAAGGGGTCTCACCACGTAACAGATGAGGATATTGGAGCTGGTATCCCCCTTTTTGTGGTAAAAAAAAAAAATTCCTAGCCACTTAATTACGCAACACATTTTTAAACAGTAAGTACATTTTGTTCATTAACAACCTTACTTTCTTGCCTCCTAGATGAAAGATTTTAAAGAAAGTTGGTACCCTTCATGTAGAAATTTAATTGCCTTTTCATACTAAATTTTGTGTAGGTATACTGGGAGAACCCACAAAAATATTTCACTCAATCAGAACCTTAGAAAAATAAAAGCTTCCTTTAGTGCCCAAACACACTCCTATGATCTCCTGAATTCAGTATCGATAGCGTGAAGAATTCATTTGATACCGAGCACTATACCTGCACTGCACAACAAGCTCCATTTTGAAAAGAGCACAGGTTCTGTTTTCTGATCTTTAATGTTCACGTTGGCCGGGAGTGTCATGGTGGGATGACAGCTGGCAGGACCATTCCCTGAAAACTCCTGCCTGAACTGACAGCACCTTCGGACAATGGGAATGGTTAAAAATGAGACCTTTGCCTGTTTCACCCTTTTTTGCTAGGGTCCACATTCATAAAATGTCATCAGAAACAGAATAAAGAAATGCACTGTTGCAGCTCCTTCAAAACACACAAATGCTAAAAAGGTGGCGTAACAAGCCAAACATTTGCAGCAAGGGGTTTAAACAGGAAAAGAAGAAGAAAAGGCATGTAATTCTGCATCAAGCAGCCTTGTTTAACTTCAGTACTGGTCACAGAAGAGGAAATCAGTTGCATAAATACATATTTCATCATTTTGGAAAGAAGCTGTGCGCAGGAGGGAAGATTAAGAGGATTCCATTGTACACCCAAAAAGCTCAAGAGCAACTGAAATAAAAAAGCTGAAGCAAAGAAACACATATATTGCATACTGACTTCTGTATCCTGCACTAGCTATGAGAAAGTAGCTGTGTTCATACACACAGATGTGTGAACAGTTGAAAATTATGAAAACCATCTCACACCTCAAAAAACTAAATATTGTACCTAGAACTCTCACATGGTCAAAGCTGTTGGAAAAGTATACTTACTATACAAGAAGCTCATAGAGGACCTTCACGTCCTTTGTGCACTGGCAAAACTATGGCATGTAATCATATTTCTGTGTGTGAAAGGTACGCTCAAAAGTAATCCAGAGAGACCGAGTAAGATTGCTACAACCTAGCATGTGTAAGCTCAGGACCACAAAGATCTAACGTGTCAGGATGTAAACCTGGCAAGTCCAGCTAAGGAAGCCTCAGATGAACAAGACTACTCATTCAAATACAAAACATTAAGGCCAGTGCAATTTCATGGGGCAAAGATGATCTTAAAACAAACAAACAAAAAAACAGGAGGGGAAAAAAAATTTATAATCCACCATACTACCACTACTCTCCCTAACCACATTCCTTCTGTCTCCTACCTCGCAAGAGTTTTGGAGCTCATTGGGTGCCATGTTGAGGAGATTCAGTTCACTAAGCTTGCAGAAAACTAACCCAGCAAAAGTGATGCAAATGTTCTTCAGCGTTATTGAGTTGAATCAACTTAGGAAAGGACCTACGTGGTACTAAGTTGGCACAAGGGAGTAGATCTGGCTGAACAGCCAGGCACAGGAAACAGCAAAACCTCCCACGCTGGGTGGCAGAGCACCATTTGATTGACTTCAGTGTAACTGTGGTGATAGGGAGCAGCTTCAACTGTTAAGGACTACGGTTATGACAGAGCATTTCTACTATATTGTACATTACACTGCCCTTCAAAAGCGAGTTGTTCAAACTGAAAATAAAACTTACATAAAACTTACGCTTGGCCAAAAAGTGTCGTCAAAAAACCTCTTAAACCTGAAGTAGCTTCTATGTAACACTGAACTGGAAGAGAATTAGCGATCTCATGATCATTTGAAACCTCATTTTGTTTCCCTTGGAAGTACAAATAAAATTATATTTCCTTCTAATTGAAATTCCCTCCAAAATCTTTCATGCAGTCAAATTTCTATAGATTCAATAATTAATACAACTGAACTATAGATTTGTTACAAGGTAACAAAACAAAGTGGAATATTGGAGCTTTAAGGAAATTAGGGGGTTTTTCAGTTTGTTTTGAAAAAAAAAAAAAAAGAAATAGCTACCATCAAAAGATATTGCCATTAAAAAAACCCAAATCTCATTTGGTCTACAGTATTTTTAACTACATGCAACAAAAGAACTGCCTTTCCTGGCTAAATAAGTGTCAAGAAGGATATTATTAGAACAGCTTTAAAAATAAGACATCTTTGAGTTTAACAACTACAACAAAGTACAAATGGGAATAGCATTAGTGGCTTAAGTAACAACATAAATTAAGAAAAGACTCAGTACCAAACACTTTGTATCCAACCAGTTTGTAGATATCCACAGAGACAAGAAACAAGCATCCTGAGACACCAAAACTTTACCAAAGAAGCTAATGCTCTGTTAAGCAAGTTTTGTGTAATCAAACAAGCTACCACAGGACAGAGCTGTTAATCCTACTGCCTTTTGGGAAAAACATCGTAAGCAGAAATTTCTTTAATATCCCCAACTAAACTCAAGTATTTCAAAGTTGTGTTCTAATGTTCGATCTACCTTACCACAAATAAATCATAAAAAGCCTAAGGAAAGAAAAGACAAGAGGTTATCAAAGTCATTGTCTTTTCTACACCTGGATCAGCTCTCCCTCATCACTCCTGACATATGTTTGCCTGTGGAGGTGACAGAATCTATTAATGGACGTTTTATAAGTAAGTTAAGAAAGTCTATTTTCATGCTTCACTATACCTAGCCATAAAGAAAAAAGTCTAATAGTAACATAAAACCATCTCCTCTGCTACCATTTAAAGTCATTACTTCTGGCAGTAATCGCCACAAGCCTGCAGAACAAGTTATTTGCATTCTTCTTTGCATCAGATTTGACAATTTCCATTTCTTTTTTAAACAACGTCAGGTTTTTTTCCAGTCTTTCCTCAAAGCTCTGACCTTCTAAGACTTCAGATCATTGTTACTGTTCTTCTCTAGACTCTCCTCGGCTAGACCATGTATTTCTTGAAGCTGTGACCCAAAGTCAGACTTAGTATTCAGCTAAGGCCTTTCCTGTGCTATACAAAATGAAAGAATTACTTCACTTGTTTTTTGAGATATACTCCTGCAGAATGTTAGCTGGATATGAAGCATCTTGTAGCTAGTTTAACTTGCCCTCACAACTAAATAGGATGTCATTCACAGACTGTAAAGTTAGCTCAATCACTGAACACAAATGCAATGAAACATAACTGAGATTCAACATAAAACGTATTCCCAAAACTACAAAAGCAATGAAGTAAAAAAATGCTTATATCGTTTCAACTTTCCAAATAAGTAGCACATTTAATTGTAAAATCTTCAGAGAAATAGAAACTTAAAGGGAAAGTTATTCTAATTGCCAGCACGATAGATTCCCTAAATGTTACTGCAACAAACCACCCCAGTTTTTCTTGGTGTACCTACGTTACTTTATGAGAACCCACCACTTACTTCATATTATAAGGTTAGAGGCGCCTTTTCGTTCTATGCATTTTATTCTCCTTCTTACATCTGTTTTGTAAGATTAAGGTTTCTAAATATATAACTAATATTCATGCAGGATAAATTCCAGCATTGCTGCCTAGAAACCGATCGACCATCCAACAGCTCAGGCCCTCACTTCACAACCTTCAAAGTCATTTTCATCTTCCAAAGAGCAGTTCGGGGCACAAAGCTCCGAGTACAGAAAATCCCATTTGAATTATTTAATATTGGTGTAAATAATCTCTAGCAACAAGAACAGAGCCTTTCCTCCCAGCTGTCACACACTCCGTACTGTATCAACAACCCTGTAATACTCTGAAAACCTTCCATCCAAACAATCTCTCGTCCCGAGAATTCATCCTGGGGAAGAAGCCAACCTACGTGCATCCGGACGCCAGCACTCATCCTAGGCCTCCTAACACCCGCAACTGAACAGTGAGTGGCAGAGGACCGTTTCTGCTAAGTTCGCTTGTCCCTGCCCTTTTCAAATCCTTACGCCTCCAAGAAGTACCTATTTCCTAAATGTACCATATGAGTGCCTGTGCAGCTACTCTTACTAATCTTGAATTGTAAAACAGAAAAAAATGCTTTAGCAATTATTACACTCTTATGTAACGACTTCATTATTAGAAGAAGATTTTTAGCATCAGCAGTTAGGCTACGGAGGCAACTTCTGAAGAACTAAATTCAAATTCATTATTTGATTAAAAACTGGCCATGAGTTGAATGATATGGCTTAAACTTGTTTTTCAAAACCCCAACCCTTGAATTCGTAAGCGACGCTGATGTAGTTTTAAGCAACACAGAAGCACTCGGTTACGATCTCGATACAGAATACCTCCTTTACCAGAGGGCTCCAACTTAGAAGTTTGTGTAAGACTACTTCAAGGTCTGTCAGAGATTCTTGCTGTCCACCCCTCTTTTAAAACTAGAAACTGAGTACAGAACTGAAGGTTTTCCTTCTGGAAATTGGGACGGCAGTTCCCGAAAGATTATAGGGAACTAAAACCCTTCCAGGTATCTCCTCAAAATAAGTGAGGTTATGCTCCTTGATGGGCTTCCACAGCAAGGTTACTTTTAAAGCTTAGATTTACATTGTCTTGAAGGAAAGAAACAAACACTAGAACACGTACTTACATTAGAGCTGTGAGTCAGAAGCACTTCAGTATTTTTCTGACTTATGTCACTTGGATTTGCATTACACTTCAGGTTGGCTTGGTTTTGTATTAAGGATAGTTTCCATTTTAACTGTATCAGCAATTTGTTGGTCTTGAACTTTATTAAAAGTACAGGTCTAGATGAAGTAATAGGTGTATTTATACAGTAAACAAAATTTAATTACTTACAACTTGAGGAAGAACTAGCTAACTAAAGAACAAAACCACATCAGAAAATAAAAATTCTAGCACCAGCTCTGCCTTAGACCTGTATGTTTCAGTATTTCCAACGTATAAGAAGATTGCTTTTAAATAATACAAGAATACCCCCTCACACTTCCTAACCTTGAATATATGTACCCATACTTGTGACATACCAACCTCTCTGGTTGGCAGGCGTTCCAGATACCAGACTGCTGCTCTCTGTCCGCCGTTCTCATACAGAGATGTAAGATATTCAGGTGAGGGGGGGAAAGCTACACTATGTAATTTAGCATTTGGAGTCAGATCTAATGACTGACACAGGATAAAGTATTTTTGAAGTTGAAGTGACTTATGGCAGTTTCACAAACACCCCCCTTGGTATGACAACTGATCTTAAAAAAAAAAAAAAATCTTGCCTCCTGCCACTGCTTTCCTCTCTCCTCTCTCTTGCACTGCAGTTTATCTACCCAACTCAGCTGTATTGATAGTACTGTTTCTAGGGCCACAATATAAACCAGTTATTGAAATAATTCCACAGAGATTTGTTTTTTATGGCAGAAATAACTGAGAAATTCAGTTCCATGCACAGCTGCACCAGCACAATCTGGGCAATAAAAGTCAGCAAGAAGCTTTTTAACCTCATTTTGCTGCTGAAAGAAAGCATTTGTTAAACCCCACTCTTTAGGTATTTAGGTTTCTCAACCAGTTGAGAGTTTCTCCTTAGTCAGGAAAGTTAAGACCGGACTTGCATTACTCAAGGCATTTAATCACCCTGCTGGTTAGCTGTAAAATACATGTATACTGCTGAGTTTTGCCTTCCTTCAGCAAGTAAGCCAGTAGCTCCTTAAGATGAGGGAATCAATCTCACCTCTCACTAGCATCGATAGGGGCAGACTCCTTCCCTATTCCTCCTTTCTGGCCATCTACCCAGCATGAGCTCTAATACTTATCAAACTTCTCAACTCATTAATTCCACTATAATCCACTATGCTAGTAATAAATAAAATGGATAAAAAGATAGTCTTTTCCTGGTGAGTTGGGAGTCAAACTGGACCCCTCTGTGAGCTGATGATCGAAGCCAGCTCATTTTCCCTGCTGGAGGCTCTCCCCCCCAAGCAGCAAGGAGCCATCACCTGGTGGGCTCAGCATCTCAGAGGGCCACAAGGCTCTGCTCACAGATGAGAGGTCCTGTACCGATTACACAGCCACCGCTCGGGAAAGCTGAGCTGAAACAATCTTCAGCAACTAACGGTCGGAACAAGAAGGCAGAGCTTCTGGCATCTGTATTTACCTCCAAAACAGACTTGATGCATGTTATTTGGCAACTCGCTCTGACTTTGATGCCCACAGTATTCGAATCTGCAGAATACCTTGTGTTGTTACAGCACATTTTATTCCACCTTCCGAAAACACTTCAGAAGCATTAGCAACTTACACTTTAACCCTAGCAAAACAGGTAGTACCGCTCGCTCTCCGTGGGATTGGGAAGTTAAGTAATATGCCCCAAAACACAGGAAGTATGTAAGAGAGACACAAACCAGAGGCCTGACATCCTCAATGCCTGCACAGTGCCCTGTCCGTTAACATTTCCTCAGACTCCTCGTGCAGAAACGGCGAGCCAGGCCCACCACCACAACAAGAACCAGCTCCACACCA
>NW_008796213.1:3878068-3895955 GCF_000699145.1 Aptenodytes forsteri | reverse complement strand
CCCACCACTGCCCGGCCTGCGGGTCCTTCCCGGCAGCGGCCTCGGTGACGGCACGGGGAACCCCGCGCGCTGCGGGTGGAGTACAGACAGGACCACGGTGCCGGCAGGACTGAAGCTAGGAACAAAGGGGATCTTGCGTGCCCTGTGAGCTAGTCGTGTGCTGGGACAGGAGCGCGGTGAAAACGGTGAATAGGCAAGGGAGGAGAGGGACTGCCAGGCCCCAGGGCTGCTCTGACATCATTTGACAAACAGTGGTGGTGTGGCTTTGAGGTAAATCTTTGTGAGCGCGTACCGTGCGACAACGGCGGAGATACTTCCAGAAATCACATTCTCATCTGAAAATGTTGTGCCTACTCTAGTTATGACTAAGATAATTGATTGCTAGGATTGATAAAACATCCTTTTTTTCCCCCGTTGACGGCATTTAGGCCTTGACCTGCCACAAGCTGGTGCTTTATTTATACACGGTGTTTCGAGCGAGTGAAGGGTCTGGTCGTGAGCGCAGGAGAAATCGGGACCCCTTCCTTCTCCTCGTTAACACCTATCGCTTATCCCCTGGCCAGCTTTGTCCAACCTGCAGGTTTGGGAGCAGATCCCAGTTTCCGAATATGCACGTCCATCTTATCTGCACCTTGTCTGCATGACGGGACGTGCACCGCCTTCCCTGACAGCCTGGCTTACCAAGGAAAAAAGGTGGGCTCACGCAGCGGGACCTGCCGTGGGCTCCGGTCCTCTGGTGCGAATGACAGAGGAACCGGGGTGGCAGGTAGAGTGCACTGGGAAACGCCGCTCCCTCCAGCTCGGAAACGAGGAGGAGCTGGAGCCGGCAGCCACCACTGCCCCCCAAAGCCTGCTCCCCCCGTGTCCCCAGTGCCTGCATCCATCTTCCCCCAAAGTGGCCGAGTGCTCCCGTTTAAAGTAAAAAATTGACCTGTGTCATATCCCTGTATGCCACACCCACTGAAATGCCGCTTACACACATAAAGCATTCACTAAATCGGGTATTTTAAGTCGCTTTCTTGCTGAAAAGGCCTTTATGATAAATACCAAATTGGTAAGACTATTTTAGTGCATCGCAAAGAAAAGCTAACCTATCAGAACAGCAGTGGGATTTCGGAGAAGGTAAAGGCTGTTCTATCACAACCTGATACATTTTATGGTAGTCAATTAAAATACTGAGTTGAAACATGCAAGTGCAAACATCCTTATCTTTGCTTCACTTCAGTTGTGGATACGTAACCATACAACCTCTTAATGTAATAATCCTGATGATAGATTCGAGGTTTATATTTCACCTTCCGCGTTGGGGCCGCTGGTGCGTAAAAGTGTTTCCAGTTCAGTTTGATACTGGCAGTGCCGTAACTGGTAAATAAATGCAGCATCAATTTACTGTATGGGCACAGCAAAAACATGTTGGAGTCGGGAATAACAGACCCTGTGGTATGGAGGGAAGGAACTTTGGGCATGAATTTAGCTGAGGGTCTTTCCTGTAGAGAGCTATGCAGTATTAAACACTTCCTGAACAGAAATGAATAATAAGCAAAATAACCTACTTAATATTTAAATGGATTTTAATTGATTATCTGACAGGCTATGCTTTCCTGAGATAGGAGCCTAGGTTTTCCTATGACTGGTGGCCTGCAGTGCAGGCAACAAAAAGTCTGCACAAATACATAAGAATCAAATGTACAAACTAAGCAGCTCGCCAAGTTTAGAAATTTCTCTCTAATAGCCACATTGATGAAGAGGATAATTACCAGCAATTCCTGCTATGCGATGGGAAGGTGTAATGATAACGAAAAGTGCACGCAGACTCTGGAAAATAACGCACATGCTGAGGACTAAACGCTGGGACAAATATCCCTGATCTTTGAAGGAAAAGGCGGCAGAGGTAATACGAGATGGCTCTCCCAGCACACAGCTGTTAATGGTGATGGAAAAGCCAACAGAGTAATACGGGTTAACTAACAGAGTAAGTCCATTCGTTTCAATGAAATGTATACCAAGGGATAATTTAGTCTCAGTGTACAGAACATAATCATAGCCCTTGTTTTATTCCCCAAGCAATTTACGTTCAGGGCGTAACCCTAGCAGTGGAATTAGTAGGCTACTATCAATCTGTAACTTGTAATTCCTTTCCCAATGCTTTTAGTAATCTTGCGTGCCTTTGTTCCTGAGCTTCGGAGTCTTTCAGAAGATTTGCATTCATATAAAATATATTTGCTAGACTTTGTTATTACATTTGATGTACCACCTGAAGAGTTGCAATTCTAAACCCTAATATTGACAACTGATGACCGAAACTGGGAACACAGCGGAGTTACTGCCTGAAATACATGAGATAGGTGGTACCCTGTTTTTTTTTAAATAAAGAACAGAATACTGTTTAAAAAGATATTTGTGTTGGAAGGAGACATAAATCTACTATTTATGCTATACTTTCCTTTTGTCTGGGGGAATCCACACCTAGTGATAAATGGAATTTCCTACTCCTTTACATGGTGGCATCTTTGGTCTCTCTGCTTAATCTATCATGATGGAAGATAAATCATTATTAAGTGTAACTTCTTGGTGATACGGAATCCTATCTACTGAGAATTGATATCATCATTTTTTACAGGCACTAGCTTTCATTATCAACGTAGATCAAAATCAAACTTGCAACCTAGATGTGAAAGGCTGGTTTCTGCTATCAGATCCGTAGGCCACTCCGTAGGGCACTGTCTGGTTGATTCCTACAATGCAGCACGGCCAGTTTATCTGGTATTGCAGGAGGTAATGCACACTTGTAAGTACAAAACCTGTCACCTCCCATCAAACTCTTAGTTACGCACTGGGGTCGGATCCTCCTCAGAATTTTTTTATTTTAATTCAGATCAGAAAACGAGTCCAGCTGTTAAAAGACAAAGACCCTTCAGCTAGATTGCCCACCACCAGAACATTTATCTGATCTAATCAACACCTGAACTTCCAGAGAACAATGTTTTAATGAGTCAGTAAAAAAAAATTAGATGGCTACCTGACAGCAACTGTCTCATTGTGAGCATTTGAACACGTCTTTATCCTTTCCCCCCAAAAAAAGAATTAATGAGATGCTCCAAAACGAGAATGTCCAAAAGAGATATTAGATGAAACCTAATATCGGTCTCATTAATGATATTCTTTCAATAGAAGACAGTATCTCAAAAAAACCCCAGCCTTCCAGTTTCTTGATCAAAAAATTACATAATTTGCATATTGGTGTGATAATAGAAACTGATTTTTTAAAGTGGTGGGAAAATTTGACGTATCTTAAACTCTGGATGTCTAAAGTGCCCTTAAAATTTGTCCAAATTTCCAAAAACCGCTTAGCCTTTTCACACACTGAAAAAACAGTGTTTGTCCCATACGTTGTAGCATTTGTGCTTGGCCCATGTACATTTGAAAATGCTGGATTAAATTCTGCACCATGAGAAGATAATTACAGATCTTCCAAAGTATGTTAAAATATACACGTCACTTTTCAATGCTGTAGTATGAAGTGAAAGACCCCAGGCAATGGTACTGTTTATGTATCAGATTAAGCCTCAATCTTAACAGCGGAAATACAGATGTCGATGGAGCACAGATACTGATGACAACAGTCATGTTCCCTGTAATTTTGGCCAGAAAATGTGAAGCAGAACACAAATTAGGCTGTTGTCTACAGTTTAGTTGTTTTCTGATTACTAGTCAGAATAATACATACTTAAGAAAATTAATTTGCTCTCCAGGAAAAGAATGTTGAAGATATTTTTTGAGGAAAGAACCCCAGTCGATGGAGCACAGATACTGATGACAACAGTCATGTTCCCTGTAATTTTGGCCAGAAAATGTGAAGCAGAACACAAATTAGGCTGTTGTCTACAGTTTAGTTGTTTTCTGATTACTAGTCAGAATAATACATACTTAAGAAAATTAATTTGCTCTCCAGGAAAAGAATGTCGAAGATATTTTTTGAGGAAAGAACCCCTTTTTTTTTTTTCATTTCTCTTTAGCACCTCTATAGGTGTATTATCCCAGTCACTTTACAGTATACTATACATCTTTTCATATGTCTAGGGATCGCTGTCTGATTGCTCCAATGTGAGGCAATAGAGAAAGCAAGGCTGCTTTTTTTTTTCCTTTTTTTCTTTAAACTGTTCCTGCACAGATCATATGTATTTTTTCCTTTAGTAGCTTCTTGAGAACTCCTAGTTCAGGAGATTTACCATTCTGTGACACTGCTGAACCTGAAACATTTATACCTTCAGTGGGAAATTAGGTAATATTCAGGTGGTGATTTGAACTTGTCAGCTGAGCAATATCTCATCTATATATTTTTTCAGTTTATGGAGACTTCATAGCTCTTTGCCTTTGAGTTAAATACAGGGGCAGAAGTGATGAGGATGGGTGGAGACTAGGAGAAAAAAGGGTAGGGAAAAAAGAAGAAAATGTGAATCCACCAGGTTCTTAACTCAGTTTTCATTCTGCCTTTAAAAGCAATGTTGATCTAACAAGCTTTCTTTTATATATAAATAATAACGTATTCTGGATTTTCTTGTAATGATACTGGAAATATTTACATAGTTTTCATTTGATTCAAGCATAATTTATTTTAGAGTCATTGTTTATGAAACTGTTGCTCCGCTCCCTAAACCACAGCCCAGACCTTTGGAAAGTACAAAGCAAAACATTTTCCTTTGGAGGCAGTATGCGGGAGGTGGGGAGCAGGAAAGGTGGTGGGACCGGGACACGGGAGTGACTTTGCATATAGGTCCCTTCTGTACTCTGCACGTTGTTTGGCATTGCAAGAACAAAATGCTAACCTGTTTCCTTCCGTGTCTTAGTAGTGACCTCACGGTCCAGCAATGCATGCGCTGCATGGCAGTGCTCTGCCTCTCTCTCTGCTGGCTTCCTGCCTTAACTCGCGTACTAGCATGGGAAGCTGAGAAAGCTACATGTTTTATTGAACAGTAGTGTAAACGCTGACAGATGTGGCGTATAAGGGACCATCGAGAGAGAGCATGAGCCCTGAGACCACTATTAAGAGAACAGAAGTAGCAGCCAGTGGAAAAGGAGGGGGAGGGATGGGGCAAAAGATTAGATGGAGAGAGAATGTAGTGGAAGTAGACGCTGGAGGAGAAGATGCGGCTCTCCTAGGAAACGAGAAGCAGATGAAAATAGGGAAACAAAGGAGTAAGGAGCGCTGATTTTCCTGCCTTACGTACTTTACTGAAACCGGGACCAAATCTCACGTTTGAGAAGATTAGCCAAGACACTCCTGTTACCTTGGCATCCCCGTCATTGCTTTAACGCATTCAGCTTGTTCGGATATCTGATTTCTGAGTCTTTTGTGTTGAATAGTGATAAGCTGATCAGCTTTAAGGAGTAAATAGTTTTAGGTTCCTCACATTATTATTCCAATGTGAACAGTCACATTTTATAACTCAGAACCATCCCACTTAGGCACAAAAAAACCGCTAACGTGATTGAGTGAGTTCCAAGAAAGAGCAGGAAAGGATACCACCTCAAACAAGTTATTTTGCTGTTCAGAAAATGACTGTTCAATTATGTTCCAGTCTTAGGATTTTCTTTCATAATATCCAGGCTAGCTGAGCTTCCCCTGGCCTGAACACCTGCTGTAATTTGATTCTCCAGCACTTTACAGACGGGTTGGTACCTCTCCACGTCTCTGATCTAATAACAGTTCAGATAGTAACTGCGCCTTTCGGTTTCTAGCCTCTTCACTGAGCAGAAAAAGTCCATTAGGGTTGGTATTGGCCTGGAGTAAGGAAACTTTAAGAGTCAAAAAAAGCTAAATCAATAATATGAAAAATACAGAAACCACAGCTTTGATGTGGGACAGAGAGAACATGGTGACCGATCATGTTTTTTCAGGGCAATACCCCATGTTGCTGAAGTTTTAAGAGTTACTGTTCTTCAGTGATAGGTCAAATATGATGGATAACCTTTTTAAATGAATGCTTATACTGTAATATGCATACACACATCTTATGTATTTAAACATAAGTGACTTTTGCTGACGAAGTCAGTATCACAGTTCATAATCCATCCTTGTCTTTTAATCCTAACTACCACTGAGACAACACAAGCCTCACAGACATTTAGTCTCTCCTATAAAGGCAAGCTGCCTGCCAAGCATGTGGGAATTAGGACAGTCTCCGAACCACGTTGCTATATGCTCATCATTCCTGCAAGTATGCAGTTGGCCAAAGGCAAAATTTCTGGTGCAATGGTCAATGGCCTCTCAACGTTTTTGATGCTGTGGATTGCTTGAAGTTATGCTAAAGGCCCTCGGACGCGGTTATTCCTTTTTAATATAATATGACTTCTCTTTCCAGAAGACACAGTTGTTTTGGTAAATGAACACAATTTCTGTTACCCCCCTCTAGGGGAATTCTGCAAGGCTCCGGCTTAGATCTTTGTTTTATCTTATTTTTAAGTGGTTTGCATGCCTAGTCAATACCCTACTATCTGTCCTCAGAGGGCATTAATGTTTATTAATAAACTTGATGCTATCAAACAACTTGAGTTTGAAAGTACAGAGACACATCACACAGTTGGCTGTATTGGTGTCAGGCAACAGAGCAGTATTTTGGCAAACATCAGTGCATATAAGCAGAACAACTAAGTGAAAAAGCAGAAAAATAAAGAGGCTGCAGTGTTACTTTCTAGTTGTCAGTAACAACTCTGACATTCCCTAGCCTAATTAATACTTTTCGGTTTATGCTGTTCATTCAAAAAGCATTTGTGAAGTTTAGAGCTTGTGAACAACGCTTGGCGGCACATCAGCTGCACCAGACAGACCCAGGACAGACAGCCAAGAAATAACACATGCTGCCTCACACCCAGCCTGCGTATCAATCGCCTCCCATCCACTCACACAAGAAAGGTCGTCTGTCTAGGTGGCATCTGCACTGCCTCATTCACGGGCTCCTCTCCAATATAAATGTGCCAGTTTGGACAAGCCAGCTGAATACTGCTTTAGGCTGCAGCCTTCATGTAAATGCTTCTATGCCTACAAACTAAACGTAATACTAAGTAACATCAGCTGAAACATCAGTCATATCTCTTTTACTTAAATAAAAAGCCAGCATAAACTCCGACATCTTAGAAATAATTTTAAAAAATGAAAAAATATATAATAAACTTCTCTGTTAACTACCCAGCTCAATACTGAATGCAATACCCTCACACCTTTCAGATCATCTCTGTCATTGCCTGCTGCTCCCCCAGAAATATTCTGAGCAGCAGCTTGATGCTGCCCGTCACACACAGGCTCCTTCGCATGCGAGTATAGAAATCAGAAATGTTGCACCTTGTCCACAATAGTTGCTGGTTGGAAACAAGACAGCATCACCCAGATGTCAGCACAGCACACCTCAGCTGTACCGCTCCAGTCTCTCGGCGGATGAGGCTTTCCTTAAGCCACCTGCAGCTCTCTTCTCCGCGGAAACCAGTGCATGGTACCCACACAGCCTAATATTCTGATCAACACTGAGTATCACCGGGGAAGCAGCTATTGCATGCATAGGCATGACAGAGTCTCTAGAGAGATGTTTCATCAGTCCTGTCCTGAAGAGACCACTATCAGTCAAAGGCTAAAGGGAACTACAACCCAGTATGCTGGCACAGGATTTACCTAGCCGTTACTCAGAGGTTAAGTCCCATTGATACCAGTTGGAGATACTCAATATTCACACAGCTTCTAAAGTTAGACCACTTCTGTAGGTGCTTGAATCTGGAATCACGTTTTAGACATTCACTTTTGAAAGCTGGGGGCCAAGTGACCCCATTCATTTTTATCCAGGCAAGACTGTAGTGGAAACTGAGGAATGTGATGCATTTGCAATTGCGTATTTGCAGCGACACACCATTGCGTGTGGCAGTAGAATGGTTTTTAGACTTTCTGGACCTCAGGTGGTTTTTGTTCCTAATACCATTAAAAGCCTATTTACTGAGACAGCCCATAAGGCAAACATCAGACCCGCAGAAACAACAACTGAGGTGGGAGAGACCCTCTGAACTCCATGAAATATTTACAAACAGCTTTAGGAGCCCTGGGATGAAGTAAAGTACTTTCAAGCACAGACAGAAAACCTAATGGATATAAAAATCCTTTTTTAGCTCTTGGTGAGATTTGTTTTCACAGACCTAGCTATGATACGAGAAAATGTATGAGGTCATCCAGTCTGCCTCCTCCCCTTCCAAGAGAGAAGTGATCCCTGTGCTATGTTTTATAACACTTGGCTCGGCCTAGCTCTGCCTGACCCAAACAATAGAAGCCGAACCCACTTCTTGGGAATCTTCTCAATTTTTTCTAAATATTTCACTTTCTGGAATTTTCCCCAGTATTCCACCCAGAACAATTCAACGCAGTATGTATAAAGACACTTTGATGTCATGATCATTATCCTGTTGATTTCATATTTATCCCCTTAGACAACCCTAAATAATTTCTCAGCCAGCGTGGTGGTGAAGTCCCTCTAACATCTGCCTACAGTCATGCTCCTCACCATTTGGACTCACTATTGCCGTGCTCTGCTGTGACTGAGCCTTCACGAGCAAATTCTTTCAGATGTTTTCATGTCTGTTCCTTCCTCTCTGTACTAAAGACATTATTATTACACTTGAAAAGGACAAGGAAAAGCAAAGAGGAGAAAGAGGCGAAGAGACTAAAATGCCTTTCTTCATGCTACCCCAGCTGTGCAGGCATACAAAGAGCCATCTAAACACCTGGCCCACACACATCATTTAATTCTTACCAGGATTTATGGTGAGGGTGTTGTTCAAGATGATGAAAAGTGAGTCTCCTCTCTTTTGTTTCCAGGATCTACTCCCAAGGGATCGTACAAGAAGTATCACAATCAAACAGTTACAGGGGAGAACTGAGTTTAAAGGAATCGATCTGAGATCCCTATGGCACTTGTTTTCTTTGCATATTATCCTTTGTGCTTTAAAAGAAAGAAAACCCCATACAAAACACAGTCATTCCCTCATCAAAGCAGCCTTTCAGATTCAGGAAGCTTTTCCAAAACATACAGACTTTGTTGGTTGTTGTTTTTTAAAATGATGCTAAAATGGCCTTCAAACTCAAAGTGGTAGAGGAATATGTACACAGATACTTCAAAACATCAAAAATATTTACCGTTTAAGAAATATCTGGGGGTTTTTTTATTTTTACTTTCTGACCAAATCAAGATTTTTTTCAGCATTTGAAGTCTCTAACATCTAAAGCAGAACAGTGAACACAGTAACTTACCAGAGCTTATTTTATGTGTTAAAAATGTCATCAACTGTTGCATACAATCATCTCTCCGAAATATGCAGAGGTACAAGTCTTACCGTAGCCAGACTAAGCTGCTCTTTAAACAAGGTTCTCCTGGGGTAAATTCCCATCCTAGAAGCAGCTTACCCTCATGAACACTATTCACCAAGTGATCATTATTCTAATTTTACTCTTGAGGAAACATAGGCAAGTAAGACAAAGCATTTGTCTAAAACCATAGAGTAACTCAGGTGCATTTTGCTGACCTGTGTAAACTCAGCACATTGCTTTAATAAGTAGAATAAATTTCCACATTAGGAAAAACTTTTTTCAAGTTAATACTTTCCTGAGCAGAGCACATATATTTTAACACACTGGTACCTTTGCCAGAAAGCAAGACTGTTTGTTTTTTTTTTTTCCTTCTACCATTACAAAGTATGGTCATCTGCAAGTGAACTTCTGCCTGTCTGCAGGACTTTCAATAGTAAGAGGTTCTAGCAATAGCTGCACTCCCTGTAGGATATATACAGCAACTGGGTCAGCCTGTTTACAAAATAACTTGTGATTATCAAGGCAGTACTCCGCAGCTATGACTATATTATACCAGAGTATAATTAAAGACAGACAGAGTTAAAGCACTGTAAAATAAGGAAGCAGTAGCACTTAACAAAGCTGTTCAGGATTGGGAAGAGGTTGGGGTTTTAACTCTCAGTTAGACCCTCGGAGATCAGCTAACTAGGTTTATTCCGATCAAGAATTAAAACATCCATCTAAACATCTGCTGAGGACAGTCAGCTCGCACCCTCAGGAAGAGTGAATTTTGTAACAAAACACAGCAGAGTTTGAATGGTGAAAAGAATCATTGTAAGGGGAAAGCCAAAAATAAAAATCTAATTGATTATTTGTACATAAAATGGATACACCACTATACCAATAGCTGTATAAAGCATACACGTTCCCATTCTTACCCCTCAGAATATGGCTGAAACTTTCCTTCCCCTCCTAAATACACATACTGCGTTAATACCTGCCATGATGTTTCAGGATTGACTTCCAATTTGTCTAGACCCTGAGATTCACAAAACGTGGTCTTCTTCGGGCAATGTCTATTCCTAAATCACAGAGCACGGGTTAGAAGGGAGGTAGGAAAGAGCCTATTTCTATCCCAGCTATGGAGAGGAGAAGGCTGTATTTTCTGGAACAAAATAGTTATGCTAACACTCCCAGCAAGCAATGGATTATCCTAATACTAGGATATACTCCAATAATGGCTGAATCATTGTTATTTTATGATGAAGTCTCAGGGGAGGGGAAACAGTCATTTTTGAGAAGACGTAGTTCTAGCGAATGAGTACTACGGAAGAAAGATCATGAAAAATTAGGCAGGGGAACCTTTCTTGTACTTATACTGCTCTTTTTAAAAGTTACCATTTTTTCCGCTCCATCCACTTTGTTTTTGTAAACACTGCAAAGAAAAGATGAAAACCGGTAATCCACTGTCCATTTGTTTCACATTTGCTTACTGCACAGGCACTTCCATCAGTTTCTCTCCCTTTTTGGATATGCTGCTGTAAGTGTCTTCCCAAAGTATGTTCCCAGGGTGATGCTTTGATTCTAGAGCAGGTTTGCCCTGGCAGGTTGCAGACAAAGGGGATCATTTTAGATGACTAGCCAAACAAGCCCTTCGCTTTCCTGTTCATGGCAGGAACTTCTCAAAATCCATAAATAGCTAGGTGGCTTGGAGTAGACAAGGAAGAACAGATCTGATCCCCAAGCCTAATTATCTAATATTACACTGCTGAGTCCGTATCTGTGTCTGGCAAGATGGCACACCAAGATAGAGAATACCTGTAGCGTTCACTGCCCTCAGGAGGCTCTGTAGATCCTCAGTCCTTAAGTAGGCTAAATGTGGATTCAGAAACATAACCATGACCAATCGTGCTGTGTCAGTATTTTATGTATCATTATATGTATACTCATAACCAGGTAAGCCCACACATACGAAGTTTAAGGCCACGCATACTTACTTTACTGGAACAGGACCACAATTCACTTTTTGATGCATGCATACTTTCTCTCTCTTGCATGTTTATACTGTCAAAGCTTTAAGTGTTTCACAGGAACATCTCTCTTGCATGTTTATACTGTCAAAGCATTAAGTGTTTCACAGGAACAAAGAAGATGCTGTTGAGTTTTCATCTTAAATTGCAGGGAAAACATTTTTATTGATCTTTGGTTTAATTTTAGAAGACATCAAGTTCTTGCCGACAAAGCTGTTGTAAGTACAATCACCAGCTGTCCAAAGCCACCGCAGTAATTCTGCTGAAGAAGTTCAGAACTGGTCTTTGTCTCCACCAAAGTAAGCAACAGAGCAACTTCACCCCTCAGCCACAGCCTGAAACAGAGTCAGGCAGCAGCAACCTTCCTCCTCAGGCAATTCCCTCTCCTACCTAGTACGTGGCTCCATGCCGCTCTTCTTCCTGAAGAGGAATTCAAGGGAACCAGACCGCTTCCCCTCAGCTGCCCACACGTGTCCCAGGAACCAAGTACTTCCCAGAGGGCCCATCACAGGCTCTGTATACTTCAGTACCAGACAAGTCACAACCCATAGACAACACATAGAACACTAAAATGCCATAGGCACATTAGAGTTGAGCAAAAGTTGTAAGTTACTAAAAGGATTTTAAATTAGAATAAGAGAGAAACTTTCCACTACAGTACAGAGCAGATATATATTTTACTAACTTCTACAGCATTTTGTTGACTGTGGTAAGACCTCAGGCGTTTCCTCCGCAACACTGCGCGGCTCCTAAATTCAGCTTAAGAGCTTAGAAAACCAGGTAACACTTAGTAAGGATACTGAACGAGAACTACACAGCTCACCACAAACACCTTTAATACAATCAGCACCTCTTCAATTAATAACCTTGGTGAAGTACAGTTGTTGAGCTGTTACAAGGTTATGTAGATCCACTGATTTCAATGATCAGACAGATCCCTTCAAATACACTTAAATTTGAACAAGCTTGGTTTAGAAATGTCAGTAGGTTAGTTCTGCTCCCTATTTCAGAATGCCTCTGTATGCAAAAATCAAGCATACCCCAAGCTAACTGTGCAAATACTTTCTGCTCCAGTCACTCTACATTTTTAATAGCTCTCCTTTACTACCTCAAGCATGTTCCTCTAAGCTTACGTGGTCTGGAAATTAAAAGATGCCATTTCAGGGCACACACAGGCAAGATGCAGATGTGGCAGGCAGAGCAGCACAGCTGCATTCTCTACTTTCTGTTCCCTGACAGGGACTGACAGGTAAGAATGGTAGATGTATGCAATCATTAATATTAGCAACAATGAAGGAGCCTAGTGATAAAACCACATATGAATACCTGTAAAACTGTTCACCTTATGAAGTACTTCATTCATGTCCTCCAGGCAATCAAGATAAATTCAAAATCCTTTTATTACAGTAAACTTAAATATTTGTATTTTGGTAAGTAGGGGGTCTCAAACTGGAAAACAGTTTGAGCCTTCATATTTCAGCCTCTCCTGTTGCAGTATCTAAATATTCAGGGTACAATGAGAGTGCTGTGGGCAGGCAATGGACCATGAAGTATTGTCCAGTGCAAAATGCAGAACAATAGATTCTAACAGCAACTTAAAAAAATCCACAAAACACTAAAGCTACCTGAAGTGAAACTCATAACAGGCAAGATGACAAGCAGCAGTAGAAAGAGGAAACCTTATTTTTTTGTGGCTACATGCAAAGCAGTGTTGATATTAATCCAAGAAAGTAAAACAGACAATGAAAACCAAACAATTTTCCAGATCCAGAAACACTGAAACAGCTACAGGTGTTTGCAAGAAAAACACTAAACACTTATTTTTTACTATTGTTTTTACTACTTGGGTAAGAGAGGGCTCTAACAAACTAATGTGCTCCAATATATGGTATATTTAAAGTACAGAAATTAAAAACCAATCGCAAAGACCCAAGCGCACTCCCAAGGTGGACTCCAGTATTTCACAGTGTGTTTCTTGTGCCCCACACGCAGCACACATGCCAAACCCTCTCCAGCTGGGAACAGAAATCCTGGGTTACAGCTGTTCTCCAGCATTTCCAGAGTAGTTTATTATATTGTCCGAGTGGCACTATTTCTTCTTGAGAGCTCTCTTTCCTTCCCCCTTCTTTGGTTTTTCCTTCCCGCGGAGCTTTTTCAATCGCCTCATCTCCTCCTTAAAGTCCTGATGCTCATCCCTAGATGGGGGACGAAAGAAAAAAGTTTACTCTATTTCTTGGAACACCTAGATGTGAAAGGTTCTTTGAACTGTATGATAGTGGAAAAAAAACCTCAAAACTTTTTTTAACAGTGAAGTCCACACTGAAACTCACTGCAATGTATTCGGTGTTACTGCTAGCGGTAATTTTGGACGGAATAACATGAAGGATTTCCTCTGGTACTTTCAGAACTAACAAGGTTGCCCTTTTCAGCAACAAGTGGTGTGTGCATAGATATATTTCCATTGCATTTATCGATCCACTGTGTTTAAATAAGCAGTAAAATATAAAAATCAGCAAGAGACAAGAATGAGAATTTCCCCCTTCTCATCTAGATCAGCAGTCTAGCAATAGCACGTTGTTTTTCTGTGCTAGATACTAAGTTCAGGTCATTAGCTTCTAAGAAAACAGGGGCATGCTGAGCAGTAATTACAGTACATGATACTGCTCTCAGGTGACTTCAAGAATGATTTATGAAGAAAGCATCAGCTACTGGTAGGATCTTAATAGGAGAATAAAACAGGAAGGAGGATAAAAGGGATAATGAATCCTCAATAATGTTCTAATAAATGCTACTTAATCTCGGTCCCTGTATTTTTCAGTGCGAAGGTATTCCTCAAAAGTCACAACTGCATCCTAAGTGGCCTAAGATTGCTGCGCTGCTATTTTTAAATACAACTTTTCTAAAAAAGAAATAAAAAGCTTGCGAGTTATTATCAGGTCCTCTTACTCTACAACTCTTCATTACGTATTTCTGACCAGCAAACCTGATCCTCTACAAGCTCTCTGTATACAGAGCAGCTAGAGAAGGAACTTGAGATTAGAAGGGGAAGGAGAAGAGTAAAGAACACTATCATGTCGTTGAGGGTTTCTGTGTCAACAAACAGCTATTCTAGAACGTGTTTGCATGCTCACCTAAACCAAGAGCTAGTATTGTGATACTAGCAACAGAAATTAATCTGGTTTGACTTTACAGGGTTAGCAGCCTCACTTTTAAGGTATTTCTTTAGTGCTACCTGACTGAAGTCAAACAATTGCATTTGACTCCTGCTGATGTTCTTTAGCAGTGCAGTTTTTCCTACTCGAGACTGTGGAAATTCATTTAGTAATTAGACAACTGGTTTGGATGAAGCTAGAATTAACACGGCTATTTAAACCATGTTTGAATTTAATTTAACTTAACTTATTTTAAAGGATAAAAAGCCCCTCCAGTCTAACACAGACTTTCCTTCTCTTCTAAATTTCACTTACTAGCTGTGGAATGATTGAGGAATATATGGCAAGACTGTCTTAGTGCAATTTTTGTGTTAAGGTAGCATCACCGTTTTGTAGCACATTCATTTGCCATATTCAGAACTACAGACCCATCTCTTGTCTATGAGAAAGCTCTCTTCCCTTCCCCATAAAACCAAAGCAAGAACTATTTCTTAATGTAACTGGTTGCCCATAACTACACCTAAAGCCTTCTCACAAAAGGTTCTAATTATGGTAAAAGTTACTTAGACAGTAGTCACTTATTTTACTCTCCCTGCCCTCAGTGCAACAATCAAGTGCGTATTTCCATATGCACCATATTCTGCACTAAACCTTTTTATATGTTCCTCTTTTCCTCAAGGAAAAAAAACTGTAACAAAACTCACACCCACCCCTTTCCCACCTCCACTCCTGCTCCCACCCTATAGGCACAGAGATTACCTGTAGAGACCAAAGTAACGGAGTTTCTTCATGAGGGCGTAGTAGGTGTTGTGAGGAGGATACCAGCTGTAGACCTCCTTCTGCTTGGCCAAAGGCTGCTCGCTGAATAACTTCACTACTTTCATAGATTTTGAATCAGTTGGCCTGACAACTTCTCCGAATATCTGAGCACTCAGCCGGGCCATTCGAAGGGCATAACTGGAAACATTGGACATCTCCCAAGGAAGAGTGGGCACACATAGACAGACGGACCTTCCTGCAAAAGGAAACACAAAAGAAACACAACTCTAAGATGACCGAGTATTGCAAGCTATCCCAAAATTAAGGCAAACAAAACAACTCACTGTACACTGATCACACATTTGAAGTCATCTATTCCTTCCATGAAATCAGTCTAATTCTTAGTGCATAAACCTGCATATAAAGAATGTCTACACTAATTCAGGAACAATTAGCAGCCTAACTAGGACACTACAGACAGCAATATGGACTATAAAAGTACCCACGCTGAAACACAATTTACCACGGCTAGTTTATTAGCAGATCCCACTCAGTTTGCTTAAGGCCACCTTTAAACTCCAGTCACAGGAACAATTACAGCGTGAACTCTGCCAAAAACAGTGCCCACTGCGATGCCTCTGACTTACACAAGCACAGGGTTCCACACCACTTAAACATATTGAGGAAGCAACCTGGAAGTTTTTCTCATGAAGATTTATCACCCCATTTAAAACAGTATGAATGTTGTTACAGTCCATCTAGCAAAAATGGCCCATTAGCTGTATAAATAAAATAAATCACGTTTCTCTATGAATCACACGAATCTTTCCCATATCAACTCCCTTCCCTTGATCACTGCCGTCAGCTTTTTCTCCATCCTCTTTTCAGTCTCCCGGTATCTATTCTTAAGAGAGGAAAGAAATCATTTCCCCACACCAGATTCTTTTTTCTGAGAAAATCCCGCATCAGCAGCTTCCCATTCCCTTTCAGCAATCTCCCACCTGAAAACAGCTTTGCAACAAAAATGCTCTGAGGGCAAACCCATTGTTATTAGGCCACCAGAGAGAACATCCACACTCTCTTAAAGGAGTGTGGAGAAAGGTTTTCTCTCAGCTTTCCTACCCCTCCCCATTTTTTTCTCTTCTTTGCATCTTTACTTTTTCTTTGCAGAATGGGATGTAATGAACAAGAATAAGAGTCCCATGATCCTGTACTTGAAGCTGTATGTTGCCTGTACTGTGCCTGTTAGAGTAAGTGATGACATAAGTCTCCAGAGAAATTAAGCGGGGTTTGTTCGAGTGCACCACACTTACTTTAAAGTTTAAAATTCTTGTTTTAAGGAGCATTGCACAGCTGATTCCAGAAGATGAACATAAAAAATTTAAAGAGCACGGAGCAGGGACAAGAGTAATCAGCAGGACAGGGCCGAGTCCATTTTAGTATGATAACAGGGAGCCTGTTGTTTAATAACATGAATCTGAAGTATTCATAACCTACATACATCTGCCCACTGGAGGACCTGATGTACAACCGTCTACTCTGATTTACTCCTGTTAGCAAAGCACTAGAAAGGAAGCAGGAAAAAAATGAAGCATGAAAATAATACAAGTAATCTGAGTCAAAGAGAATAACGGAAAGAGTAACAAAAGGGAAAGCAAAGTGTCAGAGACTTCAAGTTAAGGCAGCAGGCCTGGTGTAAGAAGATAGAAGCTCTCAAACGATCGCAGGGCAGCACTTCAGCTTGAGCATCTACTACACAGGGGAATGATCACTAAGCCTTGCTGAATCATCCATTTCAGAACAGCCAGTCCTAATTCCTACATTCAGAGATAAAGCAACAAATTGTCCTCAAAACTCATCATCACTCTGAAATATCAAGCAACAAATTGTCCTCAAAACTCATCATCGCATCATCACTCTGAAATATCGCCAGACTCAACTCAAACACAAAGCTTGCTTAATCTCTTCCAACTGCAGCCTTAAAATGAAAATGCCTTTAGCTCCTAAGTGATACAAACCAGTGGCCTGAGGGACCTGCTTTTCACTTCAGAATCGCTAAAGGAATCTAAATAGCCCAAGCCAAGGCTGGAGATCTCTGTTAATCCTTGCCAGTCTAAGAACGTTTGAGAGATGAGAAAGGCGAAGGCTACAAACTCCCAAGTGCCAAAGCTATCCAAAGCCCTAGTTTTAGGGTGACCTCTGATTCTGTGAGATGCTACCAGAACAGTTTTGTTCTTGTCACTTACAGCGATGATATTTTCAGGATCGCCTGCTGGTAATTAACACACCTAAACCAAAAGCAACGCCACCATGCAGTGCTGCTGCTTCTTCACCTGCTCCCCACTCCTTATTGCTACTCAAAGCCTTGCTTTCCCATCCTAGGCTGGGTTTTCTCTTCCCGATCCGCTAGCTTGTCCCAAACCGCCTCCTTCTCACTCAGCATACACCAGGAGAAATTTCTGTTTCCAGAAATTACTTGTGATTTTTCCATGACCACACGGGGAAGAGAAGGCTGCCCCCGGGCCACCGCCCGGCCGGAGCGGCACCCGAGCCAGGCACGGCCCAGCGCAGCCCTCCTGCAAGCCCTCTCCCCCCCAGCTCCGCGGCCTTGCTTCCCTCCAGGAGGG
>NW_008796213.1:3861947-3877430 GCF_000699145.1 Aptenodytes forsteri | reverse complement strand
CTGCCCACGGCAGAGGGGTTGGAACTAGATGGTCTTTAAAGGTCCCTTCCAACCCAAACCGTCCTATGATTCTGTGCCCCCAAACCTGGACCGGGGTGGGGGGTGCCAGGGGAGCGGCGGGGTGCTGCGGGAAACCCCTGAGGCGTGAGGCCGGGCACTGGGCCTCGTGCCATTGCCTCATACCACTGCCCCACCACCCCCGCTTTTTGCAGGCCATCAGCCCCTCCCAAGCCCACATCGCGTGACCCTTCCTGCTGCTCCATTTATGCCAATTTTTAATCAGTGCCAGGAGGTGCTAAATCACTCCGTGCAAAACACCTGAGTAAATGACAATTACGTGATTACATGTATAAGCCAAACGTGTGATGCCATCAGAGAATGAAATTGGGTTTGGCTGGCTGAAGCTGTTTTCTAGAAGAGCCTCTACCGACTGGTGTTAAATACATGGTTAGTCCTTAGTCCTTCCTTGATTAATTTTCTGTCGCCCCTTCCATGCTTGCCCCGGGTGGATCAGCGTCGTGGCCTAGGCACCCTGGTCACCTCTCTTGCCCATTTTGAACATTGGCATGACCTTCTGTAATTGCCTTCATATTCCAAGATTTATTAAAAATTAACATTCCTGGGATTTCTTTAGCCAGGTCTTCAAAGACTGTTATACAAAAGCTCTCTAGATACCCTAATTGTAAAATGTTTGTTCTAGTAGATGTTGCTTACCATCTTCATCACTCACTAAGGGACTGAAAAGTGCTTCTTTTTTTTACTAGATAATAAAGTGCCTCTTCCTTAATCTTTCCAAGGAGAGGAGAGAAGTTTTTACCATTTCTGCCATTTCTGTGCTATTTTACCATCTCTATATAGTCATACACCTCGGCATTGTTGCACTCCCCATTTTACTCTCTATATTCACATCACTCATGCATTTTCTGTAGTCTTCATTTTTTGTATACTCCAGAACATTTTTTTCCTATACTTTTGCCTTTTCACATTGTTCTATACTGTGCTTTTAACTTCTGAGTGTTTCCTTCATCCTGCTGCTGAGCCAAAATTGTCCTTCAGCCAAAATTGGCCACTTTGTTAATTATGCAATCATGACTTTTAGACTATGGAGTAAGATCATAAGAAATCTCGTTTACATTTCTATCGCTATTTTTGAATCGTATTTTTCTCATAATTTCTCTCATCTAGATGGAGACAGTCTTTCTGAAGCGTCTCTGTGCGTGTAGGAGAGTATTTCCCTGGCTGGGACTGTCCTTTTTCGCTTGTTATAATCAAATTGTGATTGCTGGCTCCTAAGCAACCGCCACTTTTTTTGTCCCATGATTAAATTGTTTAAACATTATGAGTTCCAGAATACTTATTCCATATAGACTGGAATAACTTCTGTCATAGAAAATAAGTTTTAGAAAATCTAGTTAGACTATAGCTGCTGGCTATTTGGGGCTTTTTCCTCATACAGCTCCAAACTGAGCACACTTTTTGTACGTTGGAGGAGTAAGCAGTCTGATTCTCTGTAGCCATCTCCACTCCATCCCACCCCTCCTCAACAGGGGACGAGTTACTGTCTCTGCATCTCTAAAATAATGATGCTGGTTTAATACGTACTGTTACCTTCTCACACCTTAAAATTTCTTTATTTGTTTAAAAGGAGTGTGGCAAAATATTTCAATATTCCAATTTGGTAAATCATCCTGTCTGTTTCAGTAATTAACGTCAGTTTGATCTCATTTCTCCTCATCAATGAAAATACCCAGTTCTTCTTGCATGTTACCCACACTCAGAAATTTGGCATATAGGCCACTGAAAAACATCTTCCTCTTTCCCTCCAAGTACTGATTCACCTAAAAATGGACCCAGTAGCATGGTTCTGGTTCCATTTCTGGTTTTCTGCAACATTATCACCCTGGGGCCTGGTTGTCTAAAGTTACTCTGCTGAGTTTCAGGCCAGAGACGTTTAGTGGATTAGGCTGACGTGAGAACTATGGCTGTTCCTGATCAGGGCAGTAGGCAAACGGACTTTCTCATTAATGCGTAGTTACACATCACAGGTCTGGATCACTAAGAAGGAGTCACAATTCAAAGATTTTCTTTTCAGAGACCCAGTGTTGTTGCCTACACTTTGCAGGCTCCAGCATGGCTTTTTTGGTGTGACGGAAGCACACATATATGAACAGGTCTGCATTAGTTAATTTCTTCTGCCTTTTTTCCTCTAAAATCAGTTGTTACTCCTGTCAGCCATGCAATAGCATGCAAATATTAAATCTGAGGTCAGCAATAAAGTAAAAACGTGCACTCACAAGAGCATATTTTTGTTGTTGTATCACTGTTATTACTGTGGTTATGCGGAGAATTGCTTGCAAAGCACCCAGCCAGGGTTAAGCGTGTTAGCCAGTAAGGCGGCGTACAGACACTCAGGAAGGAATATCAAGGTCACAACTGTCAACAAAGCGACAGCTCAACACATCTGCAAATTTGCAGAGGCGGACCATGGTTGCAACCCATGTAGCCATAAATGGCCTTGCGCACCTCATCTGAGGGACTGTGTCTCCCTAGATTCTGCCGGGGAGTTTAAGCTCACTGGGTGATGTGCTTCACCGTGGAGGACACTGTCCAAGTCGCTCTCCCTGAGATGATGCCCGTCACGAGAACAGGTTAGACAGGCCAGTCTGGCTGCCTAGCAGTGCTGTAACATGCATCCCTGGAAATAATTACCATCAGTGGTATACTGGTGGCTGCACTCCTGTTTTAGATGCTAGTGCTTAACGTTCAGGATGATGGCTGAACTGCTGTCCAAGCCCTTTATTATTGTGCCTCTAGTCACAGGACGTATTTCTTTGCCGAATTTTTTAATTATCACCATGGGGAGGCGACAGGAGTGGAGGACATTTATGTTTCACTCATCCCTGTGAAGCTCATCCACCTTCCTGCTAGTGCAGAATGATGGGGTAGTTGTGGAAATGGGGTACACAAGAGCTAGACCTCCAGTTCCTGAAGCTGGTGGTGTCTAGACTGCTATGCAGAGCCACCTGTCTAATCAGACCGATGTAATGCTATTTAGCGCTGTAAGTGTTTGTGGAGTCTTTTGGACACATAGAGTGAACGTCCCCACTCTGAGGTTTTCACAGTCCAAATTAGACTTGACACACTAAGGGACGATAACGACAGGGAATAGAAGAAAGCAGCAGAGGCTGACAACAGGAACGGGCTTGTGATGAGATGAATTCTATGGACATGTTGTTAGATCCTCCTGAGCTTTTTATTTTAAATAGAGCGAAGTGTTTGGACTTGTCAGCAATTATTTAGAAGAAAATCAGTGGCAGAGGGGTGAGCAAAAAAAGTGAAACCCTAGAAAGGAGTTAAGGGAGAGTGACTTGACGTGGGGCTTGGAGACAACATGGGCATTCTCTGCATGGGGACTGTTGTGAAAGAAAGAAGTCAAGGGAGTGAAGAAACATGCATGGAGCACATGCAGAGCAGCAAATAAAGTACAGGGAAGACCTTTTTACAAATAGTTGGCAGTAATTTGGTCTGGAATGATTTTATTTGATCAATAGTGATTTGGAATTACCTATCTGGTTAATTCCTCTTGTGTATCTATTTTAGTTATAACTGAATGTTGAATAGCCTTCAGCTAGATTTTTGACGAAATCCAACACTTGAGCCACTGTAAGTTTGTTCTGAGAAGGCAAAGGTATACCCAGAAAGAAAAAAAAGATCAGGATGCCAGTTTGGTGCTTGTTTATTGACACTTAGGAGGAAAGAAGAGTCTGAACTTGTTTCATGTGATCTTGGAAATGAGGCATTTGAGTAGTTCCTGTATGACACAGTAATCAACTTCACTCCTAAGCCTTATGCTTAGAATTATCATCTCATGCTGTAAGATGATCTCTAACATTTTCTTGTTATAAATATTGACATGAGGGAACAAAATCATCTTCATCTGAGTCAAGTAGAAGGACCCTCTGAGCATTTGGTAAAACTGCATTGGCTACATATGTGTTTAGAATACATTTGTTATGAATTTTTTATGTGATCATGATTAATTGGTGAATTGCAATTGTATTTTGTTGCGCAACGATTCACGCTGAGCCATGGAGACGTCTAGCAGTGCAAATCCCTCTGGAGAGAATGTGTTGTATTAAGAGACTGACAGACTTTGGGTGGGCATTTGAAGGATATTTTGACTTTAAAATAACTCATCAAACTAGTGCCACAGAGTGCAATCTACAAAGATGCAGCTATTAAATACTGCCACTCCAGCTATCTAACGCTGGAAACACTTGGGAGGGAGATGCAGCATAAAAGAAAAATTATTTTTCAAAGCCAGTTGGCATCTTGACCTTGTTGCTTTCCCAGGCAGCCGGGCTGTTGAGGCAGCCTTCTCGCCTCCTGGGGAAAGAGAGCAAGTGCTCTTCCTCTCTCTTGCGATGCCCTCGGACTGATGCCTGAAATGGTATTGACAGTTCTCCAGAAGAACTGTAGCACGTCCATTTTTAATGGAAGATGAGTTGTTCAGCATAGCAGGGGGTGCATGAAGCTGAACAGGCAAGTGAGGGGAGGATGCTGTAGATCTCCACACATTTACATGTTTGTCATTTAGACTGACTAATTTGTGGTTCAACAATACGTCAGAATAAATGATCAGTGGTAGATTTAAATGAAGTACTTAAGACTGAAGAGAAGGAATATTTCTTAGTGGTTAGATCAAGGGACTGGGAATGAGAATTGTTGAATCTTGGTTTTTTGTAGTTCCATTACTAACTCGCTGGATAACCTTAAGCAAGTTAATTAACCTATCTGCCATTTCATCCCTCTGTAAACTGGGGTTAGTAATGTCTGCTGCAGAAATGGGTTGTGAAGAGTAATGGATTCTTAGAAAATGCTTCAGCCTTCCCTAGTGAAAAACATACTACAGAAGTAAAGTATTATTGTTACTGTACTAACAACATGCACATAAAACTTTTAAAGGCAACAGTAACAAAGACTCATCTTTCTTGGCTGGAACAAAGTATTGCAGGGAGGAGGAAAAAAAGGAAAAATATTAAAATGACAGAATCAGCTGAAAAGAGAAGAAATAATGGAGACATCTGGCTCACTGCTGATAAAAGCTCTTGTAGTTTCTTTTCCATCATTCCTTGCAGAACTCATCTGAAAGGACATCCACCAAGGTTTTCAAACACGGTCAAAACAGCTGTCCATCTCTAACTCTGTTTGACCAAGTGTAAAAATGAAGAGCGAATAAAAATGTTCCAGCAATAAAGTTTTCAGGAAGACATCAATCTCTTAGAAAATCCAAGGAGATTGGTCGGGTCTGTTTGAGTTCACATTTCTGTTTCTGCGTGCTGAAGTCTTGTCAAGATGCTGCCTTGGATCTAGACCTCTTGGGTTTGTGAGCTGTTGGCTCCCCTGAGTTTCAGCAGACTTTGATACTGTGTAGCCCTGTTGACCTCTGTGGTGCATTGCAATGGAGATTTCTCTCCATGTTTTCCTGGTTTATGTCCCTTGTCTTAGGGTATCCCGACCAATGCTGACCACAGGATACATCATTAGGTCTTCAGGATTACTCTAGATACCCCATCTCTGACTGCCTCAGTCAGAGGGTTTTCCAAGATCTGGCTGGACTCCCAGGTACCCAGTCATCTCAGTTAGCACTCTTTGTAGACCTAAACATCATTGATCAGTCTTTCCCCCTTCTGTAGTCTTTTGGAGGCAGAGTCATGGAAACAGCTAATTCTTTGGGATTAGTTTGGAGTTCTTCGCTCCAGTCCTGGTGGGTGACATGAAGCTGCCGTTTATTCTGTCAGGGTAGCCCCAGGATACACGCAAAGACCTTGCACAGCACTAGTAACCAGCACTGCTCTTTACCTCAGAATTTGCCTGTCTAGATTAACATAATCAATCTTGCACGCACTTCCCAGCCTCAGTTTCTTCAGCCTGCGGGAGCATTCTTCTCTCTGGTGGGCAGGTTTTGGGGAGTATTCAGGATCTTTCTTCTTGCAGCTTGTGCTTATCTTTTGAGCTGTAAACGTTTTTTATTTCGGATTCAGCTCATTCTCTCTGATCTTGCCAGTGCCCAGGCTGAATGAGCCCTGCTTCTACATGTGCTCTCTGGGCATCTTTTCCTGTGAAAAATTCCTTCTTCAGATTTTATGGCTGTGAGTCCCAAAATTTCCTTTTTTCCATTTTTGTCCTTGGGAAATTTTGTTCCTTAGTCCAGTTCTCTGGAAACAATCAAGAGAATTATCTTCTTGCAGGCCAGTCTTTTTAAGGTACCAGTTGGGCAATCAGAGTACAGTCATTAAGGCTTAGTACTCTCCATTGTTTCTTGTTTGATGGGTACTTACTTGAGGCCTTTACAGCAAAGGTGAATAAATGCATGTCTTTCGTGGCACAGCAGTTCTCACTGGAACAGCTTCAGAGTATGAGCCATAAAGACTATGTTGCAGATGACTGCATACCCCAAATAATTATCAAAAGCATGTCAGACTCCTCATTTTGCCCTGCTGTGGTGGGTAGTCTGCACAAACTACTCTCTGGAGGCGTTAAGACCTTTTGTTGTCAGTTGCTTGCCTTAAGTGGTTGAGGCTCAGTCCTGCTCTATGAATGGCCCTGTTGTATTCAGTGCTAACACAGTATTCAAAGCAGGGCTAAGTGTGTTGCCATGGTCTTAGACATGTCCTCCTGCTGAGCCGTTGTTACACTGGGCTTCCTGGAAGTGCTGGAGATGCCTTGGAGTGCTCTTCTTCCACCAGTTAAGCAGACAAGCAGCTAATGACTACTGAGCTTCGAAATCCAACTGTGTCCAGCCTGGCTGCAGTGGCCCCAGTCTGCCCTAGTAATAGGTCAGTTCTGTTCTGAACAGGATTTCCGAAAATGGCAACAAGGGGCTGTGCCTGCAGAACTGAGCTTTCCACGAGGTCTTTGCTATCGTAGCTGCTGCTGCCGGCATGCAAATGACTGGCAAATAGTCAACTGATGTGTGGGGTCTCCAACCATAAATCCTCTTGAATACAGGACTGCAGAGATCACTCTGGCCCTAAGTCAGACATGTGGGGAGGAAAGGCACTCACTGTCCTGGCTGGACACTCCAAACAGGCATTTCCTGCAAACATGTTGGACCTACAAGAGTTTGCATCCGTTCACTGCACTGTAATCACCTACATTGTTGCGGTAAAGCACTTTGAGATGCCCAGCTTCTGAAAGGTGCTCGAGAAGAGAGGCATCAAGCTGTAGGTTTCTGTAAATGCCTCATTTGGTGTATCAGTTTTAGTGGTATAATGTATTGGATTGCAATTTCCAATGAAAAATAACAACAGCATGTGAAACTAACTGCTGTTGTGATTTCAACTCAGTGTTGACAGAAGAAGAATAGTCCTTAAGGAACTGCTGCCATCTCTTAGAAAGTGAGCACTGGTAGCAATTCTGCTGAAATGTATAGATTTTCTTTCCTCCTCTTTCCTTTATTCTTTGTTAAGACTAACAAACCAATGGCAATTGCATGGAAACTAGGTCTTCTTGCTTAGGCATTCATCTCTTCCTGCTGCATGTTTCCCACCTGGAATTCTAATCTTCTCTTTGTGATCTAATCAATTCCTCAACAACCAATTGCAATATCAGAGTGCTAAAATGTCATGTGGGGAAATGAACTGCACAAATGAATGAACTCTGAAGAACCAAATACTTTATTTTCATGCAAATATTGTTGGTGATAATATATGAGGAGAGATAAATGCAAAACTGTTGAAGATAGCAGCATACTTATGTATAAATAGAGATTTTATCATCCTAGAAGTCAGCTGCTTTTACAGAGACACACAATATATATGTGTATACATTTTTTTCTTTTTTGATTTTAAACAAATCTACTCTGCTAGGACTTCACAGCCACATGAAATACATGAAGATTGAGGTCTTACTTCTGAGTCATGTTCCAAAATAGAGTGGTTTTAGAGAATATAGTTTTTCTAAGCAGGTGCTATTTTTTGTTTTGCTTACTGGTTTTCTTCCAAGTCTCTTCTGTGATTATTTCTTATGATCTATGAATTCTGATTTTTAACTGATCTTTGTTCTTTTGTGACGAAAAGAAGCAACAAATTGAATTGGCAGCTGGGAGCCAATCACAGATGTGATATGTTCACTACCAAAGACCATGTTATTGGTCTACAAAGACTGTGGCTCTGTCTTTCAGTGGAGTAGTTCACAAAACACTGCTGCTTGATTGATAGAACCCATGTCCAGAAATCTCTCTGGGAATGAACAACAGGTTCTGAAGTCTGTCAGAAGCTTAGGGAAGGTTGTGCAGTGTGACTTGCCACATCAAGCAAACTAACAGTACTACAGATGTACCTTCATATAAGACTGCCGATATGAAATAAATATTGATGCACTTCAGCAAAATCAGAATTATTCAGGCTTTAATGTATTGAAGATCAATGTGTTAGATGTAGCTTTAAGAATTAAAAGTCACTTCTTAAAAAATATGCTTATTATTGGCAGCCAGAAGTCTGAGTTTTTGCTCTGAGTCAGTACTCTCTGGCCCTAATATCTCATCTCTGCCATCCTGGACTCTTCTTGCTATTTCTGTAAAAGTCGCAAGGTCTATGAATTTTAATGAGAAGTAATATCTCCTGTTTTCAGCTGAGCCCAATGATGGTGATGTTGGAGAACCACCTTCCTTTTGTAGCTGGCTTTAGGCAGCAAGTAACCTTGCTAGGTAACTCATGCATTCAGAGCAATGTCACCTTCATCACTACAGCAGGCAATGGGTTTTTCCTGCAGCAGGATTTAGGGAAGAGGCTGGGCTTGATATATCCATAAGGTAAACTGGGGGAAGCACAGGGGGGCTTGTGTGAAACAGTAGTCCTCTTAGCAAGGCATTTGGGGAAACAGGTCTGCAGGAGAGAGTGCATGTGAAACCTAGTCTAACTCAAAGGAGAAGAAGCTGTAGAATATGAAGATGTTGACTACCAAGTTGGCAAGACAATAAGCAGGAGGCATAATAGAGTGGCTGCTGTGATCACAGAGTGCACCAGAGTGAAGCTGAATCTCTGCTTGTGAAAACAAGGTCTGATACGTGTTTTCTGTTGTAGGGCGATGAATTTGAAACAGCCCTAAGGGCTAACAATTGCCTGTGTGCTTTGGCTGAGTTGTCTCCTAGCTCAGCAGAACTCCCTCTATCAACAGAGACTTATACATGTGCAACTCAGGCCTTTTCTTTTTCTTAAATATTTTCTTGATGCTCCCCTGATATTGCAAGAGCTTCAGTGTTTACTCAGGACTCAACAGAGACAGGGACAAGGCTGGCTTTCCTGACTCTCTTTAGTGCTCACCTGTGAGTGTGGTACACATTTAGATCCTACCACCTGGTTGAAAGAGATAAAACTCGTGGCAACACCTTTAAAGGTGGAGCGATAGGTTCTGACTTACTCTGCAGTTTACCACAGTGCCCATGAACGCTCAGTCTGCGTGGAGGTGGTGCAGAGATAATGTCTTCAGTCGACTAAGTTTGCCTATCAGGCCTTATTTTCAGTAGCTTATAGCTTTGCTAAACTTTAACTGCTTGGGCTGACATTTTCCAAGCATGATCTCCACGTTGGGCAGTTTGGGAGAAAGTTTAATTACAATTCACTATAAAAAAGTTCATCCTTGTTTTGCCTGAGCTTAAAAATATTCTTGGAGATGTTCTGACGAGAAGCAATGGTTATCATCCATAGTTAGCTGTGTCCACAGTGTAGCTTTAGGTTGTTAACAGTGATGTGGTTTTGACAGTTGACAGCTAAATAATAAAGAGTAAGTTTTCACAGGAGGAAGCAATTTTAGTGGAAAGTCCCCTGTCATATTTTTTGTTTTGTCTTTGGAAAAACAACATTATACTGTGGTTCTCTTTAGTTGGGTACTGTCCTTACCTGTCTCTGTGTGAGGCCATTTAGTGTTGGCCATTCCCTCAGCTTTATTGAAAAAGATGATATAGGACTGCTCACCTACATGTCTTCCCGCTTTCTGCCCAGCAATTCATTTTGCTTCCTCCCAAAACAAATCTGTTCTTTTGATGCTACACTCCATTCAGCTCCTGACCCCTTGATTAAGTCTGTCTCAGCTCATGCGTGCTTCTCCTGTTCATCACAACTTCAGGTCACTAAATCAAGACTCTGAGAAAACGTCAGAGTAAAAATTGCCCATGAATTGCCATTCACTTGTGTCTTGTGTTCATGAAGTAAGATACATGATCAGATCCCACTTTCTACACAAACTCTGTTTCCGTTCATGGTAGATGACGGATGAACTAGGACTCGGCAGTCCTGAGATGGCAGCTGTTTGGTGAAGAGTTTGGAGGCTGTGTAGTGAACCTACCAGATGAATACAGGTAGGAAAAATCATAGTCACATGGTTAAGGCAATTGAATTGAAATTGAAAATTGGATTTTATTTCACCCTTTGTGAGAGTTGCTATTATGAAGCTAGGTGACTCAAATAAATGACATTCTTCCCAACTACTCTCCATGTGATCCCCACTTTCTGTGTATCCAGTTTCAGTCACCCGTGCCCTAATTTGTAGAAATACTGCCCACTGTGTGTAGAGCCAAGGTGACTGAGAGCTGTTCTCTGAGGAAGGAAAGTGCTAAGCATTCTGAAAGTTTTGGTTCTAAGCTTCTTTAATTGAGCACCCAAAATACACTGACATGTTTGAAAATATTGGCTTTTATCTCTGTTCCTCAGCAGGGAGCTGTGAAGATAAATTCCTTGATGTTTGTAAAAAAAACCAACCCTCAAACACTACAATGAGAACACCGCTATAGAAAAGCCCATGAGGAAATTAATCATTCTGTATTCAATGCAAGATCTGGATGCTCTGCAGTAAATAGTATATGCACCACACATTGGATGATAAGGATAGGAGAAAATTTGAATAGCGTTCATTAAGTGAGCAACATCCATCCTTCGCGTTGAAAAAAGCAGGAGACCCAACAAAAATCATGTAATTAAAGATTGTATCATAATGTGTTTGCATAAGGGGCGAATTAATGTTGCATGGGTGATCTTAAATCTGGCATTCACTAACTTGCTTAACTTTGCAATCCAAATGTTTTTTTTTTTTAGAGAGAGCAAAACAAATCCCTTTTGGGAGTTGGCAGGGAGGAGGGCAGAAGACATCCAGCTAGGTGCTGGTGTATGCAGCTAGATACTAGTGTGTGTACAGCTAAATATTAGTATGTACATAGCTGTCTGCCTAATCTCTGTGTGTCTCTGTGTGTGTGTGTGTACGGCTAGCTGGTGTTTATGCAGCTGGCCGGTGTTTCCCTCTGAAAATGCCTTTCTCTATTAAAAAAAAGAAGCAGCATTAACAACTGGTTTAGATGGCTGGGTTTTAGATGACAAACTTTTATATGGTGTTTTGAGGTCCAGATCTTCCTTTATAGAGCATCTGCTTCGTTCTGAGTCACCTGAACACCCCAAAATACGTTTGACTGATGGGTCAAGTGTTTGTGGGAGTTATCGTAAGATGCTTCTATGGGATAGGCAGCATCCTTTACATCTGTGTTAGTAGAAGGGCTGGCATGCTGAGGATTCACCCACACCAGTACCCAAGGTGCATTGGAACGATAAAAAATATTAGTAGATATAATTTGTTGTATCTGTGTTTGGTTTGATTACTGTCTTGTATTTGAAATCCTGTAATTAGAGCAGCGAACTGCCTCCAGAGCCAGTGCTACTCCAAGTAACACAACACTAGTACGAGTTCCTCTGGCTTCAGTAGGTGGTTCATTACAAAGAATAAAGGCTGGAGCCCATGTAAATTAAACATCACCTCTTGGGAAATGAAGATTGCAAAGAGAGAAGGGAAATACTGAGGATCTTCTCTTCCTGTTGAATGACTGAGTGCGCGGCACAGATCCCTAGAAATGGGAAGCACATTGACTTGCTCAATCCCCTCCCCCACTAGATGGCACTGAACTCTTTTTCTTTAAAAGAAAAAAAAAAAGAGGAGGAAGAAGAAAAACATGGTGGAGGTCATTCTGATGTAAAAAAAACCCGAAGAAAAGCAAATTGCAATTGGTTGTCCATTAACTCTGCCCTTCCCCCCTTCTTACCCAACACCCCGCCTGTGTGTACCTTGGTACAGGCGCTCTCTTTGCTTTTATGCCTGAAGCTTTCTTGGAAGGTGGTGGGCGATGGTAGCTGGAGGATGCTAAGGAAAGCGGAAACAATCCTGGGAGGGAATGGAGAGGAGACTGGCCCTATCTGTAAGATAACATCCGTGGTGAGGTCTAACAGGCAGCGCACAGGGCTTGTCACAAGGAATTTGCTCTGAACAGACTCGCCGGGCTCCACTGCTCTGTCCCATGCCTTCAGACATTTTTTCCAGTGCACCCATGTGCTTTAGCTTTCCCTCTGGATCACTGAAATCGTAACCTGCAGGAAGGAAAGCCTCAGCTTTCAATCCTTTACTAAAACTGCATTTTCACTCCCCGATTCATTCAAGACCAATGAATTACCTGCCTTTGCCAAGATGCCCCTTAATTCACTGTAGGGAGCGGTTTCCACGTAGCGTGCCCAAGTGTGCACAGAGTTTCTTTTTTTAAATGCCTTTCTCCCAGCTTACATTCATCTGAAGATCGGCAAGGATTGTTTTTTTCCCCCTGTGTCGAGGCGGGGGTGGGGTGGGAGGAAGAGAATTTAATAATGATCTGTTTGCACTGAGAAGGGGCTGTCTATAATAATCCCGGGAAGAGATAGAGGAATGGTTCCTAATGCCTGCAGCAAGCAATATTCTGCCCCTCCTGAAAAGAAGGGGATAATGATGATGAGGGAGAGAAATGTTTAATTCTAAGAGTCAAAGTGGAGCTCATCTGAAATCCAACACCTTCTCCTACATTTATGTATTTAAGGTGACTTGCAGGAGGATATAGATTGCCATCTGATAAAGCTACAAATGCAAGCAAAAAAAAAAAAAAATGCATAGAAACTGCCACTGAAATGCCTTTTCAGAGAAAAAACAAAACCTGGAACAGCATGCCAATTTTTGGCTTTCAAACCCATGTTTAAGAATGAGAGGAAGGGAACAAGTTCGGCTTCTCCAGGTACAGAAGTCCCCCTGCCCCAAACTCTCTTACTGCCTTGGAGTGTGACGGAAAAACCTGGCACCTGGACCTACCTGGGTCCAACCAAATCTTGGTTCTTTGGGCTGTAATCCTAATGTTTAACTAGAAAAGAAATGTAGGTATGATTACATTATATGATTTTCCTGTCCCCTAATGTGTCTTTGGCCAATATAATGAGAAAAACAGCTCTAGTAGCTGGATCCTCCATTTTGCTCTTAACCCCAGTCTTCCAGTTCTGTCTAAACTGGAAGTTTAGACAGAAAACAGTTCTGTCTTCCAGTTCAGTCTAAATAGAGAATGAATGTAGCAGACTCTCGTGCTTAAATCGAAAAACCAACAATCCTATCAGCCAAAAAACACGTTTGGTAAAATTAGGCTTGTTCCCTGTTCTCATCCTTCAGCTTGGGACTTGATGCTAAAAATTGACAAAGAAATCCAGGTGCACTCTCATCTCTGTGTGGGTGCAATACAAGAAACCTGTTCACCATCTTCTTATAGGAACCAGCAGCTTTTTGACCACAAACCTATAAATTTTATCTCTGAATAGACAAGTATGGCTGCTCCAAGCCCACTACAACATTTAATTCTTTTTACGTACTGATATGTAGTTACTTGAAAAATCCAGTTATAGAAGTGGATCTACCTGTGCTTAACTGTTTTTAAAAAGCCTTAGATCCTTAAATATTTGCCTTTATTATGAACAACAAAGGGAAGTTACTGCTAAATAAAATTTAAACCAGTGCCTTGTTTCAATAAAACAATTAACTTTATCTAGAGCTTTCCAGATACAGTTAATATTCATAACATAACATTGAAATTTTGCAACAGAGCTGTTTCAGAAGATGCAGATGATCACAATGTCTATGGTTTGGATGATCGACTTTCCTTTGCGAGTTTTGTAATCATGCCGAGGGGGTTAGACAATACAGTGCATTTCAAACCAAAAATGGTTTAATGGGAGAGATGCCCTTCCATAGCTGAAAATCCCAGCTGACTTGGGACCTGGTTTTGCCACATAAAATGGAAGGAGACCTCTTGCCTTTTTTGATGATACAATTTCGTTTGGGACCAAAACCTGGTAGGATCCAGCCCTGTGTTTTTTTCTGATGCAGCTGTATTGCACAAGAAAATCCAGGTATGTATTTCTGATACACGAAGAGCTACTATGTCCCCTGTCTGCCCTTCCCACTGGAGCAAGTACAATTCGTGTGGCTAGGGTTAAAACCTAGCAAAATCCCAGTACTCCCCTCTTGGGGCCAAGGGCTTTCACCAACCCAGGGGCTCCAATAAAGGCTGTGCTTATTTTCTATTCAGACGACACAGCTTGGGCTTCAGGGGCCAAAAGCTGGTAGGATCCAGCGTGGATGTAGATTTTTGCGGCACTCGTCCGTGGAGAGGCATCGGGCTGTAGCCTTTTTGGTGCAGTAGGAACGACCGCGTTGTTTGCTATTTGTGCTGTGGAGTCGCTGGTGTGTGAGAGCCAAATATTGGATGGGGCTAACTAGGTTCCTCTGCCAGCTCCAGGATGCTGTGGTACTCACAGATCAGGATGTGCCAGGATCCAGAGCTTTTTGATGCAAGGGAAATGGCCGTGCTTCTTTCCTTTTTAAACAGTACAGTTCAGAGTCTCGAGGCCTCAGTTTTCTGGATCACCCAGAAGGTCTTGAATCCAGGGTTTTTTCAAGCTCATGCTCTGTGTTACGTAGTAGGTTGGGATTTTTTGGTGCAGTAAGAAACAGCTCCGCTTGTCTTGGGTTTGGCTGACACAATGTAGGGGCTTGTGACCAAGAATGAGCAGGATCCAGTTAAATCCAGGTTTTACATTTTCCCCTCTTAAGAAGGTAAGGCTTCGACATTTCCTGCCTGGGAAGTGGTGCAGTTTATCTTTAAGGAGGCTAGAGAAATAAGAAATGAGTCTCACGTTGCATGGGTGACATCACTGGCTTTTGGCTCAGCGCTCTGTATTCTCTGTCTGTAGGCTTTAGCCAAAGCTGCAGGGCTCGGTGTTTGAACAAGGAAAGATTCCCAGGTGTACAGAAGATTGGATTCGCTCTTATTTGGGTTAAAAACGGTGAAATGAGATTTCTAAAGCTTGGGGACTCCAGCTCGCCTTCTGTTGCACTTGATCTCTACAAGATGGGTGAGTTATTCCCATTAGAGAGAAAGGGAGTGGAAATTTAAGGAGGAAAAAAAATATGTCTGAATATACGACTGCTGATGCTGGGGATACGATTCGTATGAAGCTGCTGAGCTAAAATCTCAGCTCCGACGTGGAGATCGGGCCATATGGCAGAGAAATGGTGCAGACCGAAAGCTGTTGACAACAGTTAGGGGCTGCTTTCGTCTCCCCGCGTAAGGTGTGTAGCTTCCCCCCCCGCCCCGCTCCC
>NW_008796213.1:3811263-3861728 GCF_000699145.1 Aptenodytes forsteri | reverse complement strand
TGCCGGGGCTGCGGCTGCCCCCGCCGCCTCTCCCCGGCCCGGGAGCGGGGAGGCTGCCGCGCCGCGCTCGCCGGGAGAGCCGAAGCGCTGCTGGGGCGCTCCGGGGAAGGGATCGTGGCGTTAGGCTGCCTGGGTGACAGCGCAGACGGCAAAAGCAGGCGAGTGAATGGCAAGGCTGGCAGAGAGAAGCCGAGGTGTTTCTGGAGCCGAGATGCCAGTGACTGTCGGCGAAGTCTGCTAAGAGAGAGACCTGTGCGTGCCTGCGTTTCCAGTTCCAGCCGGGGAGGTTGTATTTTAGCCCCGATTTAAAGCAGCAGCAGCAGCAGCAACGACAACAGATTGCTCCCCCCCTCTTGCTCCCTCCCCTTCGACCCCGCTTTAAACCCAAGCAAGCGACTGACCATCCAGACGATGATGCTCTTTGCTGAGCCACCGACAAAGAAAAGGCAAGTCACCCATTCCTGAAACCAGGATAACCGGCTGCTTGCAAGCGGGAGATCTCTAGCTGCTGAACTTTTCTGTCCTGTGATGATGCTGTGGTGAGCCTGCTCATCTGAAAGCCATCTCTTCTGGATTTCCGAGCCGGCCAGATTGAAAGAGATTAATGGACTGATCAAACAGCCGTAGCTTTCAGGTCTCTTCGGGGGGGATATATCCCTTCAGCCCCTGTCGCTCGGGTGCTCGTGGTGAGGGGAGCAGGACATCGTTGTATAGGTGGGTCGCTGGCTTGCTCCCGTTTGAGGTGGAAGGCTGTGTTTCTCCTCGCCAGGTCTCCTCTGCAGAGGAGAAGAGGCAGATGAGACTCCAGGACTGCCTCCAGGGCAGAACTTTGTAGCGCTCTCAGCATCCCTCTGCAGTGTGGATGTGAGCCACGGGAGTTGGGGATGTTTGAGGCAGTCTCTGCCAAGTGACACCTAGCAGCTGCTCCGGAGGTTTTTGCGTGGTCTCACGCTCAAGGGCTTTGCCTGTTGTGAAGATGTCCATGGTGTTTCTGTGAAGCTGAGGTATGGCTGCTGGAAGGTTACTGCTGTATGCTGGCCTCTCTTTAGCTCTGTGTGCCCTGGGCATGCTGGCTGTGGCAATCTGCTCTGACCATTGGTACGAAACTGATGCCAGGAAGCACAGAGAGAGGTGCAAGAGCATCACCACTAAGAGAAATGATCCTGGCTTCATTTATAACTCCAACAACAACCTGCCTCTCAGGGCCAGCAGGTCTAGGTTGGACCGCTGGGAAGGGAAACTCCTCTTGGCAAGAAACAGGAGGCAGATCTTTGCTATGAGTGCAGTTGACGAGTGCAACAGACAGTACAACTCGACCAACATGGGGCTCTGGAGGAAATGCCACCGACAAGGATTCGACCAAGAGCTGGAGGAGCTGATTGCCAAAGGTAAGGGCTGTTTTTTACCAAATGAACGTGCCAGGCCCTCCTGAGCTGAGCAGAGGCGGAGCAGAGCCATTTGGGCTCACAGGTGGGAGCTGGTGTCTCTAGCTGAGTACTTCTCCTTGCGATGGGTGAACTGGCCTGGCTGGGCATCGCTTCCTGAAGCACTGCCAAGGCAGTTTCCCACAAGGTCTCTACTGCTGAGGCGTGGGGTTTGGGAGCAAGAAGGCAGTGGGGGTGAGAGCAGACACACCCCAGAATGTCTCTTTCATGTCTCTGTCTCTAAGCTTAATGTAGTCTGCCCATCACCATGGTATCAGATTATTTTCCACATACAAATAAAAAGTAATAATAAAGCGGACATTGGAATTTTTTTTTAATTTTGCTTGACCCTGGTGACTCAGGCAAAGTACATATTATTTTATTGGAGGCTACATATGTCTGTATTTCATCATTCCCTTATCGAATGCCCCGTCAGTCCTGAAATACACCATTTGCAGTGCTCACATGTAGGCTTTTTCTATCCTCAAATGGAGAGTAAACAAAGAGAAATGCTAAAGAGCAGGAGGAAACCCAGCTTGCTGTTTACACTGAGCTATGTTTTGGAATATTTTCAATGTCTACAAAACATGTATTTACATGAATTTATTAGGAGTGTTAGAAAGGAATAATTTTCTCTTGGGGTGGAGATGCATCTGTTTGCCTGTAGCATTTCTGTGCTGTTTTTTCTTGTCTTTTGGTCCTTCTTCTTCTTTTTTCCCCCAAGGTACCAGTTCAAGGTGATGGTCAGTTTGCCTCAAATGTTTCTTTGATCCGAAGTATAGGAAGGGGAGATACGCATAAAACCCAGCCTAAACATCCCGTCTACAAAAGATGTATGTTTTTGCAGGATGATGAGGGTTTCAGTAAAGGATGACAGCATCTTTGCTAGCCACAGCATGGTTATTCCATACAACAAAATAACATTTCCCTCCCATGGTTCTTCTGTTGCATTCGGATGATTCCCTAGTGCTTTATTTCCATCGCAGTGAAATCATTGCTTCTTACACCGTGCAATCTTTAAGAATACTTGTTTTCTAAGTGTGTTCTGTCCCAAACTCCCTTGATAGCCTGGGTTAATTCCCTCTTCAGACATTGCAAGTGGAATTATTGCTTAAAGCTAATTATTCACGAGGGATATACTCTCACATGTGTTTGCCAATGTATACATTTTGTTCTGTATGTTTTTAAAGTGAGCAGTAGAGGTGAGTAGCATGGTATAGACTTGCACTGAAACAGTACAAACAGGTGGTGTAGCAGGGAACCTAGACCACTAGTTGGGATCCTGACTGTGTTGCTAGTGACCCTTAATGTCTAGTTGCTATTTAACGACCCCTATGAAATGAATTGGTGGCTTCAGTCCCATTTGTAATGGACAAGTGAACATGTCCAAAGCCTGTCAGCAACCTGGCACCCAGCTGCTGGTTTCAGTGCCGAGGGAGGGATTCCTCTTCTCCGTCTAGGTGAGGGCACGGACGTGCTGGGCTGGCTGCAAAGGGCTGGATCGCTCTGCCACATGTGCTTGCTGTGCTCAGGGCATAAACAAAGAAATTCAACTGTGACAGCAGGCGAACATGTCACCAGAACTCACCTTTGGCAAACGGGATTTCAGTTATTAGAGAGGTTTTTCATCTTGAAATGAGTGAGACTCGTTCCTCTTTCACCACCGGCCTTGTCCTCAGGAATGTCCGTTTGTCCTGCCAGAAACTGATGAAATTGCCTGGCACTGGGTTATGTGTAAGGGCAGCTCTGCTAAGTGTTAGCCATAAAGAAAATGTGGCAACTCAAGCTGAGGTGGTTAAATGCCGGAGAAGATAGTCTTCAAAAGATCCTGCTGTAAATTGTGTTCGTGTGTGTGTATGAGAGTGTGTGTGTGTGTAGTGAACTAAGTCTAAATGTACAGCGTTCAGCTGGTAGCAAGGGATTCCCGGGCTCAGGTACAGCGTGCGCTTCTGCACACATATTCCTGGACATATGTGTGTGCAGATGGCCAGATAGCCACTTCGCAGAGTCACTGCCCCAATGTCAGAAGTGCAAATTGCGCACGTAAAGGAGGTATGTGCAAGTATTGGTGTGTGACTCCTTGCCTTCTTTAAAGGTTTTTGGTACACATTTAACAAACTTCATTGTACGTTGAGAGAAATGTTAAAGGAGGGAGACTCGTCACACTGAATACCAACATTATAGTTCATTTTTGGAGTGAGAATCTACCTATACTGTAACTCTCAGCCATGATGAAGGGTCACACATGTTAGCACTAATGCTATAGAAGCGTGTTGCTTTGGCATCTCCAGATTAAAACACAGAAAAGCAAGTGTAATGGCAATTTGATAAAATAAACTGTTTGACTTGCTCAGAAATAAAACTGGAGATATTATAGGATTGCTTGTCCACTTTATGTTTTGTTAGATCAGAAAGAACTAATGGATTTTACTCTCCCCTTACCAAAAAGTAATGTAAAATACTTGTCTGTTAAAAATCCTTGTATGCTGGAATCACTGAATTAGAAGGAGCCAGCTTCACATGCGTAGTCAACTAGTGTCCCTTTTCCCACCTAAGGCCAGCTACTAGACTGTTTCTTTACGATCCTCAGCTATATGATAAAAGTGGAATAAGTACATTTGCCATTGCTGTCCGACGTTGAGAACAGCTGTGAGTTCAAAATGAGGCAGGTATTCTAGGTTCATCCCGACAGCACCACCTTGCTTTTCTAGTTTTTCTTCCATGGCAGACGCTGGTCTGGAGTTAGAGGTTGCAGGGGTGGGCGCCTGGGCAGAGCATGCCCTGTGCAGGTGTGAAGAGCTGCACATATTCTCTACCTGTTGTAATCAAATACCCTGACTGGGGTACGTATTCCCGCACAGATGAAATCTCTCTCTCTATGAGCTCCAGGGCAAATACCGTATAAAAGAGGAGGTTATTGGTACATAGGCCTTTTACTCTCCTTTTCTGCCAGCCGTTAATTTAATCTAGCACACCTTTTCCGGAACTGGATAAACTAATGCAGGTTCTGGCCCCAAATATTGTGTGTAATGCTATATGTAATTGAATGTAAATGCTATTAAGGGTTGATGGTTTGGTTTGTGGTTTTTTTTTTTTAAGCTGGACAGGATCTAAACGATCCATTTATTTTGAGACAGATCCTACATTTTTCCCTAGGCAAAACTTCCAGTATTGAGAATGGTAGGTTTGTCTATCAAAGGATAACGAAAAATGGTCATTAAGAGCCTAACCAGCTTTGCAAATACCCTGCAGTTATTCTGCTTATGAACTCTGCTGAAATTAATACAAGCTGTAGGCAATGGCTTGTGGCAGGATCAGGCCCTATTGTACTTGGCAGTATTCTGATGCCAGTGGTTTTAAAAATCAGTTCTGTTTCTGAATATGCTGGGTCACTTCTGTAATTCTATTCTGTATTTATTAGTTTTTACTTTCTGGCAAATAAGTCAAAACCTTTATGTTGGATTTTGCTAGAAAAACTGGAGATCTGTTACTTCAGATTTCTTAGGGATAGATACAATAGACACTAATGCATATATAAAACAGTTGGTCCTATTTATATTTCTCCTATTCCTTTTTTTATATTTCCATAGAACCCAGGTGCATATTTAAAAAAATACAATTAGATAAACAGAAAATGAATTAAAACAGATTGTCACAAGTAAGCATACTCAGGGAGAGGCAGGCAGGCATGAGACCAAAGGTCTGAAGAATATTCTAAAGCTGTGTCAAAATTAGGCAGTTAATTTGTTCTCTTTGTTATCATGAATGAAAAAAAAATCAAGCCAGAAACAACAGAAATTACAGTCAATAAAGAAATTATTGGAGTTGAACATGCAAACCCAGGGCCCAGTCTTGCTAACTTTTACTCACCTGAATAATCTTTATTCCTGTGAATGGGCTACTTGGACTGAGGGAAAGCACTCTTGTACAGAAGGACCAGTCAAAAAGAAAGAGTTTACAAAGCTGGTCCTCTCATTCTGCTTTCACATTTGATCAAGTCTTTTAGCATCTCGGGACCAGAGTTTCACTCCTGATCCCTAAAGCCTTGCAGAGTCAGGAAACGCTGGCTCTGGGTTTGTTCAGCACAATACTCTAAGCTTCTTCCGATTCTCAGGTGTCTGTCCAGTCTCCTCCGTGAATTAAACAGCCCTGCTGCTTAACGCCCCCTTGAATATAGCATTCCCGATAGCCTATTAGATCCACTGTTTGCCTGCTTACCACTGAGTTTCCAGCAAAAGCAGCATTCCCTCACCCTACCAAAAAATCCCAGTGAACCAACCACCTCCACCACTAAGCAAGCAGAGAGTTGAAATGCAGGTAAGTGTCCATTCGTGGCCGCATTCGTGGCCGGGAGAAGGCAGAGTTTATGTCCTGCTTTGGCAACCAGCAGCTCACAACTCCCTGATTACGACTTACAGTGACCCAGAAAAAAAACCCGGAAGCCACAGAGTCTGTCTGCATCCTACGGCAACGTTGCTCAGATGCTTTCCTGCAGTAGTCGAGAGGAAAACAAGAAAGGAAAAAAAGGAATTACATCATTTAATTATAAAGGTACAATAAAGTAGATGAAGAAGTTGCACGATAACCAGAGTCTGTTCCATTTAGACAATTACTACTCAGAGGACCTTTCATCTTGCTTTTGGAAGGCTGCCAGTTAAACCTGTCTGGATGGGGCTCTGCTGCCTGCCATTGGAATCCAATTTTATTTAAAAAAAAAAAAATTACAACGACCTTATTATTTCAATGCCCCTTTTACCTTCCTTCTTCCCCCAAGATCCACGGAAGTCATAGTAAATCCTATTTTTAAAACATTTTATTGCGAGTATACTTAGCCCATGCCACCACTGAAAAAAAAAAGGCAAGTAATTCCTGTGCAGCCTACCTCTGCCCCAAATAATGTGCAAGATTTCTGGGATGAAAGCATTCTCTGTTTTGGTTTGTCAGATGCGCAGCACAACTGAGGAAGAAAGGTTTAACAGGACTACTCCAGCCGTCACTAGGGATTATTTACAGACAATCGGAAAAGCCTGAAGAGAGGCTACTTGCAGCCATCTTTAGGAGTAAAAAGATTTATTTTTGTAAAACTACTTGCAATACCTTGCAATGCTGTAGATTTGACTTTTAAAATGCAATGGTTTTGCCAGGTAAATTAGGACAGCCATTTTTTTGCGTATCCTTCGTACATTAAAGAATCCAAATGCTTTGTTTAAAATGTGTACTTGAAATCCCAACCATTTTCCAAATGGACTCATTATAAAAGGGACTTTACTGAAGTCTTGATTCTGATCCTAGTGAAGTCAATAGTAAATGTTTTATTGAACGTGGTGATGCAGCAAGTTCAGGCCTTTAGTGTTTCCTTTGAGGTTAAAATTGTCCCTGGATAGAAAGGCCAACACAAGGTCTGTGCTCCCTTCTGTCACAGCAGAGTTCTGCTGGAGGGATCCAGTGAAATTTAAGCAGTAGACAGCCTTTGAGTTGAATCTTAGGCTACCCAGGTATTTAGCCTTCATCATTTTCGATGCTGTAATTATTCTTAGTCTATCGATGTAGATGGGAAGTCAAACAACTGCATGTTTCTAAGATACGGCAAAGACATCCTCTTGTTCAGAGATTTTCTAAAATCATTTAATGGATGAAATCACTGGTGTTTCATGCATGTACGTTCCAGGAGGATTTGGCTCATCATATTTTAAATAAGCAATTTTAATATTTTAATTGCATCAAACTTAAATAGCAATTCATTAAAAAGTATCTTTACCACAAATAATGAGAACCTGACACGTTCCTCTGACACATCTGAGATAATTAGTTTGATAATATATATCTGCTAAAAATACTGAGAACATATATGTAATTTAACAGAGCTGCAACTGTTTTTAATCATGCTGTTTTAAAGGGCAAATTTCAATCAAGCTGTTGGCTTTCAAGCAAAATTGCCGGTGAAGACAAATGGCAATTTTGCCTGAATAAAAATGACAGAATCATGCCCTTCTCAAGAGAAACTGATATTTGCAGAGCTGCCTGCAGGACTGCATGCTTAATTCCTGTTCATTTAATTGAGTACCCAAATCCTTTTGAGAAGTCTCAGCATTTTTATCCTTTCTGCCTATTGCTTTTAAACTTTTTAAAAAAGTGTGGAGGAAAGATTTAATATGAGTGCAGATGTGTTCTGTTTACTGTAAAAATAAAAATACAAAAGATTATTTTACTTAAATAGAGGTGAAACGATCTGAACTATTTTGTCATCTCCAGCAATAAAAATCCATATTAATATTGCTTCTTCTCATTGAAAAAGTCTTTCTGTGCATTCAGAATAACTTCAAGAGTGGAATGAGTTCATTAACTATTGCAGAGCCAGTAAATGAGGAAGAAGACTTTATGTTTTGTAGGTTCTGCAAAAATAATGACAATCATTTATAATGTAAGTAAGTTACTTAATGGCTCATTGCTAACAAAGTGTTGCTGGAACCCTTGAGTACATATCCACCTCTTTAAGAGGAAAGGAAAGAAACGAGATGGTGTTTCTTAGTTTTTAAGGAATAAATAAATAAAGAATGTGGATTCTGGAATCCAAATGTCCTTAACAGACCATTCAGAATAGAATCCACTAAAAGAAAAGAATATAAACTAACATATTTTCTCTGCAGGAGAGAAATCAGACTATAAAATGGAAATTTCCCCATTTTCTTTCTCATAAAGCCTAATTCTTCCACAAATAAATATTCAGAACTGCCCAGCTGAGCCTGCTGAAATCATAATCCTTTGTAGATAACTACCAAAATAGATGGAAGAAAGGTAGTACTGCAGTTAGGGCAGGGCTTACAAAGCCAGAATTCATTCCAAGCTCTGCCATAGTCTTTCTTCATGACCTGAGGCAAGTGACTTAGTCTCTCGTACCTCAGCTCAGTAGCAGGATAATAGGGGTTTCGTTCATTATTATTAATACCAGTTAGAGTTCTACCATAGGATTTATAGAATCATAGAATCATAGAATCATTGAGGTTGGAAAAGACCTCTTAAGATCATTGAGTCCAACCGTCGACCCAACACCACCACCCACTAAACCATGTCCCTAAGTGCCTCATCTACTCGTCTTTTAAATACCTCCAGGGATGGGGACTCCACCACTTCCCTGGGCAGCCTGTTCCAATGTTTCACCACTCTTTCAGTAAAGAAATTTTTCCTCATGTCCAATCTAAACCTCCCCTGGCGCAACTTGAGGCCATTTCCTCTCGTCCTATCGCTAGTTACTTGGGAGAAGAGACCGACACCCACCTCGCTACAACCTCCTTTCAGGTAGTTGTAGAGAGCCTTATGAGCCTTAATCATGGATCAGAAATCATGGATCAGAAAAATGTCCCCGTCCTCTTGACATGTTGCTGCACTTTAAATATTGGCGAGTAATGCAGCCTTATGAGATAGAGTACAGGGAGACGGTAAGGTAATTATGATGTTCAGCGTGACTAATAGTGGTTTTAAAACACCAGCAGGCTAACCACATTTCTGTAAGCACTACGAAATGTGGGATTCCTAGAAGAGTTGTAAAGAAGGATAATGAATAAGAGGTGCAGATGTTTACAAGATGGTCTTCCAAAGATTGAGGGATGGTACCAGAAAAATCATGGGTCATGTCTGCTTGAAAATTAATAAGTAGGTGATGAGGATTGACCTCTTCGGTTGACCGTAGGAAGAAGTTGACATTTCCTTAATGAAGACAAGTAGATTACACTAATGAGACAGATATTGGGACAGCAGTCTACAGCTGCTAAGAGAAATGACGTGGTCAGAGTCATGTGTCAGGAAAATTATATTTCTAGTAGCATCCTGAATGGGTACATGGAGGGAAAGATCACATTTGTAAAGGTCAGAAAAAGAAATATTGTAGTAATAAAGGCATGAGATAATGAGTGCCTGGATGGAGAAAGAATATGCAAACCTTAGACATCCCTTGGATCTATGGTCATAGTGAGAGACATGAGATGAAGATGTTGCTCCAGCTGCTGACCAGAACAACAAGGAAAGTAACAGTGTTGGCTGTGATGCTCAAGAGGGGAATTACTGAAGAGAGCATAAAGTAAAGAAGGGAGAGGAACATTAGGAACTCTGTTTTAGCTACTATAAGCTCAGTTTGATATCTGTATGTCTATGAGGGAGTATTAGAGACACTGTGGGTACGGACCTAGGGAGACAAGTTTGTGTTAGAGGAGTGAATCTGAAAATTGCTGCATGGAGATGATAGTGGAATCTATGTTTGTGATAGAAATTACCAAGGAGTAAAATACAGAAAGACAAAAGCCCCATGAACTTCCGGCAGAGCTGGGAGAAGAAAAGTGTCTTCTGGAGGACACGCAAAAGGAGCAGATTCAAAGGTGGTGCAAGAGAAGTGAGTAATGTCATGGTAGCTGAAGAAAGACACCATTTCAGGTTAAAACAGCACAGGAGACTACTGAAGGTAGCCGACATGATGCAGCAGATGAGAACAGAGTATTCAGACTATGCTGAAATTTGCCCAGTACGTTAAGTAGAGACTTTGGCAGCAGCAGTTGCAAGGGAGAGGAAGCTGCACTGAACTGGTGGGGGGGAATCCAGGCAGCGTTTGTACCCGGCGTATTCAGAGAGGTTGGTGATGAAAGGGAGGAGAGAAAAAGACACGGTATTTAGAGAGGAAAATAAATGTTTTAAGATGAAAGAATGTTTTAAGATGAGAATATTTTAAGAGGAAAGAGATTGAACGGTACTTGTGTTATGAGAGTAAAGAGACAGAGGGGCGTGAGAGGTCAAGGACAAGAACGGCCATAAGGAAAGTCAGGAGATAGGATAAGACTGGCTTAGTGGCAAATAAAAGAAATGAAGGAAGAGAGCTGCACAGGAGTTTTTTCATCTGTGGGAGAGAAGAATGAGGAAGGAGTTGTAGGAGGGGAAGAGGAAACACGGAAAAGCTACTGGAAGAGGAAGATCATAGTTTGTCGTTTTTCTCATGGAAGAACTGGGTGAAATCCTGCGTAACAGCTAAAGCGGGGGCTGGAGGAGGTGGAAGGGTCTGAGGACTGAGCCAAATGTGGCAAAGAGGTGACTATGACTGTGAGTCTGAGATTTAACTGAGCTGAGCTGGAGTAGTAAGTCTAGGAAACGAGCAGAACTGAATGGGGGAACAGTGCATTCATAGTGGAGAAAGTTAGCCGGGCAGCGGGGTTCCCATTAGAGATGCTCTGCTGTGTGAGACATAGCGAAGACCAACTGGTATGGGTCAGCTGGGATTTGGGATAGCGGGGCAGGATTAGATAGGCCAATGCAGGGCAAAAGGTCTGTGAATGAAAGAATGCAGCATGGATAACATCAGCATGTGGAGAAAGGAAAGAAATGATAGAGAGAGTGATAAAAGACTGAGAGCAGGCAAGAAGTCCTTAATACTGATGATCTGAGGTGACAGAAAGGCCAAGCAAGCTTAGCGTGAAGGTGGTGGATGATGGTTGTTGCAGAAAGAGTCCAGGGGTTGGTCCAAGTGGTGGAGCAGGAGGATGTGGGGGAGAGCGCAGGGCCCAGTATGAAGCCCTGTCTTTTCGGTGACTGACAGGATCAAACAGGGTTGTAGACTGAACGGAGGAGACACTAAAACATAAAGCTTAAGGGGCAGAGAGGTCACTACCACTGACTCTCTTCTATAATTTGCCTTGCCTTCATGCTGCGAGTTCATCCTGTGTAACCTTACAGAGGTGTCAGCATGGTTCTCCCCAGCAGAAGTCAGCAAGTTTGTCCAATGCTTGGCACAACCGTGCTCCAGTCTCAGATTGAACCTCCCGTGCAGCTAAACAAATATCAACTACAAATTCAGGATATTTTCCACAAAGTGGGGGGGACAGAGAAAGGTATTTACAGAGCTGAGGGGCTTTTAGGGAAAAGGTCTTTTCAGTCTGTTGTACCCCCATCCCCGTACTTCTGCACTTAAAGCGCTGCAGTCTCTCAAATAAATGTCAGGCCAGCTAGGGGAATCTTGGGTCAGAAGTAACTGCTCAGACCCCGTGGCAATCTGGCACATGCCAGGTACCGCTCTGCTGGGCTCACGGTCAGATTCCTCCTTACTGAGTGGCCTTCTATTGTCTGTGCCCACTTCTGTTTCTGACTCCAGTGAAGATGTAACCTTGGAACAAGCTGCAGTGGCCTAATGTGCTTTGGGGGTGCCAGAGAAGCTGGAAAACCGCCACTCACACCCCCTTAAAGCAGAGCTGAGAGGATCTTCCCAGTGTCTCCACCTGCTTTTTCCAGCAGCTGTACTTCAGTCGTCCCTGGGGGGACTCTGCACTCAGTGTTGAGAAGGAAACTATATGCCCCGAGCTGGGTGATTATTGGCATCTCTTGTCAGATGACAGGGAATGCGCTCAGGCTCTGAAACCCCTTCATCCCCCTGTGCCACCTCTGTTCAGTGTAAGTAAGTGTCTGACCTACCCGTTCAAAAGTGCCCTGTAATTCTTTTGTTTCTTACCATAAGCACGCAAGCTGAAACACCGTAAAGGAACAGAGGTTCCAGGGTGTCCCATGTATACGGCAAAGTAGCTCCCATTAAGATATCCCACCAGATTGATTGAAAGTTGGAATTATCCCTGTTTTCCACAGAGGGCAGTTGCCCAACAATGCAAACATCCTGCAGGACAAAAGTTCACATTGGAAAGTTACTTGGGAGAAGAGACCGACACCCACCTCGCTACAACCTCCTTTCAGGTAGTTGTAGAGAGCCTTATGAGCCTTAATCATGGATCAGAAATCATGGATCAGAAAAATGTCCCCGTCCTCTTGACATGTTGCTGCACTTTAAATATTGGCGAGTAATGCAGCCTTATGAGATAGAGTACAGGGAGACGGTAAGGTAATTATGATGTTCAGCGTGACTAATAGTGGTTTTAAAACACCAGCAGGCTAACCACATTTCTGTAAGCACTACGAAATGTGGGATTCCTAGAAGAGTTGTAAAGAAGGATAATGAATAAGAGGTGCAGATGTTTACAAGATGGTCTTCCAAAGATTGAGGGATGGTACCAGAAAAATCATGGGTCATGTCTGCTTGAAAATTAATAAGTAGGTGATGAGGATTGACCTCTTCGGTTGACCGTAGGAAGAAGTTGACATTTCCTTAATGAAGACAAGTAGATTACACTAATGAGACAGATATTGGGACAGCAGTCTACAGCTGCTAAGAGAAATGACGTGGTCAGAGTCATGTGTCAGGAAAATTATATTTCTAGTAGCATCCTGAATGGGTACATGGAGGGAAAGATCACATTTGTAAAGGTCAGAAAAAGAAATATTGTAGTAATAAAGGCATGAGATAATGAGTGCCTGGATGGAGAAAGAATATGCAAACCTTAGACATCCCTTGGATCTATGGTCATAGTGAGAGACATGAGATGAAGATGTTGCTCCAGCTGTTGACCAGAACAACAAGGAAAGTAACAGTGTTGGCTGTGATGCTCAAGAGGGGAATTACTGAAGAGAGCATAAAGTAAAGAAGGGAGAGGAACATTAGGAACTCTGTTTTAGCTACTATAAGCTCAGTTTGATATCTGTATGTCTATGAGGGAGTATTAGAGACACTGTGGGTACGGACCTAGGGAGACAAGTTTGTGTTAGAGGAGTGAATCTGAAAATTGCTGCATGGAGATGATAGTGGAATCTATGTTTGTGATAGAAATTACCAAGGAGTAAAATACAGAAAGACAAAAGCCCCATGAACTTCCGGCAGAGCTGGGAGAAGAAAAGTGTCTTCTGGAGGACACGCAAAAGGAGCAGATTCAAAGGTGGTGCAAGAGAAGTGAGTAATGTCATGGTAGCTGAAGAAAGACACCATTTCAGGTTAAAACAGCACAGGAGACTACTGAAGGTAGCCGACATGATGCAGCAGATGAGAACAGAGTATTCAGACTATGCTGAAATTTGCCCAGTACGTTAAGTAGAGACTTTGGCAGCAGCAGTTGCAAGGGAGAGGAAGCTGCACTGAACTGGTGGGGGGGAATCCAGGCAGCGTTTGTACCCGGCGTATTCAGAGAGGTTGGTGATGAAAGGGAGGAGAGAAAAAGACACGGTATTTAGAGAGGAAAATAAATGTTTTAAGATGAAAGAATGTTTTAAGATGAGAATATTTTAAGAGGAAAGAGATTGAACGGTACTTGTGTTATGAGAGTAAAGAGACAGAGGGGCGTGAGAGGTCAAGGACAAGAACGGCCATAAGGAAAGTCAGGAGATAGGATAAGACTGGCTTAGTGGCAAATAAAAGAAATGAAGGAAGAGAGCTGCACAGGAGTTTTTTCATCTGTGGGAGAGAAGAATGAGGAAGGAGTTGTAGGAGGGGAAGAGGAAACACGGAAAAGCTACTGGAAGAGGAAGATCATAGTTTGTCGTTTTTCTCATGGAAGAACTGGGTGAAATCCTGCGTAACAGCTAAAGCGGGGGCTGGAGGAGGTGGAAGGGTCTGAGGACTGAGCCAAATGTGGCAAAGAGGTGACTATGACTGTGAGTCTGAGATTTAACTGAGCTGAGCTGGAGTAGTAAGTCTAGGAAACGAGCAGAACTGAATGGGGGAACAGTGCATTCATAGTGGAGAAAGTTAGCCGGGCAGCGGGGTTCCCATTAGAGATGCTCTGCTGTGTGAGACATAGCGAAGACCAACTGGTATGGGTCAGCTGGGATTTGGGATAGCGGGGCAGGATTAGATAGGCCAATGCAGGGCAAAAGGTCTGTGAATGAAAGAATGCAGCATGGATAACATCAGCATGTGGAGAAAGGAAAGAAATGATAGAGAGAGTGATAAAAGACTGAGAGCAGGCAAGAAGTCCTTAATACTGATGATCTGAGGTGACAGAAAGGCCAAGCAAGCTTAGCGTGAAGGTGGTGGATGATGGTTGTTGCAGAAAGAGTCCAGGGGTTGGTCCAAGTGGTGGAGCAGGAGGATGTGGGGGAGAGCGCAGGGCCCAGTATGAAGCCCTGTCTTTTCGGTGACTGACAGGATCAAACAGGGTTGTAGACTGAATGGAGGAGACACTAAAACATAAAGCTTAAGGGGCAGAGAGGTCACTACCACTGACTCTCTTCTATAATTTGCCTTGCCTTCATGCTGCGAGTTCATCCTGTGTAACCTTACAGAGGTGTCAGCATGGTTCTCCCCAGCAGAAGTCAGCAAGTTTGTCCAATGCTTGGCACAACCGTGCTCCAGTCTCAGATTGAACCTCCCGTGCAGCTAAACAAATATCAACTACAAATTCAGGATATTTTCCACAAAGTGGGGGGGACAGAGAAAGGTATTTACAGAGCTGAGGGGCTTTTAGGGAAAAGGTCTTTTCAGTCTGTTGTACCCCCATCCCCGTACTTCTGCACTTAAAGCGCTGCAGTCTCTCAAATAAATGTCAGGCCAGCTAGGGGAATCTTGGGTCAGAAGTAACTGCTCAGACCCCGTGGCAATCTGGCACATGCCAGGTACCGCTCTGCTGGGCTCACGGTCAGATTCCTCCTTACTGAGTGGCCTTCTATTGTCTGTGCCCACTTCTGTTTCTGACTCCAGTGAAGATGTAACCTTGGAACAAGCTGCAGTGGCCTAATGTGCTTTGGGGGTGCCAGAGAAGCTGGAAAACCGCCACTCACACCCCCTTAAAGCAGAGCTGAGAGGATCTTCCCAGTGTCTCCACCTGCTTTTTCCAGCAGCTGTACTTCAGTCGTCCCTGGGGGGACTCTGCACTCAGTGTTGAGAAGGAAACTATATGCCCCGAGCTGAGTGATTATTGGCATCTCTTGTCAGATGACAGGGAATGCGCTCAGGCTCTGAAACCCCTTCATCCCCCTGTGCCACCTCTGTTCAGTGTAAGTAAGTGTCTGACCTACCCGTTCAAAAGTGCCCTGTAATTCTTTCTTTTCTTACCATAAGCACGCAAGCTGAAACACCGTAAAGGAAGTTCCAGGGTAGGGTGTCCCATGTATACGGCAAAGTGGCTCCCATTAAGATATCCCACCAGATTGATTGAAAGTCACTGAGAATCTCTTGTCGCAGCCCTTATTTAATTCTGAGACCTTTTGTTGGTTTTGAGTTTTAACAGCAGACATTGCAAAAGAAGCTTCCTAAATGTATTTCTAGACTTTCTAATAGGATGAAACAGTTACACTAATTTTATCGGGTAACAGAAGCTATTTGAAAAGATCTTTCTGCTTAAATATGAATGTATGATGCTTGTCTCTGTGTCTCCATTAATCAATACATATCTTTGAATATGCAAAAGAGCCTTTGCAATGTAGATACTTTTGCTTTCTGCCCAGTGGTCATTTAATGACATAAATATTATAACAGAAACGAAAAAAAAAGAAACAAAAGCATTTTTCAGTCAGATGTTAAAGGTGTAAATTAAGGTCACTAGCCTGACTTTGAAGGGGTGATGCTGATTTATGATCCAACTGCATTGCTTTGTCTTAGGTACTTAGGTGGTTCCCATTGAGACAGTATCTGAATACTGTACCTCTTGATCTTCAACCATAAAGGACTTCTGAAGAGTGGAATTATCCCTGTTTTCCACAGAGGGCAGTTGCCCAACAATGCAAACATCCTGCAGGACAAAAGTTCACATTGGAAAGAAATTTCTCATTGTTAGTCCCTAACACTAAGCCGGTGTTTTGTGTTAAATTTCATCCCTCTTCTATTCACCAGTCCTCAAGATTACCCAGTTCTGCTCATATGACATTCCATAATGGTTAAAGAGAGAGGGAGGAATGTTACACTGATCAGGGAGACAAAAGAGCCAGCTAACAGGAACAGGGGAAATGGAAAAACTCAAATAGCCTAATGGGCTCAAATTGGGAAGTTGGATAATTTCCATCTCAGACTTCTGAAAGATGTGGTATGTGACACTGCAAGTCCAGTAAAAAGGATTTTCAATAAATCTGTCTAATTAGGATGGTACATTAGGAATGAAAAGTAGCAAATCTATATTTAAAGAAAGGAGAAGAAGTTGTCTGGGCCACAGCGGACCTTTTAGTTTGATCATAATAGTACCAAGCAGAGTTTAAAGTAAGTTCTAAAGGAAAGATTAATTAAATGCATGGGGGGAAATGAAATAAACATGCAACGTATGTTTTTCTATTTGAAGTGCCAAACTACCCTGATATATTTTGCTAGGAAGATAAGTGGGTTTCGAGACAAGGAGATGCCTTAGACCTAAGTTACCGGCATTTTGGTAAAGGATTTTATATTCTGCCCCTAAGGAAACAGTTTGTTACAATGTTAAGGTAATTAGTACACAATTTACAGTGTGTTTAAGGAACTGACCAAAAGAAAGCAACAAGTGCTGAGAGAGGGAGTATCAAGATGAAGGTCAACAGTAGAGTTCCTGAAGTAGGGGACCAACCTTATTTAATAATGTCGTTAATGATATTGGAGCAGGGTCTGTAAGGGGAGGTGATAGCTCTCATTGGGCTGGGCACAAAGGAGTGAACTTAAGACGTTTGCTGCTGCCACAAGAATAAGATGTTGCCAAGAGAAAGAAGATCTGGAATATTATATATGAAGAACTGGGTAATATTGAGGACTGGGTGCTAGGAAAGATGTGAAATTTCTTTCAGTGTGAACTTTTGGTCCTGGAGGATGTGTTTACGTTGTTGGGCAAATACCCTCTGTGTTGCACACTGGAATTCTGGTCCCGCAGACATCCTGGCTATGAGGAGATTTGGGCTCAGATGGCTTCCTCCCTGCCCAGGTACCGCAACGGGTTTCCTTTCAGGGTGGGAAAGCTGCATACCTGAATCTCACCCAACGTGCAGTTGGGATGTGACCACAGAGCACACCTCAGTGGGGACAAGGGGTTTATTAAGGTGCACCTATCTCGAAGTGCAGACAGAGAGTGGTGGAGCCATGGCCAGGAGAAAGGCGGATGTGATTGAAGAACAGAGCTGGCCAGATATTTCAAGCAGAGAAATGTTAAAGTCGTGGGCAAGGTGTTAATCAAGCCTTCTCTGTTACAATCTTTGCTATTCTTGTCAACCACCTCTGAGAAAGACGAATTCAAAGCAGGTCCGGAGTGGGGTTACTAGTGTGAGGAGAGGAATGGAAAATCTATTTTACAAATATAATTGTTATCCAGAAGAAATGGGGTTAAACACAGGAGAGGGGGAAGATGTGTTTAAGCTAAGGACAACGTTAGCAGGGAAAACAATGTGTATGAGGGCTATGAATATATGTAGGCTGGAAGCTGTGCTGAAGTGGGGCTCTGGAAGGAGTCATGAGGCCACAGCACTTCTAACAGGTTTTAAGGATGAAGATGGATATATTTAGGAAGAGGGATTCTATGATATACTTGCCTGCTATGCAAGAAAAATTAACACGGTCCTTTCTAGTGCTGTGTCCTTGTGAAACATGCCATAGGACTGTGAAGGATTAATTTATTATTACTATTAATTCCTCTTTTTTTCCCCAAGGAAGAGCATATTCAGCTCTGTATCAAGCAGGACCTGATGGAAGGAGTGTTTGTCACCGGGCTGCCTGATACCAGCCATGGGTGTCTGGTGAGAGGGAAGGGACCTAAGACAAATCCAGCTGCACCATCCCAGCTGCTTTGTCTCTTTCGCCTAGATCTGAGCTGCACTTTGTTTCCTTCCTGTGACACCCCACACATCCAGGAAGGACTGGGGATGAGGACTGTGTGCACTTAATGCACATTTTACATAGCGTTCCTTTAGATAATGCAGTTAATAGGGTCTTTGTTTCCTGTCTCTCTCGTCTGCTTTCATTTCATATTGCCTTAGCTCAACGACAGCAAAGGCCTGTTAGATTTTCAGCCATTTGTATTCATAAGCCAGGATAATGCAGAGCCTTCAACTTCTTCATTAAAATAGTTTATATAAAATAAAAGAGAATTTCCGTACTATATTTAAACATTCGGGATGGCTGGCAGCAGTGGAATTAAACTCTTATTTGCACATATTTAAATTACCATGTGTATTTCAGTTCACAAAATGTTCAGCCATTTGGCTGGTGATGCTGTGTGAGTTTCCTTATAGTGGGAAGGATTTTGCCACAGGATCCACCAGCTTATGAGGGCTAAAGGCACCCAGTCCTGGGCTTTGTTCACACTTTCTGCAGCAGCAGACCACGATTCTCACAAAAGTTTTGGGGAAAGGTCTTACAGGGAACAGAAAGGCTCCACAGCACTAAAGGTAGGAAAGCATCGTCTGGGATAGCCTTTTGGGCTATAGTTCAGCTCCCAGAAAAGGTGGAAGTAGGGCTCCATCAATCAGTATGGAGCAAGACAAGCTGTGATTCTCCGCCTGTCTGGATGTTTGGGGAACCTTGCCCAAGACTCCGAGTAGCAAAGCTGCATTCTGCGTTTCTGGAAGAAACCGTTACCCAGCTCTGTGCCTGAGTACTTGGAGAAGGAGGGTTGTGTCTAAGGTGGATCAGAGAAGGAATTTTTGTTTTCTACTTTTGTTGAAGGAATGACCACAGCCTTATGAAGAGCAGCCCCCGTTCTGTTCCCAGTGAACCGGAAGGGGTGGTGGCGGAGACCGGGGGAGGGAGACTGGAGGTTGTTGGTGTTGCCTCTATGGGCATGTCACATACGTGGGAGCAGCTGGATGTGAGGTCCTCTCCCTGTGCACTGAGCTGTGTGAATGCGAGACGGCTGCTTTTTAGGAGCTGTATATCTGTGGCAGAGGGGTGCTATGCTAAGCCACTATATGCTGCTGAGGGTTTGGAACAAGGGCAGAGATGCATGGTTTTCTGTGCTCATTTACGTGGACTTGAGCCATCTGTCCTTTTTCTATGAAATAATCTTTCATATCAAAGAGGAAAGAGGAATCCTTTCTACCTGGCATCCTGAGGAGCCTCCAGTTTCCAAATGCTATTCCTCGTGATTCATTGATCCTGGTGGGAAACTGGGAGAGGTAGCCACAGACACCTAGAGGTGGCATCAGCTTTGTGGGGCCGGGAGCATGACAACAATGTCTCACACTGACCACTCCATAAGGTCCCCTGTTTCCCAGTGATGAAGTGGCTGCAGAATGGGCTTGCGCAGCATCTTGGCCTCGGGACTTGGAAACTTCTGTTTGGGGAAAGCATGGGGACTTGTTTCAAATCTGTGAAGGAGGTTTCATGGGAAAAAGTGGGGCAACTTGTTTAAGTGCCTTCGAGGGCAGGAGGGAGAGACTACTTGAATGGTTGGAGGGAGGAGAGATGTATGTCAGTGTAAGGTGTGGCCTCACACTGACACCGATGGCACTACAGGGATGGCTTCTGCCTTCCCCCCAGCCTTTCCCTCTTATCCCTGCAGTTAGGAACCCTTTCCTGTCCTTACTGGTGTCCCCCACACTCTGTGCCACACCAGAACTGGTGGCACACCTTTCCCCCTCTTGTTCATCAGTTACTGTTAGCATCCCGCCTGTGACACAGCAACTAATTGCATTGTCAATGCCTTCAAATGAAGAAGAAGCAGCAGGAGCAGATGAACTGTTCAGCACCAGTCTTCTTTTCCTGTGCTTGTCTCTAAGAATACAAGTACAAAGAGGGAGGAAGGTGAAAGAAGCAGGATTTCTCTTAGCAGAAAGTTGCCTGCAGTGCTGAGGCATGGGCAAGTCTTCAGGCCCAAGCTCTGCTTCGCCTGCTGCCGGCCTTGCTTCAAACCAAGAGGTCATGGCGTCCATTTGGTAGTGTTGCTGTACTTCAGCCAGGGTGTAGTTTTTGGCTGGCAGCATTAGGATGACTGGAAGGACATGTCTTCTTTAAAGATTTTCCTCCCTTTGAATGTAGTTCGTGGCATTTTGGGAGTTCTTGGACCTGCATTTTGAGGTGACCTGCCCTTGATTGCTGTGGTGGGATGGTACAATTGTATCTGCCACCTAGAAAATTAAGTTGTTTGAATGTTCATCTTGGGCACATGAGTTAGGCACTCAAATACCTCATCTGGGGACTAAGACTTTTCAGGCTGCTTGTGATAATGTTTCAGTGCTTCTCTTTAGTGTCCATGTTTTGAAAGGAGATCCAACTGTCCAGCTCTCGGAGGGCAGAAATTGCCCCATTTCTATCCATTCTGGTGGCAATTTACACCAGGGTAGGACTTTGTCCTAACATTTAAGGATCAGATCCGACCACTTCTCCGTTCATTTTAATACTTTCTTTCCAGGGTTTCGGTCTGTGCTAAAATGCCAGTTTGACCTGCATCCCCTCCTCCAGAGCAGGAGCATATCATTCTGCATGGCGTTGGAAGAGGCCACAGAAACTTCCTGGTAGATTTGGTGGAGCCTAGTTGGTGAATGGGTGGGAGTCCTTGAGCTTGTCTCATGCATCTTGGACCCCATTGATGTGACAGTGTATTAACCAAGGCCATCAGGGGCTGCACGCTGGGCTGCCTATACGGTGCAATTTCACAGCTGTAGCATTTATCACAGAATCTACCCCTTAAGGCAGGCCAGTGCTCCTGAGTTTAAGCTTTCATTTGAGAAAGTTTTGCTATCCATCACGGCTATGACAATGACCTTCAAAGTTGACACCGCACTTTAGGCATCTGGTGCACAGATACTTGAACCAGAAGGTAGAGGGCACATGTAAAAAACCTGGATGTGGATGGATGAAATAGGTCAGGATTCCTCTCTATAGTCATTAACAATTTCTTTTACCATCAGGCTGTTCCTTTTCAAAGGCTAATATCAATTATTTTTCCTTTGTTTCTAAGGGCCTGGGAGCTGAGAAGTGACTCCTCTGACATTTCAGTATATTGCTGTAAAGAATATGGAGAAAGTTTTCACATGAAACATATAAGAGCCAGTTTACCCATCACAGATGCCAACCTGGTTTCAAAGGATTTAAGAAGGCATATTGTCTGCTATGCTGTTTGGTTGATATTCTTCTATTGATGTATTGTCTTCGTAGCTTTTTCATCTGCTAATTGATGTATGGCTGTATACACTGGTCTTTCAGCTGTGTTCGAGTTTTATGTTAGACATAGCACTTTGTTTATTCATGATTGTTATGGTCCTATTTAAAGGTTTAGGAAGGTAAGACAGAGGTATGTTTGTAGCTCTCACGGCTTTAGAGATAACTTTATTGAAATGAACCAAGGGAAAGCAGAGATGCAGTGAGTACCTGAGCACTCAGGCAGCCTGAAAAAAATGACTCGGCAAGGTGATCACTGGAGCCTGCTGTTCATCTCACTGGAGCATCACGTTTCAAGCCAGAAGGTGACAATTGTACTTCAGCGACGAAGGGGAGGTCAGTGTGGGAATGAAACCACTGGGACTGAAAGCTTGGAGCTGTGGAGAAAAGAAAATGGAGGCAAAATTAGAGGAGACTTACACAAAGAGTGAAGGGGAAGAGAGGAGGAGAACGGAAGCACCGGTGAGCAGAGACAGCAGTGGCTAGAAGGGGAGGACGTCTTTTGTTGAGTATGAAGGCCAGGATTTGGCCTTGAACAAATATTGAAATGATAGCAGGTACATAAAGACCGTGTTTCCCCTTTGACTGTTAGCAAACTGTTGTACTGACAGCATGTTTGTGGAAAGTGTGGGGGGACCCTGAACTCCAATCCTGCCTGTGAACCAGACTCGCTGTAAGATTTTTCTGCCAAAGATGCATTTGGGTCCTCACTGTAGTATGGGCAGGACAAGGACAAATCTGTGGCCAACCTCGTTAATCTGGAAAGGGTAATTTCACCTAAGTTGCCACTTATGCCCGTGTGGAGCCGCCCTGGGGGCAAGTCTTCCAGCAGAGCACTTTTGATCGAGTTTTCCTCCAGAAACTGAAGAAGGAGCCAGAGTCCTTTGGAAAGCCCTGCATATAAATATCTTGTTTAGTTAGTCTAATAAAGGTATTACTAACAGTGCTGCTTGGAGGATTTATTGGGGGATTTCACTAAGACAGTGTTAGCAGTGGAATTATAGTCATTCTCTGGTAAGACCTTGTCAATGCGAGAGAAAATAACGTTGATCCAATCAGAGATATTTTACAGGATCAATGTAATATTCCTTTGCATAATCACAACTGAAGGATTATGGGCCTGTGCTGGGAGTGACGCAGGATCACTTGACAGATCACAGCTTCATTTGTTCTCATTGTTTTAACTGGTGAAGTACAGGCAGCTTTTAGAAGTGTGCATATACACCCCTGATTGTAAATAAATCAGGGGTCCTTCAAGCCACAGGCATTATTTTCAGGCTATTGCTTTTAAACAATATTTTGGGCTACATACATTTTTCATAGCTGAGCCATACTGAAGCATCTTGCTATGACCTTGAGACAATTCCCTCTGCAATCCAGGAAGCCAATGTACATGAAATGGGAGAGGAGGCCCCGAGGCAGGCAGGGAAGAGGAGAAGACAAATCAATATACAGCACGAGACTTATAGCCCAAACATCATAAGGGACCCTGAATAAGTGTGCGTAATTGAGCTTTTGGATAACGCAGCAATTCCTCCAAGGGGATACGAGTGTTGCAGATGACAGTGAATTCAGGAGGCTCAAGAGTGTGCTGTGGTATGCTGAGAATAATTTATAATAAAGCAAGACCTCCTCATTGATTACGCTACTATCTTTGCATTTTTCAAGATCCCAGTACTGCTCTATTGCTTTAATGACAGCTTTGTCACTCATTGTGGAGGCCCTAAATCCCTCTACTGGCTGCACTTACCTAGATATTCCCCCGGCTTTAGTGAGGCTTCTTCCGCCGAGGAAGAGGAGCAGTATGTTTGATGGCTTCACCACATTTGACTGACTGGTTCCATTGGATTTGCGTGTACATCTCAGTGAACGATGGAAAGGGAAAACGGTGGCTGAGGCACAGAGCAATGGCTCGGCTCACTGATAATATCAAGGGCCATTCAAACTCCAATCTTGTGGTTTCAGATGACTTCAACTGCAGGGCTGCAAAAGTTATTTGGGAAAGAAAAAACAGCTATTACAAGTGACATTTAAAATTAGATGGGACACAGCTCTCGTGAAAATACAGCAGGGATCAGCCTGTTTCCATCAGGGGCAAGGACAGATAACTGAACATGTCCCTTCTGCCATCATGTGCAGAGTATAGCCTCTATCAAAGCATACAGTTTTGCTAGGAGGTTGTGACTAGCATGGGGTGTGTGTACAGAGGAGTGAGTGACAGGATGCAAAAGCCTGTTGGAATTAACCCCTTCAAATGAGCTCAGGCCGGGGGCAAGACGTCCAGGGCATTGTGGTCCTCATGGCTTTGCCTCGCACCAAGAAGCAAGGGAAGGGGGAGAGGAGGCAGGGCCAGGGTTACCTGCACTCTCAGCAATGCAGACAGGTCATAGCCTCCAGGCAGCACCAACGCCTGCCAAAGTCACCTTGTCACCCTCGCCCTTGGAGGCCTCACATTTGGCAATGCAGGTCTTCCACAGCCATCGCTGTGGGATGATTATGGAAGAAGACTGGCTTGACGGCTCCCCTTTGTGCTGCCCTGTGCCTCCTGTGCTCCATGGCACGTGGTGGGGAAGCAGCTGCACACCCCCTCCTCGCATGCACCGTGACCCCCTGCAGCGCTCCACCTGTGCGGGCTCTTGCTGCCCACGAGAGGACTGCTCCTGCTTCGCTGACGCCCATTTCTATGGGACCTGTGTAACTCTGCCCTGCGTGTAAGCCCTGGGAAGTCACCATGGGTCTGGCACTGTGGGTGGCATTGACATCACCGGACAGGCTCAGGTTGCCAAAATCATGAAGTGAGAGTAATCACGGTGCCTTTTTTTTCTCCTTGCTACCTGGAACAATCAGCTATCAGATTGCTTCTACAAAATGCAGTGCTGAGAAGTAATCTGTTAGAGTAATCATTTACTGTATCAGCTCTGACCACCACAGCCCTCGGACATATTTATATCCTTGCAATTCACAGCTGCCTGTCAGTTGTTCTGTTGTGAGCCTGCAGAAAATCCATATTAAAAAAGGTTAGGAGTTCTGACTTAAACCGAGAAAAGCATGAGAAATCAGAGTAAATCCATGCTGCTAGTCTGCTCTTCGTTGCGTAAGTTCAGGACGGACCCTTATCCGGGATTTTCACTCTTAACTCTCAGCGTCCTGGCTCTAGTGAGCCTCCTCAGATCACGGATATTTGTGGACTGTGCATATTTCCATGTTAGCGGATCCAGAGGCATATGATGAGCATGCCAGTGTAATTTGCATTTTAAAGTAGTCTTAAATAAGCTCTCATGTCTGCAGCTGGGCTTTGAGAGGATCATGTTCCCTGGAGTTAGCCCAGGGCAATGTGCTGAAGATCACACATAGCTTTTACTCTGTTCTCGCTCAAGCAAAACTGCTTTTAAGTCCAGGGGAGCAAAGTCAGTCTTGCCGAAGTTGGAAGCAAGCATGCCTTTGACTTCAATGGGACACAGATTTTGCCCAGCATTAGTTTTTGCTTGTGAAAAGACTTGAGAAAGGCCTTCTCGACCAAACCTCCCAGGGGCTTACTAATCAATCCTTGCACAGGTTCACTGCCATGTAAGTCCCTTGAAATATTTCCTTGAGTTGAGCAGGAGGTTTGCCTAGAGAAAATGACCTACATACAAGGCAAGTGCCATGTAACACTTGCAGTTAATGTTTTATTTGTTGGTATAATAAAAGCATGTCAACAATTCAGTCTTGCCAAATTCCACTTGCCTGTTTGGCTGGGATATGTATTTTTTCCTGAGGAGGGACTAAAATGATGTTCATTTGTTTCTTTACTACGCTCCTGGCAAGGAAGAAGATTTTGTGCCTGGGCCAATAAATTTTCAAGTGACTTTTTAAAAGTTGTTATTCTGAACCACTGCCCAAAAAATCCAAGAAAAAATAATCTGAGACTTAATATCAATTCACATAACTACCTTTACAAATGAAAATGTTGGGTCTTTCCTTGAATAGTCCAATATGCCTCTAACATCGCTATCTCTGCAGAACTCATTTCTTCTGTGAAAGCTGCAAATGTAAACGTCCCCTTTCAAACACTGTCACTCACAAATAAATAATGCAGCTCTTCTTGATGCACGTTGTGTCGACCAAATCATTTCCATCGTCTTATGCTTGTTACTTTTTCATTTTTCCCAGAGGGATTTGCAATCATTACGAGTCGCTTTCCATTTTGACTTGTAGCCTAAGCAATTGAACACGAGTGCAAGGCTTCGGCATGAGAACTGCTCACTGCAGTTAAGTGCAACCCCCGTTAATGAGCAGGTAAGGTCAGGCCTTTCAATCGTAATCTCTTTGGGGGGCTGATCTGCCAGGCTGTTACGCAGGCTGAAGAAGCATACCATGATGTTCATGTCACTGAAATTTTTATACCATCCCATCACAGTAGCATCTAAACGCAGACATGCACATCTCCACAAGGAAATACAGCTCAGAGACTGTCTGGAATAGATATGCCATGTATTATTAATTACCCAGTTGAAGTATCTACAGTAATATTTGCACTATGCCCTCTGCAGCTCTATTCCCCCCACCCTTTTAAAAACTTCATTTGAATATTCTTATTTATTTTAAGCTGCCTGGTGGCACCCAAGCTTGAGGAGCTTAATTACTGTAGGCAGGGAAAGTCTGACACTTCTGTGCATGTGGTCCTTGCCGTTGTGCGGGCTTATTCAGCAAAATGGCCGATGTGGGCAGAAGATGTGTAAATCGGCGAGTGCTGCAAGAAGAGCACTTAATTGAAGCTTTATCAAGTGCTTGCAGAGCTGACCTCCGAGCAGTAGCTGAACCACAGTTGGGATGGGAGCGAGCCAGCAGCTTTCACTGATGACTAAGCCCGTGTGCTGGGAAAGGATTTGCTTACAAAACTTGCCTGCTTTACCCATGGGTGGCAGAGCACTGCGTAGCTAGGGGTGACTTAAATCATTCTGCTTAACTCACTTAAATTGTTCCTTTCAGCACAGATTCATAGCTCTCAGTACACTTTGATGACTCTATAGTTGTGTATGGGGGATTTAAGTTAAAGCCAGGCTGCCGACTGCCGGCGTCAGCGCGGTGCTAACGGCACGGGGGGCATGTCAGACTGCATGGCGACACGACGAGGGCACGTTCAGGCCTCTGAAGTTTTTTCTTGCTGGTCTGGCATTGGAAGAGTAGATCCGGACTGTTGCTATCCCTTCTGCATGAAGGGACTGTTCCTATGCCTTCCCTGCACGTCTGCAACACGCACATGTGCGTATACAGAGACAGGCAAACATCAAATAGTTCCAGATATTTGCCTATTGAGAAACAGATCCCACCAAACTATGCAAGTGTACTGAAGAAAATAAAGCCCTGAAGGTTGAAGACCAAAGGAGAAGGAACTGTGTAACATTTCACAAAGCTGAAAATGATGAAGGACCAAATTAATTTGGAGATAAAATCTAAACAATACTAACAGGTAATTGGGAACGTATTGACAACATTTTATTACAGGTCTGCAAAAAGCTGTGGTGCTATAGAAGAGAAAGAAGATCACATTGTTAAAAAATACAATAACTTCGCTATGAGGGGAAGTAAAAGTAGCAGGAAGCAAAAATTGTGAATGTGCCTGTTCTCACATGCAGGAAGAATAAAGGGCAACATACTGAAATATCTGGAAATTAGAAACTAGGAACAGTAAAAGCTAGATAGGAAAAGAAGTACAAGAAGGGAAAGCTATGTCTAGCTGAGTTAATACAGGAAACAAAGCGCCAAAAGCTATTAAAAAGCAGGCGCTTCAAGTAAATTATTATTATATACTCTGCAATAGCAAAGCATATTAGTGATAGAAATGCTAACAATAGTATTTGTCTTTTGCCAAATGGAAATGATTAAAAAAATAAGTGGAAATCAAGGATATGTTTAACAATTATTTTTATTCTTCTTTTGGAGAAAAGCTAGATGAGTTATTCTTGCCATATGATGACAACAAAATACTTTCTTCTCCAGCAGTAATTTAGACTGGTGGAGCACAGTTAATCAAGTCAGTTATTTTAATTTAATAGATCTGAATAATTTGGTACCAAGCATTTTAAAAGAGCTTGCTAAGGAAATATCCAGACTTAATTCATATAAATGGTGATTTTCAGAATTTGTCGGGATACTGGTGAAATATCAAAGATGTAGGAGAAAGCTGGTATTATTCAAACTCTTGAAAAGTGTAAATAAAGCAATACTGGGAAAAGTAATGTAGCAGCTAATGTAATTAATAAATTAATAAAGAATTAAATGCAGATATGCTAACTAATGCTAATCAACATGGATTTATAACAATAGATCTCATTAAACTAATTCTTGTTGATAAAGGTGCTAGTGTTGATTGAACATTCCTCCTCTTCTTTTAGGCACTTGACTCGGTACCAGATGTCATTTTGATTAATTAGCTACAGAAATCAACATGATGCACATTAAATGGATTAAAAAGCTGGCTAAATTATAGTTTAAAATGAAATTTTCTATAGACATAAAACAGATTTCACACGGTGTTAGAGGTAACAGCTTTTTGCATTAGGCTAGTTACCATTTTTATTAAAGAACTAGAAAAAAACATGACAAAGTGATCCATTAAGTATACTAATAATAGTTTGGGGAGTGATAAATAATAATGAAAACCAGGTAACTCCGTGGAAATGGCTTGGATCTCTTCGTAAAGTGGACAGAAACAACGTGTACTTTAGGTACATGTGTTTGGGACAGTGAGATGGCATATAGATACAGTTGAGGTATCCTAGTGTCTGTACTGGAAGCAAATTATGTACCTTAGCTGTGCCTCAGATGACATGTCTCGGGATAAAGTTGGCCCAGACATCATCCCTGCATCGCACTCCACCGGGCAACAAAGGCTTCATAAGGCTGATAATATTTGTTTTGCAATGATGTAAGTTTTGTGGCCTTTCCATTTTTGGCGCTCATGCACTCAGGAAGGGTTGAGACAGCGGAGAGGGTTCAGGGCAGAAGCGATGGTGCCGTCGAGGGGGGCACGCTCTGTAACACAAGGCTTAAGGAGCTCAGCCAGCCAAGCTTAACAAAGAGAAGATTGAGGGGTGGCTTTATCATAGGCTGGAAAACCTGCGTATGGAAAGGCAACCTGCTCAGAGAAGACTCTGTTATCTAGCAGGCAGATACTGGGTTCATCACACGTGGAAGGCTGGGGTTAAACCAGCTGAATTCAAACAAGATATAAGGCCAACCATTTTAGCAAGGAAGGCATTAACCGCGGGAACAGCCTGCTCTCAGAGGTGGCAAATTCTCCATTGAAAACACTTTGAAAACTTAGATTGTATCTTCCGAACAGAAATGAATTCAGGACAGTCCCGTGGCCTGTCCTCTGCTGGGTATCTGAATGAATAATCACAGAGCTGCCTTCTGGGCTCATAATTCGTGATTTAACATTACACAGAAGTTGCGGCACTGGAAAACGAGTGCCTGACACCAAGAGTTCAGATTTTATGTGTCAGTCAAGGGGTTTTCTGGCTTTCCTGAATGTAGATCAAAACCTGGAGTATTTTATGTGTGTCAGTACGCAAAGCCATAAATGCATCCACTTCAAAGCACACATCCTTGCCACAGTTTGAGTCACTGGGTGGATCTGGAGGCATAGAAATGCAATAACCTAGGAGCGCTCTTAACGCAGGGCCATATTCTGCTGCTGCTCTGAGATCAAGCCGAGACGATTTTATCAACTTCAGCAGCATTTTACTGTAGCGTAACTCAGAGCTGAGTTTACCCTTGCAAGTCAGCACTGTCAGTTGTCCCACAAGAAGGGATGTGGTGGGTGATGACGGGAGCAGGCAATAAAAGAGGGAAAGAATATATGGGAAAGACAGCAAGGAAGGACAGATGGAGGAAAACCGTCAGGAGCGTGGTGGAGGCTAGAAAGCAGAAAAATGGGAAAGCTGCATTTTAAGCCATATTTTTGTGTACATAAGGAAACAAAGGGGGAGAAACATTGCACAAAAAAGAGATTCGGGAGGGGGAGACTAGAAGAGAAAGAGCGTGTGAATAAAGGGTGGGGAGAGAGAAAGGGAGAGGAAACAGAAACATGTTTGTTACTCTTCGTGACCTTCCGTTACACTTACTGAATGATTTATTCTGATATTTGCTGGTATCTTCCTGCCAGCCATTTAGTGTCACGATATAAATAAGAGCAGAACCCCGTTACTGCTGTTCTGGAGGGATTTTGATGTTGAATGGCAATGGTGCACCTCCCCCCCTCCCCCCCCGCCATTCGATGATTATGAATTATATGCCGAGTGCCTCTAATAACTAAAGGGAAAGGGCTGCTCAGCACATTTGGAATGTAAATCTCATTTTTTTCTCTTTTGTAGGTCATGAAATGCAGCCCTCTTCTAAACCTCTGTGCTCAGATCACAAGCTCCCGCTGCACACAAATTCCTCAGCCTATCCTCTGCAAGGGTGACATTTCACCCAACACTGAACCCCTCAGCATCCTGCGGGCTTGAGATAAGATTGTTATTATTATTATTTTAAACACAGACATGCTGCATCATGTCACTTAAAAATTCCTACGTAGATGCTATCCACATGGGAAAGCAGACTATTGAAAAAACAGAGATCGATGCTGTATTTCAATTAAAAAGCAAGAACTTAATTTATGTTTTTCCCTAGCCTGCAGATAGTCACAGGATGCAATTTTCAGGGAATCAGCACTTACTAGCCAAAACTTCAGAAGTGTTCACTGCCCAGCCCCTCTCAAGTAGCCCATATAACTGCATTTTCAGAACAAGCCCTTTTGGGCTCCATATTTAGTTCCTGAGCTCCTACATCTCCTGCCCTTGGCACCTCCTTTGCAGAAGCAGGTTCTGGGCTATTGCAGGAGGAGCCGGTAGCCTCTGGAGAAGATAGTGTCATGGTTGTGCTTTGCAAGAAGTGAAAGGGAGGGAAGAATCCCTTCATTTTAAAACACAAATGAGCTGAACTCTTTGCTTTATGATTGGGGGCATTCAGTTATAATTCAGGTTGTGGATGGTCAGTTTTTGTTTCTTAGTATACTGACATTATGGGACATGTGGTTCAGACCTCGTTTCATTTTGGAAGGGTGAGCAAGGTATGTAAACAGTTAAAAGGAGGGGAGGCAGGTAAAAGGGAAAAAGAAGTTAAAATTACTTGGTGTTTGTTTTGCTTTTGGGATAGGCAGTTTCTGTCTCTGGGGAGAAATTCACTTTTCTACACCACTTAAATCTCTCTTAAACCCTTAAAATAGATCTCTGGGAGTGACATGGCGCTGAGGCCTTGGTGCTGGCCAATTTCACCTTATCATGTTCGCTCAGAATATTTCCAGCCCAGCAGAGTCACATTGCTGACAGCCCCACACAAGCTCCGAGCTATTTCCTTGCTTGCAAATTAAGTTTTCTCGGCAAGCCACCCTGCTACTTCAGTTATCACCACTGGAGAATGGATGTCCTAAGGGACTCAAAACGGACTATAGAGTCTCTCACCCATGGGTTTTAATTTGACCTTGCTCGCATCACTAGTGACCAAAAGTTATTACCATAAGTGGCTTACGTGAAATGTATTGGTCTCAGTCAATTATTAGCAGACAGTTGTCTGCATTACCAAACCACCATCACAAATGGTGCTTTTTTGGGAAGTCTTAAGCAGAGCCAGGGTCAGTACAGCTGGACTGAAACCTCAGCAAAAGTGCAAGAACAGGCTTTAAGTTTTGTGCTTATTCACTTTCAAGAGAATGAAAGTAACACAAGCTGTAAAATAGCTGTAAAAGCTATTTCAGGCCTGCATAAATTAGAGCAGTCTCTGGGGCTGCTCTGACTTATGCATGGGATGGTCTTGCTCCCCAGACAGCCTCCATCTTCAGGAGATACAAAGGTGGCATAAAGCCTTTCTGGCAGCCTCTGCCCCTGTCTCTGGCAGTGCAGAAACCGGCAGCCCAGGCTGTGCTCAGCACATCGTTTTTTACCTAGTGTGCTCATGTGACAACATGCTCAGCCTTGGTCTACGCAGGGTATCACACTGTGGACAAATAGGGACGCTGTCTGCCAGGTCTTTCCGAGCCATAGAGCACCAACAGACGTGATACGACTACCTAGAGGTACTTGGCTTCGTTGGGGTACAGATGGGGTAAGATGCAAGCCAGAGCCATGGCCCAGGAGAAGGGAGAGCAGTTGGGCCGTTTTGCTTGAAGCTACAGGCAGCAGATTTCCAAGCTGGGGAAGGCTTGCAAGAACTGATCTGGGAAGTCAAAATAGCGCATTTTTCTCAGAACCAAAACACCAAAAGTAGACATTCAGTTTGAATCAGCTGCAAGCCCCTGTTTTATTAACTGAGATATTTCATTTTGATTTTGCTCTATTTATTCATTTATCTCTGTAAGCACGTGTTGTCTACTGCCTGCTGCTAAATCCCCAGAGCCTCCCCTTTTCCACCACTCTCCTCTCCTCGAGCCCTGACAGTTGTACCGTGCTTGAAATGTCTCTGTGCACAGCTATAGGAAAACAGCAGTGGAAAGTGCCTTCTTGGAGGCTGACCCTTTGACATTACTTAATCATGTCTTTATAGCTCTCCTTACAGTGGGGGAGAGCTTTGCTCCATGCCTGCACCCTGGCTACTTCTGCAGCTGTGTGTAGTCCTGCCGTCGTGGGTACGAATCGGATCCTGCTGTCTGGTCATCCCTGTAGAAACGCCCCTGCCCAGTGCCCTGCATGCTCTTCATTGGGGTGATTTGGGGTGCAAAATGCCTTGCGTGGCTCCTCATGCAGGAATGCCGAGCAGAGGCCAACGGGGCTCTGCTGCTCTTGCTAACTGGGTTTTCAGAGCAAGGCCGTCTTTGTTGTAGCTGAACATGGGTTGCACGGAGGTGTTTGTGTCCCCCAACCGTCAGCATCATGGTATCGCAGGAAGGGGGGTGGTATGGTTGGCAGTGAGGCTTACTGAAAGGGATTCTCCAAAAAGAGCAGAAAACCTGGGCAGGAGGATCTTGACGGACCTCAGTGGAGCTGCAGCATGACATAAATATACCGGGGGAGCCTGCAGGAGCCACAGCCCTCTGTTAGCATCTGCTGATGCAGCACGTGGCCCACGTGGTGCTGGTGTGTGGTGCCAAGGGGGAGCCCTCGAGGTGCAGCTCATCCGGCCAGCCGGGGCTTGGGAGAGCTGAAGCAAACAGCGCGTTTGGTAAATGAGGAGGTCATCACCAAACTGGAGGAGTAGAGGTTGCTGGGGACCGTGCTGCCAGCTTATGGTAAGCTCTGCTGATGGGAAAAAATATGCAGCTTCTACCTTCCAAAAAGCAGAACTGAAAATAAAACGAATCTACCCCAAAAGCATTAAAATTGAGCTTCAGCATGAGATTTCTACCAAGGGGCCCAGCAGAAGGCCTTGTCCCCAGTTAAGCACTGTGTATCTAATTTTGGGCTGACTAACGTGGTAAGGAAAAAGACTGCCTCAAAGCATAAAATCTAAACAGTGAAAGAATTATTGAGATACTCTGTTTTCCATATTTTGCTAAGAAATTCAGGATGCCTTGTCCGCAATTGCACAAAAATCTGAGCTAGAGCTGGAAATGTGTCCAAATATCTTGACTCCTAGTCTTATGCCTTAGCTATAAAAGCATCCTTCCTTCCTAAATAGCTCAAGTAATGGTCTACCCAGGGAATGAAGAGAAATGTAGACTGTCTCCAGTATATATAAATCTGAATAAAACCTCAGGTCAATGTAATCAGACATATGGACAAAAAAGAAGGATGACGTCTCTATGTCGTGGTTGAATTACTGGCATTGCAGAGCTGGTCAAATATTTTTTTCATAAAAGGTCAGCTTATCAATTTGGGGGAGAATCAAAAGCGCTTGTGAATTTCTGTCAAGTATAGTGACAAAATAGTCACTATAGTGTTAGAAGGTAAGGAAGGGTCGAGGGAAACAAAGGGGTGAAAAACTAATTTTTTTTCAGCACAAAAACTATCGTTGTGGAAATGATGACAATTTTTAGTATTATTAAAATAGACTTTCATTTTTTAGGGAATATTTCTCAAGGAAAAATTGATCCAGTTAAAAATATTAAAAATCAGAGCATTTCATTATGTTTGACCGAAACATTCTGGGTTGACCTAAAATGAATTTTTTTGTCTCAACATTTCACTGTCAAGCTTTAAAAATTTTATTCAGCTTGATTCAAATTTAATTTTTCCTGATTCTTCCATTTAGCCAACTGTATCTGATGGATCATTCTTTACTAAAACAACATCTTTACTTTTGCTAGCTTGATCTTGCACACTTAATTTGACATTAAATATCTTTTCGGTTGACAGTTTCTAGTTTATATTTTTTAATGTGAAAAAAGGCAAAAATAATTTGAAAATTAAATGCATTAAATTTTCATAATGTTCAACTTTATTATGGGTCCCTAAATATTTCATCCTACTTTGGTTCCTCTAAAACATCCTCCAGCCCATTGACTGTAGCAATGGGTCAGGTAAACATCTTGACCTCTATCTACTCAACTCAAAAACCCTATAAATAACTTTTATTGGTTTATGTCCTCTGCAGCTATACGTAGTGTCACAGCTAAGAATGTCATTGCACAAAACTGACAATTATCTTTGCCTTTTTTTTTTCCTTTTGCTTTCTTTTTCCTCTCTATGTAGTTCATAAAGTGCAAAGACAAGGAAAGTCAAAAGGAAGGTCTTCATTCAAATAAAGGTAAAATCCTGCTGCAGACAGAAAAGTGACTTTGGAGAAAAATGACATCACCAGGCTCTACATTTATTCTCTTCAGTGGCATCCAGATCAAATTTACTTGGTTTTCAAGATTATGTTTCTAACCAGCCAGCCCTTAAACTCAAATTGGGATCTGAAAGTCAAGCTGTGTCCTTTCTGACTCATGCATAATCATCCTTAATAAAGTTTCTACAGACAGAATTTAGCTGACAAGTTGGTGTTTATCACACACAAGACAAAAAAGATTAATCCAAGCTGCTCATCCATAGCTAGGCTGACTCTTCATCATTAATTGGTTAAATGCATGCTATCTGCAAAGCAAGCCAGAAAAGGATGATCTGAAGAGCAGATCTCCTAAGATGGAGTTGGTTTTATGTAGTGCTTTCCCCCACCACAAACGCATTTTCTTTTAGCAAAACATTTCCCAGACAAACCCACTGGTGGGCCCCTGTGATACTAAGCCTGGGAGAAATCCCGCTTGTCTTCCTTCCCCCCACCTTTGTGCCCATCCGCTAGCTTCCAAAGCAAAATGGGTTTGTGGGATCAAAAGTGGGGGGGCAAGAGAGGAATATGTGGGACTCTGCTCTGCAAAGTGATCAGCTGGCCAACAGAAGATAGCAGTCAGATTTTGGGGTTTCCAGCCCCGGATCTTTCCTTGTTGAGTGCAAGTACTGCATGGGGTTCAGCACATGACACTGAACACCCTCCTGAGCTCCTTGGCATGTGCCTTTGTGTATTTAATGTACGTGTGTGGCAGCCTGACACGGGCCGTGACAGAAACCACCAGCGATCTGTGCGGCAAGCTGCCATCTTCCATCTCTTCAGGGTGAGGTAAGGACACAGTTTGAGCTTGCTTTGAGATCTCACCTCTTTTTAATGAGTGTTGTCTTGTCTTAAATGTTATTTTAATATTTGTCACGTACTTAGCATGCTGAGCAGTCAGGTGAGGAGGAGGGAGCCAGACTGACACAGGGTAAGCAGGATATCTCTCTGCTTGGGAGGGCTCTGGTCCTTCCCCTTAATCACACCTACCTTCCTCACTTCTTATGATGAATGTTAAAGGGAAGAGTGGATGTCACCTGGCTATTATCCTGTCACCAGGGTGACCGTAAGAAACTGGAGGAAGTGTATTCTTCAGTTTGAAGGAGGTGTGATCCCTGTTAAGTAGAGAGGGGAGCAGCAGATCATGCTTATAGGAAGCATTGCTTTGCAACTAGTGCACTAGAGCAGGAGACTGGTGTCTGGTCTCTACTCCCTGATCTGCTGCTAGCCCGCCTTAGGAAGCAACTTCACGCCGCTGAGCCTCAGCCTACTCACGTGTTGTTGGCAATAGAGATACCTCCTTTGCAAGGCGCTTTGAAATCTGTTAGTAAAGAATGTGGTATAAAAGGAAGGAGTAGTACTGTCACAATGCTATTAGTTACTCAGTTTCTGTCGGGAGAAAGATGAGATTTTGTTGGCTTCTTGAACAGACGTGTGGCTGGGTTTTATCTCAGTAGAAATGGCGGTTGGCTATTGCCTTCAAACACCTATTCACCTACTAGCGGCTCAGTTTGGGGCTACTCCATGTTGCGTCAGTAATGTTTGAAATGCAGAGGGTGTCCCTTTGGAAGCTGCCAGGGCTTCCTTTGGATCACATTTGTGAGTGACACGAGATCGTGCTCCTAATGGCCTGATGCAGTCTGCCGCCTTGCGGCGTGACACTCCAGGGCTGAGAAGCCTTTCTCCTCTGCCTCCATACTGCTATTCTTCCTGCTCCTTTGATTCTGCTCTTCTCTGCTCCCTTCCTTTCTGTCCCTTTCCCTAGTCCTGTTTTGTTATTATTATGCTTGTCCTTTGAAGTTAGCCTGTTATTTAACCCAGTCTTCATCCCCTGCCCATTTTGCATTGACCCTGTGCCTTCCGATACAAATTGTACAGTGTAACTCCTAAGGTTCCCTATCTTTGAAGAGTCAGAGATGGCCAGCGTGCGGCAGTCCTGGCCTCCCACAGTAGGAACACACAGGTAACTGGTTTCTCAGGGGGGCTCAGAACAGTGAGTGGGCAGCAATCAGTCCAGGGTAAGAGAGGAGACTTACACCTTACCAACAAGGCAAGGTTGAGAGGCTTTTAAAGAGGGCTGGGGGGATCCTCCTCTGTGTACTCTTTGATTAGTCCCATGTGTGAGTTGGGTGACTTTGAGTCCCCCACTCCAGTAGTGTTTCCTCACTGTCTTCTGAATCTCCTGTCCATCTGTCAGCAAGACTTTGTACCATGTGTCTCCCTGTGATCCTGTGACTGGAGGCTCAGGAGCTTTCTTCACCATGAGAATGCAGCTATACATAATCCGAGGCTATATAGGTTATGTATAGCGATGGATGCTGCTCCACAGTGGTCTCAGCACTGCATGATTGTGGGATTTGGTGGACCTTTGCTGTCCCAGGAGTAATCTCTGTGCACACAGAAACTAAACAAGGATTTAGCCAAACCAATTTTTTCTTTGGGGGCAAAATGCCATGGAGACTTAGGAAAATATGTTGAAGCCTTCTTTTCTGATTATTATAGTGTATTCTGATGCTCCTCCTATTGAGATTTTCTGAGCCCGTGAGCTCTGTATCCATCTACTAATGGAAAAAACCAAGATATGAAAATAATCTGGAACTCATGCCACTCAGAAAGAAGGAAAAGCCTGGAGATCAGCTCTGAGACTTGGAATAGGACATTACATGTTAATTTGTAAAGCAGTGTGTTTGCAGAAAAGTGACAATATGGTTTTGAGCTGCGTATATGGAAGCACTGTATCGCAGCTCAAGGTGGTAATAGATTTACTCTATACAGTTCTGATGCATTCACACCTAAAACCATCACATCCAGCCTTGCACAAAACTTTACTAGCAGTGTCTCAATAAACTGAAAGCAGTTCAAAGAAGAGCAACAAAAATTATCAGGATGACTTCAGGATTGATTTAGGTGGAAAGATTAGAAGTGCTAAATGTGGATAAGAGATGATGAAGGTGGGGATGCGCTAAGAGACTACAAATATTTGGCGGGTGTTAATGTTAAAAGAAGAATTACTTTGTGTGATTCAAAGGGGTATATCATGAGAAATGACACACAAAGAAGTGACAAATTAGTCTGAAAACTACAAAGAACTTTCTGCTGTCAAAATACATAGTACTAACTTTCTCTTCAGGTTTTGTTGTCAATAAAGTATCTACAGAGGTAGGTAACAGGCCCTGGAGGCAAAACTTTGGAGGCTATACTGCATGGAGTCAGCCTGCACCAGAAGAGAGGTGAACTGGAGATTACCTGTTCACCTGCCTGAGACAACTTCCATTTACCACACATTTTGTTTCTTCTGCACTATCAGTTTCTTTTCCATACATTCTGCCAAACAAAAATAGGCCAAAGTAAAGTGTTGACTGTCAGACATGAGATTACAGAGACTGATCAATACTAGTTACTTTTACAAGAATGAATATTATGGAAAGTTACGGAGGTAACGGTCATCTGCTTCATTAGTGCCAGCAAAGAAGCCCTCTAATGCCACAAACCGTGTAGGGGCTTGTTATCCCTTTCACACTTGTGAACTTCTGGCCTGACAGAACAAGATGATCAAGAAATATTAAAAATATCATCTTTGCGAATGCACCGTTCATTCAACCTGTCCTCTTCTAACCCAACACATCTAATTTGCATATTAATTTGTTGCTACATGGTTATGACTTCCATATTATGTTCCCAGTGAGTGTACATATTTCAGGAATCTTGTTAACGTAGCCCAGTCTTGCAAATGTTTTATCTAAATATCCAGTCTAAACACATTAAAATCCAGTGAGTTAACCCATCATGTGCCTTGCCACACAATTAAGAAGAACAAAGGTCATGTTCTTCCTTAAAGCTGAAACTCTTCCATTGTGCCACTTCACAAATCTCTTCACTGCCTGAGGCCCAGCTCCTCTCTACCTGCAGTGTAGCCTCTAGCAGGAGCCCCCCACGCGCTCGGGGGCGAGATTTGCCTTCCTTTTAATTTTGGTTTCTTCCCCAAGTAAACTTCAGATTGTTTTCATTCTGTTCATCTGCAGCATGGCAGACTGTTTACATCCGAAGACAGTGGCTCTGGGTCAGACCATTGGTCCTTGCTTGCTAAATATTTTCAGAGGGTGTTTTCAGCAGGTGTGAAATGTGCCTGGGCACTGCTGCAGGGCTGAGGCTGGGGGTGAGGACAAGAAGCCAAGGAGATGAGCAGGAGGATGCCTCAGCCAGGTTTCTGGAGGAGTGAGGCGAGTGAGAGACAGAAGAGCGCGTCCTCCGAGCGCTGCTGCAGAGGTGGAAATTTGGGGCGCTTTCCTCTTGCTCTTTGCTTGACAATTCATTATTTCAGTGGCTGTTTACTACTGGAGGGGGAGACACATAAGGCCCCTAGACGTTAATTTCTTCTGCCAAGTGAACATTGCAAATAATCCTGAGAAAATTTTTGGGGAGACTTGTTTGCCTTTCATCAGTTTGAAGGTGAGGAAAAGGAAACGCCACATTTCACTCAAGCCCTGCTGTCACAGGGCCAGATCCTGACTGGACGCCGGCAGTACCATTTGCAGTAGCTGCTATCCCTCAGCCCAGTGACCCCCGCTATGGCCGGCCACTGAGGCAGTGGTGGGGAGCACCGCTCTGGGTACGGCTCCTCCACCTCTATGGCCGGCCACTGAGGCAGTGGTGGGGGAGCACCGCTCCGGGTATGGCTCCTCCACATCTCCATGGGGAAAACAAGCCCCACACACCACATGGGGCTGATGGCAGCGTAGCAGGGACAGTTTTCCCTCAGCAGAGGCAGTGCTGGCCCAGGGCACTAACAGGTCTTAACAGCCCTAATTGGCTCCACCTGGTGCCTTCCCACACCCGTGCCCCCGGCACCATTTCAGCTCAGCCCTGGGGCTGTTAGCCCTTTCCTGAGCTCTGCTGTGGGGCGGTGGTCTTCAGCCTCATCTCTGGGGTGTGCCATGGTCCTGGCTCACTCCTTGCTGTACTGATGGACTCTGTTACCAGCCCCCCATGTTCAGTCTTGTGGGGCTGTGTCTGTCATGAGGCTTTGCCTGCCATTTGAACAAGGTATGCGCTTGGCTGGGCCCTGTGGTGCATGTAGGACCAGTTCTGTGTGCCTGGAGTCGCCTGTGGCTGGTGGGAGCTGGGGTGTCCCTGTGGGTTGAGGACCAGGGTGCTGTGGCCCCTGCAGGCTGAACCAGCAGTGTGCCCTGGCCTGGGTGCCGCTCTCCTTGCAGGCAGGTGCTGTGAAGGCAAGCAGTAGCTGGCTGAGACCCCACAGTAGTGAGGGGCGAGTGAGGCAGGAGCACAAGAGGCGGTGCTGTTGGTGCGCCCTGGAATGTGGCTCTGTGGGTACAGATGTGGCACCTCCTTCAGGTGGGGAGCTCCCCTGGTCCGGGAGGTGGCATGGGACCTGCTAGTGCTGCAGGGACCTCCCCCATGTCCGCATGGCTTGTGCAGCTCCCAGCTGTGCAGCCTGAGAAAATGAAACACCACATTAGCTTGGGGGTGACATGGCGTCTTTTTCTTTCATGGCTCTCCTCTTGGCCTGAGGAGACTTTGCCGTTGGTTTGTGGCATTGTTACCTCTTAGGAGGAGCTGTGGAGGTTCCTCACATGAGCCAACTAACGTGGTGATGCCCAGCTGAGGAGTGCTGGTGCTTGGGCTGGGTGATGCACTAGCGCAGGCTTGGCTTGTAAAGCAGCCGTGTGTGATCCTGGTAATGAAACTGGCTGCCTGTGAGGGAGGCATCACGCTGACCCCTTGCCCAGTGGGTGCCTGAGACTGGGCAGGGGTGGCAGAGGGTTGTCCTCATGCAGGCTGGTTCTTAAACTTTTTTATTCTCAGCCTGGGGAGGCTGTAGCATGGGGTCTCCATCTGCCCGAGAGTTTCCACTGAAGCTGGCAGGCCACGATGGCTCTGAGCTCATGGGCCTGAAGGGGACCCAGGGCCCAGCGTGACTGGGCCAGTGGAGCTGCTGAATGAGCAGCGAGGGGAAAGTGCTTCATGTATGTCTGGTCTACGCTTACTTATGAATAAGTGGAAATAGATTTAAACAAGCAAGGAATTTATCAACACTTTCCCAAGACAGGTCTTAGTTCAGGGGCCAAATGGATCAGGAAAAATGGGTTCAATTGAATTAATGGGACTGGTTGTGTTCTTTAGGTATATGTTGTTTTTCCAGTTTGGGGGTTTTGAATGTGGGGTTGGTGACTTGCCAAGGGGGGGTGGGAGGTAAAAGTTCTCACGCTGCATTCTGGTTTAGGTCTTTACCCAGCACATACTTCTGTGTGCAATTTAACACCTTTGTGTAGTTTCCTTTATTGCACTGACACTGCTTACTGGGGCAGTTGCTCACACAGGTACCTGTATGCCGGCACAGAGTCTAGGACTGGCCAGTCATGGGAGTTTCTGCTTTGCTGCAATATATGTAATTATTCAGCTTATGACTCGGTCAGTAGTACTGTATGTGTCAGCATGTAATTCTTTGCTGCCCTAAAGTAATGGTCTTCGACCAGTGGTCCAGGGGCTATTTCTAAGGGTTTGTGAAAGGTAATGAGAAAAGCGAGGCTATTGTCATTAGGCTTAAATTCATTATCCAGGGATCCATACCTCTATTTGAGATGCTTTATAGGTCCCTGAGTTTAAATAGGTTGAAACCCACGGTTCTAACAGCTTTCTTACTTTCTGATGGTCCCTTACATGATGCAATAGCAACACTTTTTTCCTAGAGTAACAAATGGCAAGAGCACTAGGTCACACATCTGTAGAGCAAACTATCACCAGGAAGCTATAATGGTAGTAGCCTAACTGAATTAACATTTTATGTATTATAAGTGAAAATATTAAATGAACCCTATTATAATATGTATCGCATTGTGTGAGATTTTGGGGGATAACTGCTACTTTGTGCCAAATGTTGCTGAGAGGAATATTATGAATGGGGAAAGTATTAAAAGGCCATCTCTTTCATGCAGGATTTATGTCTAAGGTCTAGGTTTTAATACTTTTGTTCATATCTGAATTTTATTCTGTGTTACTTGACAACATCCACTTCAAATGTGCAAAAAAAGTCAATCTGGCTCTAAAAAAATTGAGATTTAAAAATAATACGTGGCTCACAAATATTGGCTTAATTTTTATTTTCTTCTGGTTATTGATCAATAATCAGATATTCAGGGTATGTTTTCAGCTGTCCACCATGAATATAACAGCTAGATTCCTGGAGCTGGCCTTTAAAAGTAAAAATATTGTGGGAAGTAATGGTAAAATATAAAAGGTTGGTTACCGCTTTGCGGTTGGAGCATAATACAGAATTTGATGCTACTCTTTGTAAGTACTATAGTCTTATCAAAAAAGATCATTTTGCCTGGGATATACTGTTAAAGTCGGGGTTGGTGGGACCATCATCTATACTGTGGGAGCTTTCTTCAGAAAAGAATCTAATAAAGCCTACTCTGAAGAAATGGAATAACCTGCTTTTGGATTTCATATTTGTCTGAATCTTGCATATCCAAAAGATATGAGGCCCGTGCACGTTTTCAGCTTTATTTTGGGTGTTTAAATTTATCTTCAATGGCATATAGGCCCTGTGATGGCAGATTGCACAGGGGTATTTTTATTAGGAAAACGCAGTGATACGAATAGCTGTAAAATTTGTCTAGACAGAAGAAGAGAGAGACTAAAATACCACAATGGAACATGGGCAGGAAGGAACAAAAGACAAGTGTGTGTGTTGTTGGGGGTAGTACACATGGCTGCTTATACGTTCAGGGAAAATCATCAGGAACATGTTGCCACTGGCAAAGGAAAGTCTTGGGGACAGATGGAGTCCCAGAGGCGAGAGCTGTCTGAAAAACGAGAGGACAGTTGTGGAAAGATAGTCCCAGTCTTTTTGGGTAGGATTTTTTTAGGTAGTTCAAGATAGGCTCATTTTCTTTTGTCTTTCCTCCATTAAATTTCAGTGACATCATCATATAATCTTTAAAGTTGTTATACTGAAATCCTAGTTTCCTAATTGTTAAACTGAAATTTTCAATAACGTTTCCATAAAAGTATATAGTCATGGAAAGTAGCAGAAATAAAAAAAACATTGAAGACATATATAATTTAGTGAAGAAAGGTGTTTTTTCTTGAAGGCAATGATCCTGGGAACTGAGTCACCACTGCCCTACACTTGTTGGCAAGAGGTGCTTCACAGATGTAATGCCAGAGCCCTCACAGTGGCTTTTGCTGTTTCAAGCCTGGGCTCTGTAAAGCTCTTGTTGTCGGTGGGCAGAGTCCTGTCTAGGAATAGTTCCTTTTAGTGAAAAATACAAACAGTTGTAACCCGTGTGAGAATAGATATTAAACTGACAGGATTTTAAAATGTATTATAAGTGTAGAAGACGGAAAAGCATCAGAGTACCCCAGAACTATTGATAGCTATTGTCTGACTGCACAGAAATATTTCACTCTGCTATCGGAATAATACTGGGGGGAAATCAAAGAAGAATAAAAACTGGGGCACTGGGATGATTGGCTTAGGAGTTAAATTTTTTTCAAAGCTAAATCAGTAGGGCCAGATATCAGAGCTTCTATTCATGTTCAGTAGTAGCCCCATTAAAGTCACCTTCCTTTTCCTGACTTTACACACAATTAAAAGGGTTACTTTTGAGAGCCAGATTAATGGTATCAAAATCCGGCTTGTACCTTGACACAAAAAATGGAGGGAAAGACAGGAGATCATCAAGCTCTCCATGGTTCTAGTGAGAGGAAAGTTTAGAGAAACACACAGAGGAAGTAATTAATAATGAACTGAAATGTAAAATTTTAGTTCAATACAAGAAAAAATTGACTGTGGTGATAAGCTGTGGAATTGGATTCTGAGATAAATGGTAAACCTTGGTTGCCTGGAGCTCTTAATTTGTTTGAGAAACTGCTTAAAGCTATCTTCTGTAATGTAGTTTCATGTGTTTATCTTAAACTCCTGAAGTGAAGTGCAGCGTCAGGAAGAGAGCATGTTAGTGTAACCCCGACGCTTGATGCAGAGTTTTTTGTGCGTGCTTTGTGGTGCTAGGAAAAAGGCAACAGCTTCTTGGTAAATGTGCATTTTCCAAATCTTGGAGTATGATAGGGAAGATGGAATAAAGAAAAGTGTCATTTTCTGAATTTGCGAAAATCATGCTTAATTGGAAGTTTTTTACTATTACTACTACAGCATAAGGATATGTGGAAATCTCATTTATAGCTTGAAGGCTCGCATACTTCATTGGGTGTGGGCAAAGAAAGTGAGTTTCACAGCATGTCCTCAAATGAAAGATTTGGTATTTGCAACCTAAATCACATGGCATTGTTTGTTTCCTGGGAGGGTGATTCCTGTAACCACCCAACTGTTAACTGCAAGCGTGCAATTAAAAATGTATGCTGTGTTTGTCAGCTGTTTAAACTGTTCGAGCTGGTTACGTAAGGTGAAGAAATTCATTGCATAAGTTACACCATGAATTGCAAATTGTTTACTTAGTTGTGACAGTCATAGCTTAAGATACTTGTAGGCCAAGAGTTTGTCAGTGAAGACATTTATGAATTGTTTTGAATAATGAATAAATTTCAGATTTTTTACAGCCTGTTAGCAGACAATTAACAAAGAAAAAAGGACAAAACTTGTCAAAGTTGTATTTAAATTATTCAGTCTGCTCCAGATTACTGACTTAAGCTGTGTACCTGGGTTTGTACTATTGACTAAGTCTGGCAGTTCATATCTTGTTGTCTGAGTCATCTAGATGTCTGAATGTTTTTCTGTATAACTGTATAATTATAGTGAGAAAATAGAGTAAGTACATTAATAAGGCTTAATTAAAACATGTATGTGCACACATACTCATGTATACAAATGAAAGTACCAAAACTTCTATGCTCTCCTGATTGAGCATCAGAGGCAGTAGTACTCTGCAGTGCAAATTCTCTGTAAACTTTGTTTAAAGTCTTTTTTCTACATTGGTACAGAGTTTCAAACAGCCTGGTGATGTGTTAGCAATTGTGCTGAGAAATAAGCAAAAAAATGTTGGTGTCTGAATTTTCTTAGTTAACCTCCAACTCTTCCAATAGAATAGCTTGTTCCAGTTCTGTAACAAAAATAAGCTATATTAGTCCTGGGCGGTTTGCCTCTGACACAGTGTACTGGAGTTTCCACTAGTACGATTTTTCAGGAGAAATCTTGCCTTTATTGCAATAATAATAATGTGAAAACCTTGTTTAAATACAGACTGCCCCTTGAGTCTGTGTTCTAGGGGATTTTGTTAATTCCAGTGAAGTCTTATGCTATAGGCTGTTCACTGAGAAGCTTTTGTGTCAGGTGTGGGTAGTGGGAGCCACCTGCTACAATGGCAAGGGTCTCTGTCCTTTTTTGCTGAGATGTGGGTGACTCAGCTAGCTAAACTGTAATTCTGTGATCCAGTGGGTCTGGCTGTGTCCTTCCTTCCCCTCCACCCTGCTTTTCTCCATCCCAGCCCGTGAGAACTCATTAGAGGTGGCCGAAGGTCACTTGTGCTGACAGCCTGTGGTCTGGCTCAGCTGCTGGGTTAGCTGAGGATTATCAGTTCATGGATACGTGGATCTCCCCTCTTTTCCTTTGGCTGAAGCTTTTGGGATGATTGACAAATGCAGGGGTGCTGTTGGCCAAAGTATGTTTTCTTACAAGAAAAATAACTCTTCTGGGGCTGGAATGGCTCACAGCAAGTTGGCTGTGTGTCAGCAGAGCAGCATGAAGTTGTCCTAATATAAAATGGCCTCTAGCTCTGTCTCTGATCACCTGTTTGATGTAGTTTTCAAGTAGTTTGGTACCTTACAGGTACCTCGTGGTGATTAATGAATGTTTATCATTCTGGAGATTTTCCAGTGGAAAACATTTAATAAGCACACAGGAGTGTTATTGAAATGCACTTCACTGCATAGCAGGAAAAGATGTATTTAATTGTTTCTGGAATTGCTGGGCATCTTTTCAGGAATGTGAGTTGCATGTGTGCCACACAGAAAGCATCTAAGGTTATAACCATTCTTCATGTTTTTTAAGAGATGGCTGGTGAATGGCTACACAGCCTGGCAGGGGAAGGTCTTCAGAACCTGACCCATGTAAAAACTTCTGGTGTTGGCGTGTGTGTGAGCCATACCTGCTTTGAAAGGTGGAATTGGCCTCTGCTTCATTCTGAGTTCAGAGCCAATGAACCAGGCAATGGAAATATTGAGAAGCTTTGAAAGGTGGAATTGGCCTCTGCTTCACTCTGAGTTCAGAGCCAATGAACCAAGTCACCTGGTGAATGAGGCAATGGAAATATTGAGAAAAGTCTACATGGGAGAAATGAGTATGAGGAAAACAAGGAAGAGAAGAAGCTGGCTTTCATGATCAAGGTGCATGCATCCTGCCTCCTAAGATGTTATGGAGTCATTCAGAGATAAACCTGAGCAGCTCCCATCCTGTTAAATGCTTGTTGCTTGTCAGGGAAATAAAGCAGATCAGCACAGAACTCAGATCTCAACTGTTATCTGGGGTGAGCTGGGCATGGAGAGGACATAGTCTGAGTCAGGTCCTCAGTGTTGCCCAGATTTTGCCTGCACTACCCACTTATCAAATGTAGGAAAGTAATTTTAAACTCAACTGTTTCCACCCCAAAAGTCAGTCCTCACACCAGTGTTACCTTACTAGAAGTACCTATGTTAAATATAAGGGGGCAGAGAGCATTCAACTAGCAAAATATATTGATTTTTTTTTTACCCTGGTACTTTCTAATCATACCAATGAATTCAGTTCCCCCAAAATAAAATGGTTTGCAGGTTTTCTGTTTCCACTGAGATTGTTCCCACCCATCTTGACTAACTTATCTTAGCAAGGTAAGAGAAAACTCAATTTCCCTTAATATTGGCATTCCCTTCTTCCCTGCTTTTGTAGTATTTTGTCTAGCTTTCATCATGATAGAAACAAATCTGTAAAACAAAGTAACAACAAAAAAATTATATTAAGGCAAATACATGAAGCAGGAATCACTGTTCTAGACCTGCAATAGAGTGAAAGAAGATGCAGTTCATTACCAGGCAAAGTAATTTCAAAAACATTTTTTACCCTTCAGGAAAAAACACTAATTAAAGTATTCCCTGTTGCTCTTTTGTACAAGGCAGCATCGCTCTGGTGCTGTACAGAAGGCTTTGAATGACTGTACTGAGCTAGTCTTACGGGTGGGGAAGGGTGGGTATAGTGGAATGGAGGCTAGAGGTGGTTGATCCTTCTTAAAAATGTTAGCTGAGTAGAGAGTTCTTCAAATAATGTAGTGTGGTCATAGTGGCAGAATACGCACAGGAGAATTAAAATGTTTAGTTACTCGTGTTTTTTTCCCTCTTCACTTCCAAGAAATCCAGATCATTCCTACTGTCTTCTCCTGACATCTCTGTGTAGGACTAGGGGGAGTTGCTGGATGAGTGTAGTCCTCTGCTATTGCAAGCAACTGCTCTGTATAATCCCAGCCATAGATGTCTTAAGTTACATGTGAAAAAGTAGAATTTTTGCCGTTTCTTCTTGGCTCCCACCAAAATGTAGGACTGCACCTATTTTTTTTTTTAGGTTTGGCCTCATTCTTAACCTTCTGTCTCTTCATAGTCGATAGTCTTGCCCCATTGATGCGAGTCTTCTACTTTACAGCATTTGCCATCAGAATGAGCTTTTTCTGCCTCATTGACTTTACACCTCATCTCAAAACACAGCAGAGAATGTACCCTTTGTCTGTCCCTTAACTCCTTTCCATACCTGCTGTTACTTATTTGCCTCCACGGGGCATTTTGGGATTTAGCATGGAAAGCATGCTATAGCCAAGTGAAGTCACATTTTGCTACAGCTGCTGGCATAGATCCTTCTTTGCCCTTAAAGAGCAAAGAGAAGCAAGTGATGCACTTTAGGTATTAAGTGGTCCACTCCTTTCAGGCATAACTCTTGTGCTAATTAAGATGCTAATATTAACAAATCTCATGAACCTGTTTCCTGTGGCTGTTGTAGATGCGTTTGCTCACATTCCACGTTTGGATTGCATTGTAGTGACTTTGACTACTTTGAAATCAATGTAGACCACTTATTTGAATTTGGTTACTACAGTGGGACTTGCAGTCAGTGCAGAGAAACTCTGGTGATGCCAAGCTGTGAGATGGAGCTGTGTATGTGTCCTAACCTATGTGAGTCAAAGGCAAAACACTCAGATGATGTCTGGGCACAAATCACAAATGCTAGAATAGTTCCCGAACTGTTTACCCAGATGCTTGCTTCAGTTTAGAGTGCTGATGGGAGTGTTTTGTGTGACCTCACACCTGTTTTGTGAGAGTTTCTGGGGCAGTCAGAATTCTCTCATATGTAATTTTCCCCTTCTTGATGCTCCTTCACTGTTGCCACAACTAGCTCACTGCTTAACTGCCTCCAGCTGCAGCTCACTGGCATGGATCAAAAAATTGGGCAGCTTATAAGCTGAGGACAATATAAGCATCGTGCTATCTCAAATTGTTATTTGACAAGGAAGAGGGCTGAAAAAGACCCATAGCACTGCTTATAAATGTATGAAAGAAACAAGCAGCCACCTTGAAAGGAGGTTTGACTTCTTGCCAGAAAGCCACAGGGAAAGAAACCAGGACAAGCTGCATCCACTCACCTGAACATCACTCAGCGACGGTTAGTTGTGTGGTAGCTTTCAATATAACACTTCAGTTGCCCGTGGTCTGTGAGCTGTCCTATTCAGAGCTTTAATTCTCACAGGATGGGATTTTTGTTTTGCCTTTATGGTTGGTGGTTACTTAAATACAGAGAGTTCTGCTTGGGAAAGAATGCTAGTCATGCCAGAGACTATGTATTGGAAATGGAGAGAGATGCAGGGGCGGGGGGAACCCTCAGTGGTGCTGCATTTTTTCTGCTCTCCTTAAAACAAACCCCTTTGATCTCCAGATGAAGCAACTAGCACAATAGTTCGTGTTGATTGATATCACTCAATCATCAAACAAGCCACTCGGCTTCTGCAAAGAACATTAGTTCAGCAGCACTGGCAGAGTGTTGATGAAAGTTAATTTTAATGGTAATTTGGAGCCTGGCTTATTTCTCTTTTAAAAGGCTTTTGTACATGAAATAAATTTTTATTGCCAATTCATTTCATAATCATGTGGCGTGGGTTCATGCTAAATAGTGCAGTTCACACTAAACTTCCTTTTCTGGAATAGGGAGAAGCTATTGCCCTCTCCTAAATACTCATGGCTTGTGATTGTTTGTAGTTCAGAGAGGTGAACTGCAGGGCTAAGGAACCAAAGGTTAAACCAATGAAGGGGATATTTGTTTTTAATCTGCGACCGTGCAACAAGCTGCACTTCCTCTGATCAGGTAATCTATGACACAGGAGACTGGGTCTGCCTGCCAAGACACACTATGGAGTCTCTGGCAGGACAGTGCTCATACTTTTCCTGTTGCTTTCCTTCTGACTGATGGGAGCAGCATAGCCCTAACCCTAATGAAAGATACTCTCAAAACCTTCCATCATGCTGTCTTACGTGATGTGGCAGAGTGGTACAGCTCATGTGTGAATATCTCATCTTCCTGCCTAGGACTATCTGACTACATCCCTGATGCAGCACAGCTGTCTTGCAGGAATCATATTTGCAGGAATGGTGAGAAGGCACCCATTTTTGACAAGGCACTCTAGTGATTATCCCTGTCCTTTCTAACAGTAGGCTGAGGATCCAGCAGGCACCAACATTCTCCAGGTAGAGATAAGTAACAGACTATACTAGCATAGCTTTCAAATAAAAAACCCCAAATCTCCTCCTAAAAATCTCCTATTAAGAGTATCTGTGGTGACAGCTGTCTGCTCTTCTATTAGAAGTGAGACTGGCATCCTTCAGCTATCATGCACAAAGGCCACATGGCATTACTCAAATTCACTTTATGGGATTTGGAGTAATAGCTGAGAGGAAATCATGCTCAGCTTGATGCTCAGGGCAGCATATTTGGGTCTCTGTTTCTGCAGTGTCAGTGGTGAGAAGTTGCAGAGCCGTCTAGTGCTGAAATGCTTCAAGTGTTATGCTGCTGCCATGGGTCATGTGCAATCATTTGCAGTAAACCCCCTTACTGATTTTGTACTTCGTGGCATGGAATCAGGGCTCCAGAATGATCAAAACCTCAGACTTAATTTATCCTAATCAGACAAAGGCATCTGATGTCAGATTTAAGATTAAATCAGCGGAGCATGTTGGGGCTCAAAGGCGGCTGCAGAGGCAATCTGCAGCTTACATGACGATATACTACTTCCCCATGGGACCTCAAGTGTTTACATGTTCTTATTTGTTCTTGGGCTACAGGATGCTGAGTCTTCTAAACATCCAGGACTATTTCAAACTGTTTTCTGCCCTGATATAATATGAATAATAAAATTATAGCTTGTCCTCAAGGAAGAACTCTTGTGGGTAGGTGAGATGTATAGTTGAGCATAATGAGGCCGTGTGGGTAGGTGAGATGTATGGTTGAGTACAATGAGACCGTTCCACTTGGTTATGTCTTTTCTTGGACATTGAATATTAATAATATATACAGCTCTTTTCTTTCACTGATTTTTAAGTATATCTCCGCACCCCAGTATGAAATCATCTTATTAGGTGTGGTATTGAAAACATTCAGAAGCACTTGAAATATTACAAAATGGTAAAGGAATTGGGTCTGGGACAGTTTTAATTTCAGATTGCACAGTGCCTGGCCTCATGGGGACCTGGTCCAAGACTGAGGCTCCTCGGCATTAACACAGCACTGCTGAAATACAGTAAATGTCACCAAGTCTGTAGGAAATCTAAATACAGAACAAAGGTATCTTCTCTTCCTCCCTCCTTTTGATGACAACCTAAGTGTTCTTAAATATTATAGTCTATATGACATGGAGTGCTGCATATTTTTCTTTAAAGTAACTTATTGTCATGCAATTTTGTAGCCAAATCTTCCTTCCACAGCTAAAAGGCTGTAGAGGAATGGATGGATACTGTTATTTCTCACCCCTTAAGGTAACTTGGTTATTTTCCTACGGGAAAGATGTTTGCTGGAAGGTGGGAAATACTACTTAGAAATTTCTGTTTTCTACCTGCTGAGGGATTCTCCACTTCTGGGCTACTTGCTCACTCATTTTGGAAAGATAATTATTAAACCTCTGGGATTCTATATTGCTGAGGTATCTTTTCTTTAATGTAATCCATTATGAAGTGCTGACATCCAGTCTCTCCCCTGTGCATGCTCTTGGCACAGGCTTCTCTTTTGTGTGGATGAAGTCACATTCATGCAAGTTCAAACTGTTTACTTTCTGGTATCCCAGGTGTTGTGGTTTAACCTCTGTCGGCAACTGAGCACCACACAGCTGCTTGCTCACTCCCCCTGCCCC
>NW_008796213.1:3758540-3810999 GCF_000699145.1 Aptenodytes forsteri | reverse complement strand
CTTGGCTAGTGTAAGCACTGCTTAGCAACAACTAGAACATCGGTGTGTTATCAACATTGTTCTCATCCTAAATCCAAAACACAGCACTGTACCAGCTACTAGGAAGGAAATTAACTCTATCCCTGCCAAAACCAGGACACCAGGATTGGAGTATTTTACCAAAACTGTGTCCCTGTATTGAGAATGGTTATCCCTGTATCCTGCAGCTGCTGTGGATATCTTTAGAAAAACTGTTTAATCCTTAAGGTGTAAAATCCACCACATTTGCAAATGAGTTATACAAAGATGTAGGATGATGTTATCAATTTCAGAAACTGGGCTACTTTCTTTTATTCCTCTCCCCATCTCTTTCAGAGCTCTGTGCTGCTAGCCCCTTTTTCTTGCCTGTTGCACAGTTGTGTAGCTACAAGCGTAAGTGCTATAACCCATCCTGTTAACCATGTAAGCTTGGGTGCTCTTTTCTCTAGGCATGATCATGCTAATCAGCTGCTGGAGGAGGCCATGTTAGTGTTTGTTTCTTTTGCTGATTCCAGCAATGAAAAACAAGTCTATTGTATGACAATTTGGGGCATTGACTCTTCTGCCAGTGAGTCTGGCACTTGTCTACCCTCACTGCATTTCTATTGCAGTATGGTACTAGCTTTTTGCTTCTCCTTCCTAAGTTTCCTTGTCCTGGGAGTGCTTCCCTGAATCTCAGCCATGTACCTGCCACCTTAATCTCGTGTTCCCTTTGAGTTAGGCTGTACTTAGAAACATTTTTGCTGAAAGTAATTTGAATGTAGTTAGCTCACTGAGCTTGTACTGCAGTCTCTTCCTAGCGCTGCATTTGGCTCTTACCCTGGTGGGTGGAATCTCTGGGCAAGACCATCTTGCAGCTGTATCTCTTTACTATGATTTTTGTCACAATTGTTGTTATTAAACCTGATATTTCAGGACCCTAGGGTATAAGAATAATGCTAATGCCATATTTTCTTAAAGGTTTGGATGTTTTCCAAAGAATGTTTTCCATTAAGTTGACATGTTCTCTTTGTACCGTTCACCAGAGTGGCTGATGGCCCAGTGGAGGCATGTTAAGAATCATCTTTTTTAAGCCCCAGTGGGATTCTGCTGGCCTTTCAGGCATAGGGGTGGTGGGACAAGATGGATAGGGACAATGTCTTCAGAGGTGTGATGCTTACCTTTTAGATAATGCTTGTTGCTGCTGTCAATAGATTTATATTAACTAATGGCTCTATGTGCATTTTGAAGCATCTCTTTCAACCTATGAATCCTTCTTGAAATGCAGCAGAAATATTTAGTCCAGCTTGCCCTGGCCAGAATATCTTATGTTGCAGTGAGTGGGAGATTTTCATATTGTGACCCTCTAATTTGATTGACATTTCAGACAGGAAGATGCAAGAAGCAATAGATTACTTTTACCAAATGACAAGAGGATGTTACAGGCAAGGGAACATCATGATACAACACCCTCCCAAAGCAAAGCAACATCTACCCCTCCTTGCAAAAAAAAAAAAAAACCCAAACCCAACAGCAGCAGCAAAAGCCCAGTCTGCTCCCCAATCTGCACTGACCCAGCAGTAGACATGTCTACTGGATGAGAGAGTCTCATCCCACAATAGTCTTTCTACATTTAAATATACACCAGCTCTGGGTCTAAGCTAGGGTCACATGGTTTTACAACAATTTGTAACTTTCTTTGGCATATAAAAAAAGTAATAGGTGCTATTAGAGCTACCTGGGTTTTCTCTACTCTGTTTTGCTGCCCTGTTACATAACCTGGGCTGGCTTTTGACATTTTTTATTTCTGCATTAAATGGCACATCTTACACATGTCTTAAAGGAAAAGAAATGCCATGAACCTTAGCTAACGTGCTTGGAGACTAGGTGCCTTTGGGATTTGGCTAGAGCAACTTAATTCCCAGTTGAAGGCCATGCTGGGAGTAGGTCTTCCCACTACTAACTTTCCTATATCTGGCAGCTATTGGCATATCCTGGTCCTTCCAGTTTTATATTGCAAATAAGCAAAGGGAAGGTTGGGGCTGGAGATGAGTTGGTCCCTTCTCAGTTTCTGGCTCCCTCTATCCCCATACAAGGGCATTTATCCTTTCAATATTTTCAACCACTCTGAAACATGTGTTGCTCATTTGGTGCAGCGTCTGCAGTGATGTTGAGATTCTAGACCTAATTTGTTGACTTAAGTACATTTGAGTGCAGCCAGAACTTGATGCTAGCACCAAAAATGAATTATTGTAGCATTTATGAAGAGGCACTCAATGTTTAAACCTTCTGGACACAAGGACATATGATGGTATTGCAAAACTCATCATTGGATAAGTAAGGGCACAGTCCAGTCAATTGGAAAAATATTTCTTGATGACATCCACCAACCTTTCCTATTTCAAATACTTCTTCAAGAATCATTTCCTTCTGTAAGGGAGAAACCACTTATGATTTCAGACAGCTGCGGAGAGATTAACAATATTTGTGGTTCATAGGTTTTTAGAATGACCAAATTGTGCTTTAGCTCATCTCACATTTCACAATACAGTTGTCTGATCTTCTTACCACCATCTTTATCTTCTTCTCCCTTTCCCTCTAGTTGTGTCTTTCAGTTTGACTATTCAAGGACTACTTTTAAAATATCTACACAACATTTAGTTTCTTAAGGCCTTTGCTTCATTCAAGCCCTCATGTACGATAGTAAGTCCAGTTACAACAGTGTAGCAAATGGCCTTGCAAGGAAAGGGCAGTTGGCTGTGAAATCTTTTGTCCCTCTGAATGCATACTCCTTTACAAAGGAAGATGGAGCATCCTTGTAATTTAGTGATGGCGACTCACCAGTTAATGAATAATTTGAACTAGGACAATCCAAGGAATGACTTTACAGGGAAAGAGCATGGTCAAACATGAAACTACTCCTTACTTTGGAGAGCATTTATACATGCTATCTTTATAATTCAGTGGTCTCTACTTGCCAATAAACAGTCCCAAGGTTTATTTCAAGGTAGTTTTAGTAGCTTGTGTTCATCAGGCTGCGTGATCTGGGTAGATATTCAGCTGGTAGAGTTTATGGAGCAAGAGACATTATGAACTTGCAGGGGAAACTCTGCTCACTTAGGGGTGGTCTTGTCTGTCAGCTTTACACTGCACATACATTTAATAACTGCAGAGTACCTTTGTCTGGGAAATACTTGTTTCGTGTATGAAGTGATGTCTTGAAAATGCCTTTCTTCCAATCACACTACCCTAACAGTTATCTGAAATAACTAGAATGGGGACAGCATAAAAAAAGGCTAGTGAATCTTAAGGAATCCAGAAGATAAGGATGTACTTACTAAGAAAGGAATCTTTCCACCAAAGAGAGAATATGTCCAAAGTCTTCTGTTAGCATAGTTTTAAAGTCTCAAGAGAGTCCTTATCAGCAAAGGAGGCTACAAGCTCAGTACACAGTAGATTGAGAGAACAGTTTATGGGCATAGCAGGGTGCACCCTTTCTGGTCTATCCATGCTGTAGTCTTCTCATGGGGAAAAAACCAGCCTTGCTTAAAAGCTCACGCTGGATTCCTTCCTCACTTATTTCTTTGATAGGCTAGCTGCCTGCTGCTAGTTTTTTTGGAACTGCAATCCTTTCAAATCCTGTGGTTTCCCATAGTTACCTTTTGTTGAAAATGTGCAAAACAGGATCCATGCTAATGGTGGTGTACTTCCCAAAATTTAAGGCAAGCCAATTCACCTCTTACATGTAACCATGCGAGTTAGGAAACCACATCTTAACTTCAGCATATAAGCAAAATGCTTTTTGACTATGTGCCAATCTTTAAAATAGGGGAAAAATACAGTTATTCTTCTAGAAATTGGTCTCCTTAATTTGATTCCTGTGAATCCCTAATATACGACACCTGCCAAAAACTTTATCTTTCTCCCTCCTTTTTCCTCACAATTTATGTTCAAGTGAAAGTTGTGAAACTTCCCCCCTGCCCTAGCTCAGTTGAGAGACAAAACCTACATGAAAATAGTGTCATATAGATATGTTGCATAGCCCACATAAGTCCTTTCATTTAAGTGATATTCTTAAGAGACTGCTGTAGGTGCTGGATGAGGCTGAGCCTGTAAGTGGGACCTTCTGGGAGATTAGTCTGTGTTAGGTCTCAGCTTAAGTTTGCTAATGTGGGATGCAAAGCATCTGAATGATTCTCTGTTGTGTTGTGGTTTCTGCTGTTTAAACACAAGGTTGAAGTGTTACAAGAACTTGAAGTGCTACAGGGAAGCCAAGGGCTTTCTCCAGCTCAGCAATTTGTGGAGCTGGCTGTAAACTAACAGCATGGAGACACAGAGAAGGGCTTATGTTCCTCTTGCTTTAAGAAGTAGAGGAGTAAATGTGTATAGAAAGGCACATTTACGTTATAAAGCAGCATATAAAATAGCTTTCCAAGGTACAGAGATAGGCATCCTTAGACTTCACTGCATGTGATCGCAGATCCTCAGCAGAATTAGTGATATCAGTGGACCCATCCTTATTTTCTTCTTGGCAATCTGGGACCCTGCTTTCCAGGCATCTCTTTGAAATAGGTTTCAAAGCTGGTTCAATAAATACCAAGCTTCATGGGAGTATCTTACTATGCGAATCAGAAGATGTACATTCATATACAAGAAACCTGTCCACGGCACAGCCTTTGCTGTGCTTTTTCTTTGGCTTGACAGCAGTGCTGAGATAATGCTTTGTTCCATGAGCTATTGGGTCATCAGTGAGTTTTTACTGGTAATTGCTGTCTCAGTGACTTTTTATTGATCATTTAATTTCTGCCTCCAAACAAGTAGGAGCAAATATTTTTCAGCCCTTTTAACCTCTCTAACTTTTCATTTGTGCTCTGCTTCCCTCTCCCCTGCGGCCAGCCCAATGCAAATAGGTGGACAAAAAGATTAATAGAAGCAAGGAGATGCCTTCCTCCTCTCAAGTGCCCTGTGGCTTGGAGACTGTTATTAATAGCTGAAGTAAAAAAGTGTTTCATAACCATCCTCTTACTCCAGCTTCCTTGCCAGCCCGCTTTCCTTGGTCCCTGGAGAGAAAGTGTGAGCTCATCACTTTCCAATGCAAATTCAGCTTTTGGTATCATACTTGGATTCTTTTCTTATCATGGGTGGAATACTTATCTTCTGCCAGCTGGTTGCTTTAAGCAAGCTGCTATTTGCTGGGATATCCAGAAAGCATGTGGGGAACAGACCTGGCAAAAGCTGTTCAGGCACTTTTTTTTCTCTACTCTGAAAATGTTGCTGTCTGCTCAGTGCATGCACACACGTCTGCACCTCTATCTTTCAACCACTGTGTGACTAAAAGGAAATTTAGATATTTCGATGTAGAAAGAAAAGTTGAAATTGAAATGTAGGTGTTTCAGTCTGAAATATTTGGAAGTGCCTGTGTGGAATCTGGTCACCATACAGCCCACGCATGACAAAGCTGTTGTGTGTGGAGATCCATAAGCTTCATGGAGTGCCTCCATTTCACGTGCACTTTGTATCTGATATTTTTCCATATCTCTAGAGATCTAATGGATCAGTACTGAAAGTGAGCTGGCAGGTTTTCATCCCAGATGGCCTGGGAAGAATGGGAATGGCATACTATCATCTGTTACCCCATTTCTGTATGGATAGTACAGGCTAGTATGGTATGTTGGATCCCTTCAACCATTCCCCCTGATATGTTTTCACTGTGTTTTTACAAGACTTCTTTACCAGCTGAGCATTGTCTAACAAGTTTTACTAAGCTAGAGGCTCTGAGAGAACCTTTATTTGGAAATCAAGTGAGAAGAACTGTAAAAGAAAAACGGGAGGAAAAAAGAGCAGGAAGGTTCTGCTTGTCACTGAAAAAAACACTTGCTCACTTTCCTAATGAAACTCTTTAAGCCATACATTCTGTTAATGTATTTGCTGGGTATGTGCCATTTCAGGGACAAAGTAATATTTATCTTATGAATGTCTCATCCTTTCAGTGGCTGCCAACTTGGTGAATACAAGCAAGCTTTTCCTTCAGGTAAAACAGAGGATGCTGTTGTCTTCTGAGTATGTTTCGCTGAAGTTCTGTGTTCATTGCATTTTCTGGTGGTCAGTAAAGACATCTACATTTAAAAAGCAAGTTTAGGTGATATTGTAGAGTTCTGGCTATTGAAATATCCCTTTGCCACTGGCAGCCTAGCAGACTTTCTACATTTTACCCAACAGGGAAGGTATAGGTGCCTAGTGTGCTTATAAGTACATTTATAGTACAGTTAGCAAATTATTTTCATGCAGAAAACTGGCTCTGAAGCAAAGAACTTGCAAGGGAGCAGTACAACTTGTGAAACGATCTAATATGGCTGATGGTTTCAGTTGGAAAAAAAAACCTATGAAATTATGAAAAATGTCAGTGTTTTAGAATTCTCAAAATACATTTATCAGACTTTCAATTGAAATAAATTTTTTTAAATTATTCTTTAAAGGTGTCAAAATAAGTTATATATGAATACAGTTTTGTGGCTGTACAAAACTTTTCAGTTGATTTGAAATTCTGGTTGGTTTATTTTTTTTCCTGGTTGTGTCAGTGTCCCCTCCCCTGTCCCCCCCCAGTTTTTCAAATTGGTCTTTGAACCCAAAACACAGACTACTTGTCTACCTGTATTTGTGAGTGTGGCTGGTGTGAGCATATCAGTGATGACTGCAGCTCTACAGAACTTTGCTGACCTGTGCTTCTTGCTGTGGTATTGTTCATGCCATGCAGCTGCTCCATATGCTTTTCTAGTCTTGGAGATCAACCATCTAGGTAGATAAGGCATCCTTCCAGGTGGCTGTCCTAGAGCTATGGTCGCTCAGGGCTGAATTTCCTTTGGCGGTCCTTACTAGGATGATTCTAACTGCAGAGACACAGCATGCAGCATAGGTTAGATCTACATTTGTAAATAGTGTGGTACAATGGAGGTGGATTTGTAAGAAACAATTGGTGCTTAGGACCTAATTCCACTTCATGTGTGTTTTCAGGGAGCGGATGTTACTTCAGACTGGCTCTGCTCTTGTACAATTAGTTGAATTCCCATTAGCTCATCTTCCAATTTAGCTTTGTTTGTGAAGTATCTAGTTGGCATGGTCTTACACCACATCGTGTTATGAACCAAAGCATGGTAACTAGAGATGATCAGGAAGTCATTTTCAAAAGTGCACTCCTGATACATGCTAAGTGTTACCATAGACACATTCATTGTCTCTCCCAATATGTGACCCTTGGGTCTGTCTGTGAAGGGGAAGGGGACTGTATCACATCCCTCTCCCTGACTTTTACATGAACCTGTAAATGGTGAGTAGAAGCTGATAGTGCACCTCTAACCACTTGTAGAGGTAGCAGCTAGGGGCTAGCAACTTAGTCTTAAACCCAAAAGACACAAACCCCAACCCATCAACTGAAGGGAGGCATTAGCCCAATTTCCTTGCAGCTCACAGCAAGCAACAACCAGTACCAGATGTTGTTTCACTTTATCTAGGACAAGTAGCAACAAGTCCTACTGGCAGACCAAGCTGAACCTCACTTCAGGATGATGCCAGAGCCAGCCAGGAACAAATATGATCTCCTGTTCTAAAAATTTGGCCCATGCTGTGGCTGAAAATCTATCTTGAGCTCCATTAATTAGAACATTGGCTTCTATTTATGCATGTAAGTTAATGAATATTCATCAGACATGTTGATTAAGGTGATGTTATTTGCATATTCTTCCTAGATTTTTAGACCTTAGGTATTCTAGTATTCAAGATATTCATATGGCACCAAGGGAAATTCTGATTAGGTATTAGGGGGAAAAAAAATCATAATGAAGGTGGTCAGATGTTGGAACAGGTGCTCAAAGATGTTGTGCAACTCCATTCTTGGAGGTATTTAAAGCTTGACTGGACAAGGCCCTGAGCAATGTGAACTAGCTTTGAATTTGATTTTTAACTTTGAAGTTGTTCCTCCTTTGAGCAGGGGATTGGGCTGGTTGACATCTAGAGGACCCTTCTACCTTAAATAATTCTACAATTAATGCAGAAGAATAATGTTCCTACATTTTTGGCATTAATAAATTTATAGCTGGGCACAAATATGTAACCAGTACTTTAATGGTTGGTATTACTCCAGAGGTAATGAAATAATCCTGTTAAGTGTGTTGCAATACTTTCTAATGAAGTCTCTGCCTTCATTAAGAAGACGGTTACTCATCATGAGTTCATTAACTAGTCAGCATATCTGATTGCAATTCTGTCATGGCAGCTGGTCAAGGTAGAACCTAATTTCTCCTCCTGCCTTCCTCCAGGGTTTAGTTTGACCAGTTAATGCATGCTAAAACTGCAACAACCACCTTGCCTATATTAAGGTACCTCCAGATGAGTTCTGATGATTCATACGAAGTGATTTAAGAGACTGAAGGCAGCACATACAGCTGAGGGTGATAATTCTTAAGTTGCACCAGCCTGAATGGCCAGGGCTGGTTTGGAGGCTGCATGAAATGCTAGCACAATTTAACAATTAACTTTTCTAAGGGAGACAAGACTTCTAAGACATTAACAGAAACGTGCCACATGCAATTGCTTTGTGTAACCTGATCCTAGCCCTAACTATGATTATAGCCCCTGGAAACCTTACTGAAATGTTATGCTAAGAAAAAACTATAAACTTTCTCTGCTCTACAGATTTTCTGAAGATAATGTGAAACAATTAGAGCCTAAATGACCAGTCTACATCTTTGGTCTGCTTGGCATGGATATGGTCACCCAATGAGGGAACAGTAACTAAACCATGGGATTAAGGCAATGTCTCATACAGAAGGCAGTTTCTCATAATGAATAGCAAATATATGTAGTGAGTGCAGTTTGCAAGCCAGAGGCTAAGATTCCTTTTACTAGGAAATGTTTGTGTAGTAATTCTCAAACAGATTTGTAAAAATTAGAGCTAGCACAAAGGGTGAATTTTATGGAATAAATTGCTTTCTACGAACAGTTCATCCAGAGGTATCTGCAACACAGAAGAAGGAAAAGCTGCCTGGAGGTAGCAAAGGCTCAGAACATCCATGTCAGCCTCTTCAGGGAAGCTCATCATATCAAAAGCCTTGGCAGGAAATGTAACAAAACAAATACTAGCTGTGCAGCTGGATCCTTTTTAGAAATCAACATACATACTACAAGAGAAGAATGGATACCACCTGGTTTCAGATCTCTGCATGTTGCAGAAAGCAAGGTGACTGTCATGTCAGTGCTAGCTTGTTGTGAAGTCTGGAATGGCCATGCCATAGTGCATCCAGAGCAAGCGAGCTGCTGGCTCCCTGCATCTGTCTGAGATTCCTGATTGCTCTTACCCAAGGATTGCTTCAAAGAGTCTTGGAGTGGGAGAAATTCTTATGTGTAGCTGTAAGCCCTCCAGCTACCAAAGGTAACTTGTACAGATAAGTCCAATGCCTGCGAACCTGAACCTTAAGGATGGTTCTGCAATCTGCAGCCCTGAAAGTTGGCGGGGAAAAATGTGAAATCTTGTAGCCCTCATTGGCAGGAGGGGAGTATAGTCAGATAACCAGTGTAAGTAACTCTTCTGTGTGCCATCTTGGGCTGGATCTGAAATGACATTACTGACACTTACCTAACTGCTCTCACAGATTGCCAGTTTCATGAAAGGCCATCTGAAGGACTACTTTCTATTGCCAGCTGTCAGATGAGTTGGTCTGTATTACGCAGAAGACTATATGATCACAGTGACAGTGTAAATTCCTGAAACTTGACAACCACCTTTGCAAAAGTTAAGCTGACCTCACAGGCAAATGCCTCTGGTCACGTCTGAGATCCAAATTTTAGGACTGATGTGACCAATACCCTGGTGGCATTTTGAATTTTCATTCTATTTCTTAAATTAACTATGGGTAAAGACTGTTTCTTAGAGCAGTTTGAAAGTGTTGAAATATTATTATATTTAAAGGCAGGGGGGCCCTTGGTGATGAAGAAAGACACTGGTCCAAAAGTTCTGAAAAATGTTGTCTGTTTACCCACCAGCCAAATACAGTATGGATACCAGCAATATGACCTTCCTTTTAATTGATCTCAACCCTGTTCAGCTTGGAGTGGGAGAATGGTTCAGTCACCCCCTCCATTACCAAACAGTTTGGGGCCTCTACTGGGGTAGTGTTTACAGCCCTAGTAATGCAGTGGGAGCTGAGTTTCACTAGCAGCTGAACTAACATCAGGATATTGAGATAGTTTTGAAAATCAAATAAAAAGAATTGCGCAGTGTTTTCAGGTGATATTCCTGCTATAGCACAGTTTAAGGATTTTCCTTGTAATGGAGAGAAAAGGAAATATTATATAATAATAAAGTGGTAGTGTGGAGCAATGCTCAACAGATATGGGAGGGGAACTGAGGAGGTAAGCGGATCAGTAAGTAGAGTGGCATGTTTGATGCTGTGAATACTTAGCTGCTCTGGATGAAGCTATCTCTAGTTTCCTTATCTCAATTTTACTTGGCATCTGAACTTTTCTGGAACAGGGTGTTGCCAACCACAGAGTTACAGCTGCTGAATCCCCTCTGAGCATCTGTGCTTATGTGAGGATGGTATGGCAGTTTTGCTCTGCATAGTTCTAGTTGCATCTTCCTGCTGATCCCTTCCCTAGCACTCTAGTTGAAGATGTCAGCCACTTTTCTTTAGGATTTTCAGCAAACATTTCCCTTTGATCAGAGGAACATAGACTGTACTGCGTCTGTCAGTGGAGCAGCTTTGTGGTTGCTTTGTGTTTCTTGTGGCCAGCTATAACACTTGCTATGGCAGCTGCATAGGTGAAAAAACCCACTCCCTGGCTTGCTCTATTAATACCATTCCCAGTTACTTGAGCAAAGTGCAGAGCTCAGCTGCAGTTGCATTTGGTCTTTCTGTTAGTGCTGAAGGCTGGAGATGCTCCATAAATTGCAATTACCCTACTGAGGGTATGGAAGGGAAAGTGTTGGGGTGTTTTTTTCCTTACTCTTGCTTCCCCTCCCACTGCAAAGACTGGAGCGAGCATAGCTATTCATTCATTTGAAGGTAAGGATTTCTTAGGGTTTTTCTGAGAGGACTTTCCAGGAGAGCAGTAGTTCTGATCCTTGCTGCAGTCACTGCCTCTGCTCTTCCAAGGACCTCTAGGAACTGGATGTTTGGGGGTCTTGAACCTAGTTCTCTTCTGTGTGGGACAAGTAGGAAAGATCTTGAAGTATGAAATCGTCACTGCTATAGACTCATCCTTTTCCTAATTTCTATTGACAGGTCCAGGCAAATGAAAACCTCTTTCTAAGTTTCAAAAGCTAATTCTCACCTCTAGCTAGACATACGCTGATGCAGTTGCATTAACTCAGCAGGGTCACTCTTCTACGTCTGTGAGAGCAGGTTTAGATAAATGGCTCATGTTTAAATGCCAAGCAATCGCAAACCTTGTCAGTTTAGGCCATGAAAAACTTGAGGTTCCCAGTAAGATCCTGCCTGCCTCTCCTATCAGCAGTGGCCATGTGGATGAAGATGGCTGCATGCTCTCTCCGGCAGTTGCTGCTGTTCTAGAATCTGAAGTAATTGAAGTGCTGGAAGCTAGTAGAAGACAGCTCTGAAACACTCTGAACTACATTCTCCTGAGTGTATTAAACTCAGCATTCATAGAGTTTAACAGCCTAAAGCCAAAAGGGCCCATTAGCTCCTGCAGGCTGACCTCTGGTATATCATAGACCGTTATGTTTCACCTGTTTATCTCTTTATTGAGCCCAGTAACTTGGATTAGACTCAAGTATTTTGAGCCCTGTAACAAAAAATTAATTAGGTTTACTCATTCTGGCAGTGAACCTATGCTTAATGCTTCAGAGAAGGGTGAAAATCCAGGAGCAGCATCCTTGTCTGTCTGACCTGGGAGTCCGTTTCCCCGTGTAAGGCAAGAAGTGGGGACAATTCCCAGGTACAAGTGAATTCTCTGTGCTCTGCTCAGCCCTGTTGAGTGCATACAGTGGCCAGCCCTGTTATTTCAGAGACAAGTAGGGAAAAAAAGAGAACATATCTCACCATGTACTCTGAAGAGCACTTTACCTTCTGGTCCCTACAAATTCTTGGTTGGAGTCATGATGGTTATTGGCTAATAGTTGCATGTTATTTAGGGTTGGGAACAGTGTTGAAATACATTGTGTGGTTGGAAAGGAGATCATAATGGAATTTACCATTCAAATCTGCCTGTACTTCAGCTACCACTGAACCATTGCCACTGCAGTTGTACTCTTAGTTCTAGACAGTCTTTAAACATGTACTTAAGTCTTGTTAAAGCCGTGGGGATGCAAGCATAAACCCCAAATTATATATGTGGTGAAGTGATGACCTGAATTCAGACCATAATCTCTCTTTCTGCTTTAGGCTTTGGTGATATAAGATAGTGAACAGCTCACTGCATTACTACTAACAGTATTTGCAGTAAGAATAAGAAGTTTGATGGGCCTTGCTAGAAATTAGCCTCTTTGGTGTAAGAGGAGGTGCTTTCTGCTGATTACTTCAAGAAATTATAGCAAATGGAACAGGATTTTTTTCTTCCTTCCTTCTGTATGCTTTTATTTTGAATCTTGGCTCTGTGTCCTTGTCTGCTACTCTATATAAATCTCTTCTCTGGGCAGGTATCTGATAACTTAAAGATTATTTTCTGACAAATAAGCATTTTTCCATTTTCTTGCCAATGCTTCTGATCCATAAAAACAGCTGAACAAAAGGGGATAGGAGAACCTATAAGAAGGCAAGGTTGTGATTTGGGGCTTTTTTTAAAGCTCTTTGCACACTAGCTGTCTTTTTTTAAATACTGTTCTTGGTTTGGAACTTTAATTCTGGGTGTACATTTGGTGCCCAGATGGTGCAGACTCACACAGAAGCCCATCACGCTGTCAGGGCAGGCAGATACATATGTAAATATTTTGCCTTTTTCCCCTATAATATTTGGCTTTGTCTAATCTAATTGCTGTCAAAGGCAGAATGTGAAGAATGCTTAAGAGGAGCAAACAATGAGGACCTCAAATGTTTGTATTGCACTAACTTTGGAAGATGCTAGTAGACTGCGATGTAACTAATAATTTTGTTTCATGGGTTTTCTTATTCATGCTGTGAATTCATGGTGTATGATCTAAGTTCATGCCAAATAATATTTTACAACCTGAGGTAGAAACCTGTATTTCTAGTGGCATAAAAGCATATTTAACCCCTTGGAGTTGTCGATATAAGGCTAATGGCTCTGCCTTTTCAGTTCAGGCTGACAGTAAGTGTTCTCTACCTGCCTCTTGGTGTATAGCATGCTTTTTTTATTTATATAATTCATTGCTTCATTTAATTTATTCTATTGAGTGCTTGTCTTAATGTATTTTTAATACATAAAAGCATTTCCAGCATAACTGCTTCTCTGACCAGTGGTAGCTAGTAGCAAACAGTGTGGCCAACCACATTAAGGATGCCTATTTACTTATTAAAGGCTTAATCCAAAATACCATAATATTAATGGAAAAATGGACTTTCATGAGCTTTGAATCTAACTGCTTAGTGAGAAGGTCTAATAAAGCTAGTGTTAGCTGAGGACACTGGCAAAACAGATATAGGAAATCTTGCTGTTTTTCATCAATGCAAGGATGGTTGTACTACCACAGGTTTCTGATCGGGTGTGAAATTTGGCTAGGCTGTAATTCATGGAAAGCATCAGGCTATACCAGACCCATTCCTCTAAGGACACTATGTAGAGAGATGCCAGGAGATCAGGACCTGGAGGCATGATTATTGTAGAGGAAGGAAAGTGGCTGTAAAAGGAGAATGTAATGTGACCAGAAGACAAACAGAATCAGCACGTGGTGCTTTTTTCCATGGAACGTAGATGAAATCCTGACTACAGGGGAAAAAATTGCCCATTTCAGCCATTTGTGTTGCCATCTGAGGCTCGTTATTCAGGGGTGCCAATAAATTCTGTTTCTAAGCCTGCTATGAAAATGTCTGGGTACCTTCAAGAGACATACCACAGCCTGTCACAATCCTTCTGCTTGTCTTGCTTCTTGGCTGTGGGGTGGAAGGGGGTCAGGAAAATTGTTCACTACCTATATATATTATTTTTCCTGTGCTGTTTTTTATTACTGAAGGAAAGATCAAAGATGTTTGCTTTGTGTGTCTCCTGGAGTATAGGCACTGAGACGTATTACTGCACGATAAGCTAAGATGTGAATTTACAGTTTCTACACAGTAAATGCTGATATGCCTGCTGCTAGCTCACGGTTCAGAGAAAAGAAATGAAAGAAGGGGTGATTTGCTACATATATATCTGATGGTAAAAGCAGGCACTCTGGCAGCTACTGCAGGGCTTTTGGTGTATCATAAGTTTGGATGTGAGCTTACCCTACAGGTAGCTTGTGCCTGTTGTGAGCCAAAGATGGCACTGGTTGTCACAGTGGACTGATGGTAGGGATTGCTTGGCTCCTAGCCTTTCCTTTTGGTTGTCAAGCTCATCTGGTCTACAGCTGGGAGGACATGTTGCATTAATTTAACAGCACTTTCTTTTCTGCATTTTGCCCTTCCCAGGAGCAATTGAGCGGTGCACGTACATCAAGTACCACTACTCCTCAGCGACCATTCCCAAGAACCTCACCTACAACATCACCAAGACAATCCGCCAGGATGAGTGGCATGCCTTGCGTAAGTGTTGCTGGCTTTCTTCTCTGTCCTCCTGACGTGCAGTCTAAGGGAGGTACTCACTGATAAATGAGAACAGCGGCTTTGACTGACAGTCTGCGCGGAGCCCTCTTCTCACATACAGTTTGTCTTTGTAGCAGACTGATCGATTTGTTCTTAGGACCTACATCTGTTTTTGCTGCTGACTAGAAATTCTGCTGAGGCATGAAAAAGTGGTGGTGGGGAAGAGGCATTCGTATGCAGAGATTAATATTGAGTTAAATACAAAAATGAATAACAAAATCAATGCCCTATTTTTTAATTCAGTAGAATGCTCTGCACGTGAGCATACTCTCACGCAGTTCATGCTGCTGCTGAGTTTCCTGCTTCCAGCAGAATTCATTGCTGGCTTTTATTGTAGAATATGTCCTGCTGCCTGCAGCTCCTGGGTCAGTGTGCCACCACTCTCCTTTGAAGATCTAGAAAGAGAAACACTGCACCCTTTGAGGCACAGGGAAGGAGCTTAGTCCTTGCTGATAACTGTAGCCAGTGGTCACCAACTTGTAACGTTTGCTGAAGCAACAAGATCTGACAGGGATGGAATTCCCTTGAAATGTATTGGCTGGCCTTAAAGCTTTTCTCCTTCTTATCTTGGAGATGGAAAAGGGTTTTCACTGATAAAATGGAAGAGGTAGGATTTCACAAGGAAGGATGCCACTGCAACTTGCTCTTGTTACTACATAGTCATGGAGACTGATGGGTGTCCTGAGCTCCTCTGTCTCAGTGGAAGCAGTTAACAGCTCCCTGAAGATGGCAGGGGTTGAGGGATGGTAATTCTGATTGAAAATCTTGAAAGGTGGTAGTGAGCAGCTACTGTCCAGACTGTGTCAGCTTGAGAAATGTGTAAGACCTCTGGTGTTCCCAGGGCTTTCAGTCCCTGTTTCATGCCTGCCTTATGTGGCTGTTGCTTTGAGAGGGTCCTTTTAAGCTCTGGGATGGAGAAGGTATAATGATATAGTTGATTTCCTGCATTGGTAAGGTCAGGCCTGGTTTGACACTCATTGGTGCTTGTAGGCCCACCTGGTCAAAGCTGGTAAAGCATTAAGAAAGTTCTAGAGGGTCTTGCTAAATTCCTAATTTTTTTGGAAATGTGTCTGTGTGTGGATAAATACATATTCTTATTGTGACATGACAAAGAAAAGGAATATTGAACTCATGCCTCTCAGAAGGTTGTAAGAGGCTGGTCTTGCAAAATACTGTGCTGTGCTCATTTGTCCCTGAAATCAGAAGATCAGGAGGTTCAGCTCCTTTCAGGTTTTCTGCTACCAACTGTCATCTCTGCTGGTGTCAGTTTTATGTTAACATTGCTCATCTGTGGGCAAAAAGAAACACACCCCCCACCCAACATGTCTTCTGTTAGGGCTCATAGGGCAGTAGGAAGGGTCTTTGGTTTATGCTTTTGGCTGCATATGTGTGCTTTTGCCACTGCTGTGAGCAGCAATGACTTTTCTGCATCCATCCATTGGGAATCTTACTAATTAATGTAGGAGTTATTGTCTTAAAGTTTGTCTTTAGTTCAGCAATGGCTCAGGTAAAGGGATATTCTTAAGCTGTCTTTGTATCTTTTCAGCTTAAATATAATTACTAATATTACTGGCCATGTTAGTCCCTCGGTGTGTGTATCCTTTGGTGGCATCAGCAAGGTCCTGAGCCTGGTGTGTTGGCAGCTGACAGGAGCCTTCAGTAGGGCATTTGTCAGCCTCCAAAGTGGCAGTCTAGACATGCTGTGCTCACACTTCTACATATCTGATTTGGTCTGAGGCACTTTCAGGGTGAGGCTGTTTGCTCCCTCCCTGGGGAGGGTACACCAAGTATGTGGGTGTGCGTGCATATTTCTGACCCAGATTTTCTTGCTAGTTCATGAGTCAGATAAGTGTAGGTAGATGTAGATAGAACTGAAGTCTGAATCTCCCTATCTAAAGACAGGAAAGGAGAAAAATACTTTGCCGAAGCTTTCTCTTCTCCAGAGCAGTTAGGTGCAATGGTGAATGTTTGATATATGGGTTAGCCACTGGAGGATCTGGAGGTCACTGCATTTAAGAACGAACTGAACCTATATGACTGTTTCCTGTGTAGGAACAGTGACCTTGCCGTTTTTCTGCAAAACATCTGTTTTAAAAGACAAGGCAATAGCAATCTTTTCAAACCATGTTTTGGTTGAGGGGGATGTTCTTCCTTTAGAAAACATTTGCAATGGAGTAGACATAAAGTGGGCTAAGACTCTTAAGTCCCTTCAGAAAGTCCCTTTAATTTTTGTCCCTGCCTAATCAGCTGACCTGATTCTGTACCTCTGGACTAGCTTCATCCAGGGCACTGCTACTTCAGCTCACCACTGCTCACCCTGAGGCAGAATAGCATTTCCATTCAACCTGGCCATTATTTTCCTCTGAACAATTCTCTATTCAGAATTTCCCTTTCACTGGGTGTTGTGACAAATAGTGAAAGAGCAGGGCCCAGGCCTGTTGTTCCTTATGATCTTGCCGTGGGTAATTTCTCAGATCTGTAGCATAAGATGGAAGAAAGGAAAAAACAAACAAACAAACTGTAGCATAAGATGGAAGAAAGGAAAAAAAAAACAAACAAACAAACAACCAACCCTATTTCCTGATGAAACACTGGGGCAAAATGGCATCCTAGGGAATTTCAGAGGAACTGGAAAGTTGAAACCAGAGTGTCTGGTCACCCTACTAAAGAAAATGCCTTTTCCAGGCTGAAGCTACTGCTGTTCTTTGACGTATCTGTATTTCAATAGTGGTTATTTTCCTTCCCTGGTGCATGGGTAGCAAATCGTGGGCCTGGGAAGGAACTCTATTGCTTTGCCTGCATACTAGATGGGGGAGCAGAAGAGAGGGCTCCAGCCGTGCCCAGCAGACTGCTTTTTTCAGACTGGCAGGTGGGACTGATGCTTCATCAGTTTCTCTTGAATTGCAGGAGTGGGTGAGGGGCAATTAATTTGAGGCTGAGAACTCCAAGGCACCAGTCAGTGCAGAAAGCAGATATTCCTCTAGCTGTGCTGTCAGCTATGCTAGAAGAACCCAGGGGAGCAGCTGGAACTGGAGGAATGGTTGGAGCTGATTTTATAATTTTTGATTTTATCTTTTTTCATTCTGTTTGACATTTTCAAGATGGAACCTTTGCTCCAAATTGATTGCCTATGGCAGCGTGAGCTGGGGAAATAGGACTTCACTTCCCTGCAATCACTTCCTCTCAGCTCTCTCTGGCTAAACAGGGATGGAGGGAATGATGATTGTAGTATTGCCAGCTCTTGCCTGTCACGAGATAAATGTTCATCTAATTAGACAAAACGAGTGTCTATATAAGCTGGGAGGGGAAGAGAGAAAGGAAGGAAAGCTGTGTCCAACAACTTTGAACGTGAGTAACTGTCTCTTTATAGAGGATGCCAGGGTAAGGATATCATTGAGTCGCTACTAGGCATTTACCCTGTCACATTTTGGCCCCAGTCTTGTGCACAGAAACTTGGTCCATAGTTCTGGCTTCTGAAAAACTTCAGCAGCATCACTGATGCTTTTAGAAATGGAGGTATATATTATTAGACCAAAAATCCCCCCAAAATCTGAACAGTTCTATATTTATTCGCATATTCAGTTCCATGTGTTTTACACTGTTCTCATAGGTTCACTTTTAACGTGCTACAGATTTGTGTTCACAAAGCATGGGGAAAGTGATCATGGCAGGGGTTTGAGCTGTGGAATATGGTACAGGCATTGGGAGGGGTGAGAGGCATTTTAAGGTGATGGAATAAGCACTTTAACGTATGTACTTGTACTTTAAGAAAGCTGACCATGAAAAGGAGGCTATGTTGATGCAAACTTTTTTCTCTTGTCCCAAAAACTTCAGGAAACCATTAACTGGTATATTATGGCAAAGAAGGTGAAAGGCTGTGTTTGCTTTGAAAATGGTAGTACCACCAAGGCAATGAGGGGATATACTATATTCAGTTTGGCATCTTCCAGGAACCAACAGTGCTGCTCTCTAAAGCCACTGTGAGGGGTAAGGCACTCAAAGCCCAGGGAGTATTTAGTCTACTGGCTTACTCCTTGAAGCAAAACAGAAACCTATTGGGTTGATGCTGTTTTATACCATCAGAAGGACTGTAGGAACGTCATTCAAAAAAATTTTTTTTCCATATAGGCTATAGATAACCCAGGCTCTAAATTGATCTTTTGCTGCAGTCTTTAAGAAAGAACTGTTTTGAGAAAAAGGGTAACCACGGCATAGAAGATAGGCAGAGAGGAATTTCTAAGTATGCTTAAGCTAACTATCTACATTTCATTGTCTTGCTGGGAGAGTTAGGATTAGAAACTTATTTTGAGGAAGCCAAATAGTGCAGAAAAGGGAAGGAAGATAAGAGGAGAGGGATTGTCTTCATACTTTCTTAGAGCCAGTCTAGCATGATCATGTTTTATTTTTGCCTCTAGCTTCTTTTGTTTAGACCTTATGGTTCCTTGCTCATTTTTACCTTTGAACATACTTGTATTTGCTGTGGGACTTCTTTGTGCATCCATTCCTTGAACGATTTCAACAAGAACAACTGTGTAGGTGCTGCAGGGTTGTGGGCTAGCCTGCTGTAGGCTCAGACCTGCCTGGAGCCTCACAGGGCTGATGCTTGTGGGTCACTCTGCAGTCTTCCTCACTGTGGTCTTTGCAAGGGAAGGGTAAAAGGGGCCTTTTCCAGGGCCACCTTCTCCCCAAGGCAGGTGAAGAAAGTATTGTGGCTTTGAAGCGCTGCAAACAAGCAAGTTGCTGATGTGTGTTCTTGAAGAGTGAGATTTATTTTTCTCTCAGAGAACAAGTCAAACCACTGCTTCTTCCCTTTCTCCTGCCTTGGTAGCTGAAACAGGACAAATACTGCATGGCGCTCAGAGCTTTTGTATGGCAGAGCTGCCAGTGTCTTGTGCTATATCACATGAAAGTCTCCACATCAGAAGAAAGATGAAAAATTCTTCCTTCTCTCCAAAAGCTTTTATTTTGCTGACTCACAGAGCACCTATCATGCGAGGTAGATAGCTGGGTCTTTAAGTCTGTTATTTTTCCTTCCTCCCTATATATCACAAACCTGAATTTGTACTTTGGATTAAACGCGGCCACAAAAGAGGGAATTTCTGTTTGTCTGCTCTTCTCCAGCTTGCCATTGCCACCTAGGTCTGTCTTCCACGGCAGCCATGTTTTGTGTCCAGGAACACAGAGAGTGCTGCATCTGGGCAGAAAGTGGCTGGAATTGCTATGGAAACTGATCTCTTCCTGCACAGCTCAGAAATTGTGTCACCAGACTGCTTTAGAGAGAACCAGTTCACACACAGGTAGCTGATGCTTCCTGAGAAATGTTTAGAATTTCCTGTTTTTTTGGAAATGCTCCTTGTCTGGCACTGTGTGATCTCCTTTGCCTGTCTCCCACCCCCTACTTCTACTGCAGGACCACAGAATATGGGCTCTGAATTTAAAACGTTGGCATGGGGAGTTGCATTGTCAGGAGAAGAGGAACCATAATGCCTTGTGTTAATTGGAATGATAACGTTCATCTGCGCTGTTGAAAACTGCAATAATCCTGTGTTTGTGGTGGTCTGAAAGCCATTTGCATAAAAAATGAATTGTAAAGTCAAAAGTAATAGCCTGGCACATTCTGAGAGGAGTAAGTATTGGAGGAAATGAAGGATTTCTACAGGATGTAGAGAGTGGTAATATTTTAATTCATATAGCATCTACGCTGAAAGCTGAATGGATTTTATCAGCCTTAATGGTCTGAACTTCGCAGGAGATTAAGGCTTCCTCATTTAGGCCTGCAAAGCACTCAAATACCTTCTTATAACCAGTAAAACTACTGGGGGGGCTGGAAAAATCTCCTTTTGTAGAGGTCAGTTATGGTACTGATGGCAGTGGCAACAATTAGCACTCTGGAAAAGACTGTAATGTCTATACTTCTAATTACTACAGGCTTTCCAAGGCTTCTCACTCCATGGAACAAGACGTTGAGATTTGCACAGAAGCTCAGTTGATAGCTTGACAATGCATTAGTAACACCGGTAGCCTCATGGGCTTGACCCTGTCTGCTTTTATAAGCAACAATAAATATTTCATTGTTGTATCTGTATTAAGTGCTGGCCCGAGAGAATTTTGCTTTTGTTTTTTTCCAGGGTACTACTGCAAGCAGTGTTTGAAATAAATAGGCAGCATCCCACTTTTCTTACTCCTTTCTTCCACGCTCTCTCCCATACTCCCTTGGGTCTCCTTCCATTCCTATCTTCCACTACAAGGAAATGCTGTTTCATTTTTAATTAGCTACCTTGACCCCGAGATGGAGGTACACCCTGAAGTATGACACCGTCCTGCTGGTCAGTGCCATTTGGCTGACAATATGATGTAATTCCTTAATGCATTGGTTATTAAAGCAGACGGGGCAGCCATCCTGGAGGTTAGTCAGGCAGCAGGTGCTCACATGCCTGGAGGTCTAGTGTTGTTGGATCTCCATCACATTCATCATTCCCATAGCTAATGACCAGGTGGTAGTGACAGACCTTCTCATTTCCCTCTCTCTGCTGTAGGGTTTTCTTCATATCCTGCTATTTCAAGCTAAGATATAAAAATGGGTTTTTTTGGCATCAAAATCTAAGACCTATTTTGAAATCTGTAAGGGATTTTATTGCCTTCTGCTAAGCTTCATCTTAGGATCTGCTAATATGGCTATGACCTTAATACCTGTACTAGTGAATATCTTTCCCAACTGCATACTACTTTTTATTTCCCATACTACCTTTGCTTCTTAGAGACAGAAGAGCAGGGCAGGAGTAAGGGAGGAGGTCAGTAGACCTCCCGGTCCTGAGTTGACAGGGCTGTCTGAGTAGGAAACATGGCCAAGATTTGGGAAGGGAGAAAATGAGGACAGGGAGACGGGTGAAACTTTGTTCTGGTGAGTTGGGAGAGGTGAGACAAGGGATTACTGAACATTGAAACTGGGATAAGGGCTAGACTGGACTGGAACAATTTGGAAGGGAAGGTGCAAAAATGGCCAAGATCTGTTGTTTGTGTGTGTTAGAGGAGGGCAGGGAATGAACAGGGAAGGATCCTCTCCAAAGCCCTGTTCAAAGTGCACAAGTCAGGAGTCTTACTGTACATCTACCACTAACAGACCTGTGAAACACTGGTAGAGGGGAGGTATCATCCTGCTCCCTCAGTCAGCAGCTTCTTCCACCTGCTCACATAACAGGGGGCTCAGATGTGAACCAGAAGAGTCTTGAAATTCTGCTGACAAACCACTCGCCACTCTTCTGAATCAGTAAGATATCCCCCAGTAGCATTCCTGCTTTTGCAGTTTGTTGGTTGTTTGAAAGTTAAGAACTTAAAAATGCTCATCTGATTTTATTTTAAGGTTGCAAACACAAGCATGTAAAGTTAGGAGATGACACAGTTCAGGCTGCATACTTGGCCTTAATTTATCTCCTTTGAGCACACTCATTATCAAGTCTTTAATTACTGTAATCACATACTGTGTTTTCCACAGGACCCCTGCCTTGTTCCATACATTTGGGATATTATGTTTCCATTCAATGATGTCTTCAATGTTTGGTTTCTCTTTCATTGCTTAATGTATAGTTGCTGGCCTTTTTATTGCAGAATACACAACTCCTGATCCAAAGACAGAGTTAACTACTTTGTGAGCTTTGTCACATTTCTAATTATTGTACTGAAGCATGGCATGTAAAGATAAATACAATACTATCTAATAACCTTTTGAAGTGGGCTATAACTTCCGTTTTAGGCCTGGCAATCAAAGTTAACTGTCTTGGGTTTTTTTGGGTGTCCGGTTAGAGATGATGAAGACTTGGGTTTTACAGTACTTAGCATTAAATAGCCTTTTGTATGTTCAGAGCACAGCTCCCATTGACTTTCAGAGCAACTGTACGTGCTCCACACCCTGTAAATTGGACTTCAAATGGTCACCCGACTCACACTGGGTCAGAGTAAATGAGAAAAACATGGCTAGGGACCGCCTCTAATGAGATTTTTTAGATTAATTGACTTATCGCCAAGGACTTCTGGGGTAAGTGTAGAGGAAAGTGCTTGTGTGAGAGGGAGGAGGAGCTGTATGTCAGCTGACTGATCTCAGCTCCTACTGCTCTTAGCTAGAGGGTTGCATGTGTTATCGCCTTTCACACTGACCCTTTCAAAGGGTCACATTCTTGTATTTCCTAACTTTGGCATGCTTGACTCAGCAGCCTTCAAAATGTTTTGGTATTTTTTGTTTGCTTTTGGTTTTTTTGTTATATTTTTAAGTGCAGGCGCTTGGATTCACCTTGGCTTAGGCGATGTTTTATGTTGTCTTCCACTGTTATATTGGAAAAAAGATGATGTTTTTATCTTCATCATTGAAAAGAGTCTTAGGGTGTTTACGGAGCTGTTCTGAGTGCAGGAAAATTGAGAGCAAACCCCCTCCAGCCTTACTGGTGATTTTTTGCAAAGGAGTATTAGAGACATTTTGCCTGTTGCAGTGTGGAGATGTTGACAGGTAAAACATACCATCACTAATCATTTCCAGTCGTTCAGCCAGTCAAAATATAGCTTTATTAATATGCATACAGAGCTCTCTGTTTCCCTTCTCTCCCTCTTGAGAGAGACAGAGGGGGAGAGATGAGCGTTTTTCTATGTCTCTTGGCTAATCAAGAATGATGCCGTGTGCATTCTTAGGGTGAGAACACAGGAAAGAACAAACAGGATGACCTAATGGGTCTCTTCCATCTGACTTCTATAACTTTTGATTTATATACCAATTTAATGCCTGGTTTATGATGATTTATATCCCAGTTTATTTATACCCCAGTCTGATGCCCCACCCCACACTGTTAGTGAGATGAAAGCCAGCCAGTTAAATATTTCAAGGTGATTACATGCCACATGCCACACACAGGGTTAGTAATGAGAAGCAAGTGCTTCCTTGCTTCAGTGAAAGAAGAAAGACTTAAGTGGAACACTTTGGAAACGAGATTATTGTGATTTGTTCACAAAGCCATGCACTATCCACAAGGGAACATCACAGCAGCCAGTGTGGGATAGATGCCAACAAACTTTGAATCAAACAACCTGGCTTTGACCCTGACAGAAGCTGCAGGCTGAAACATGTAGGTGATTTTTTATACGTTGATAGCTACTAGGCACTGGTTGCCATTTTAAATACTGTTTTGCAATGATGCTCTTTGTACATTGAATTACAGAATAAACCTGATCCTCATATACAACCAGGACATCCTCCTACTTGCTACTTTGAAAAGGTCTAAAATGTGTGAATATTAATGTGTGAAAACTATAATGCAGCTTTACATCCTCAGATTCTTATATTGTTAACTGGGCCATGATGGTTTCAGCCACGTTGTCGGAGCTGAATGTAGTTCTGGCCAAGGAAGACTGGATGAAGCTGAAGGATTTGTCTTGGGGCCTATCCCAAGACTCCTTAATTGGCTGGGTGAATCACAGTTTAGCTGTTCAATTATTCCCTGCCCACCTCCAGGAACTGATTGCACAGTTGGTGAGGGAATAGGAAATCAGGAATATAAATCAACTGCAGGTATCTCCTGTGGGACTTCAGAGTTCAGTCTTGCAAATCTCATCTGGCTGCTTTGGATGTAGGTTATATTTAATGGAGCTTGAGCCTGTGTGTCCCTCTGCATCACTGGAATTATGACAGCTAATTTGAGTCTATCTGCTGCTGGTGTGTGCAATTGATCAATATCTCTTTCATAAATACAAACTCTCTCTCGTCTCTGCCTCCATCAGCTTTGTCTTTTCTGGCTTGCCCTTTGCATCCCTGTTTCTTTTGGTTTTTTTCCCCCCAAACTTGATTCTCACCTAGATATTCTGAGAGAAGGAAATCAATGGAAGAATATCACTTACTGACCTAAGAAGGACTTCTTTACCATACAGAACTAAGGCTGTAAATAATTCAGTAGAGCCCTGTCTTTTCTTTCCTCCCATAAGATTGAGTTTATTAAAATTTTATGGGAGGGGACATGGAGGTGGCTGAATTACTGGTTTTATCTGATACAATCTTTAGCAATGCATTAGCTCGGCACTAGCTGCTCTTCGCTCATCATAGGCACATACCAAATCAGTCGTCCTTGTAGAATCCATTCTGCAGCATGTTATAATCACTTATTTGAGCATGATTTAATGCCATTCCTTATAACTCACTCATGCCTGATTGTGTTGCTGTGGGAAGAAAAGTGTTAAACTGCCAAAGCAAGGATTAATCTCCCCCCCCCCCCCCCCCCCCCCCAAGTATTGGGAGGAAGTCAGTAGTGGCATGAATCCATATACACAAAGATCCTAATCAGGAGGGAGCAATAGTCTGGGGACTAAGAGTTTGGTTCTGCTTATATTTATACAAGAATATTAATTCTACTGAAACAAGAATAGATATTCTGAGATAAAAATAATGTGAAATCAGCATCTGGGTGCAAAATACTCAATAGATTTCAGAGAAAAAAAAAAGTGCTCCTTGAGATTTTAGACTTTTTGATATTTTAGTGAAAATGAACAAATTCCACAATTACACTTTTCTGTTAATGCTGCTGCTGACAGTGTAGTGCACCTTCCATCCTAGCATATTGAAACACTTGGGCAATGGTTTTCACTCAGTATCCTTCTGACTTAAAACAGGGTGCTGAAGGAGGAATACAACCCAAGTACACCCAGTTCACATGCAGAAAGAGAGTTACAGAGAGGTTAATTGACCTGCTAAATGTCGTGCAGAGAGTGAGTGGGAGAGCCAGAAACAGGACTCAGGTCTTTGGACTCCCACTGTTGTAAGTGCTAGACAATGCTGCCTCCCGTAGTGCTAGAGATTATGCAGCATCTCTCTTAGAAAAGGCCATTGCAAAACCCTATATCAAGGATAATGTTTTTTCTAAAGATATTAAAAAAAAAAAAACAAAACCAAACCCAACTTTCAAGTGAAAGCTTACTGGCCAAAACCAGAATCCATTACATACATTAGTGGTGATTTTCTCTTAGAAATAATGGCAGAAGAACCTTCAAAGGCTGGTAGTGAATTAAGGTATACAAAGTGGCAATTCCTCAGCACCGGCTGAAAACGAGGTCCTTGGAGATATCTGAGGGCAAGCAATTATAATCAATAATCTTTTCAAAAACTGTCTCCATTACAATATGTGTAGGTGCTGTGGATTTTCTGCCACGTATGAATTGTACCCTAAACCACTGTCCTTACTGATTGTCATGACAACTGATATGCACAGCAAGACTAACTTACTGGTACTCAGAGTTTTACCTGCAAGTAATCTTAACTGTCATTTTATTTGAAAAGTAATCAAATGAGTACCTTTTGACAAATAATAATCAGTCCTATTACAGAGCCATAAAATAATCTGGAAGAAGAAATGCACACTGAATGGAAAACTGTAGGCAAATAACTTCAAAATGGCCTTCCTGATATGGCTTGGGGAGAACTTGTCCTGTATGGCAAATCCTCCTTGGCCAGCAGAGGGGCCACAGCCAGCTCTGCACCTCATCCCAAAATGGCATGGGTAAGGAACTGATTAATTGACAGGTATAGTCCTGCACCATGATTACTAGCTGTGAACCATCCACTGCCAGGGTATATTAGAGCTACCTGTGATTTATTCCAACATAAACCTAGGTTGAACTGGTCTTTGGCTCATTTCAGGAGTATCTTCATCCCTCATAGACCTTGGCGTATCAGGACATATGTGTTGACTATTTCTGATGTATTTTATTGCTGTTTAGGTCTTTGTATGAAAGCAGGATTTTTATTCAGTAAATAAGCCTTGGCTCTGACACTTAACCCTTCACTGGAGCACTAGCCCTCTGTTCTGACTTCAGCTGATGAAGTGGAAAAGTCTGTGGTGACATCACTTCCAGGGAAGACCAGATTTTTCATGTGGAAGGAGTTGAGAATTTTTTCTAAGCAGCAGACAATATATGCAAGTTTTTTGTCACAAGGAACAGGGTAGAGAAACGAAAAAACTTCTTGATATGGCAATAGAATTAGCTTTTCAGAGTAGTCCTCCCAAAGTTTTCCAGGAGGAATCAGTGACTCTCTGAAGAGCTGAACTGACAACTCTGCTAGGTGAAGCTTTTTGATGGACCAAGGGTAGCACAGGCAGGAGCACTTTGAAAATCTGTGTGATGCATAGATGGATTAGATCACTTGATATATCTCTCTGGCTGCTAGTTTGTAGGATTCTCTGGTTAACAGTTCTGGCCTTGGCTTTCCATGGGAAGGCATCCCCTATGCAAGTAAGAGAGCAGAGTTCCAGAGGTAAATGAATCCCCATTTTATGGCAGGCAGATGATACCAAGTGCACTTTAAGGATATTCTTTTTTTATCACTGTTGGGGGAGACTCAGTATTTTACTAGCCAGAAAAGAGAGGCCATTTGTCATCAGCTTATTGGATTCATGACGAGTGTTTTGCTGTCCTTTTCTCACAGAGCAGAAGAGTTGATCTGTTGCTGTACAAAAGCAATACTTAGAGAAGGCATAGTAGATACTGTTGTAGGGGTAAGACCCTGTAGTAAGGTCTGGGAGGCCCCTAAACCTGGTGGTGTATTCCCCAGAAGAGATGCATTAGCTGAAAGGGTTCCACCTGAGTGGGGGACCATGGAGAGCTAATCCCCAGGCAGTGACGACCTATAAGAATTGCAAACTTGGCTATGAAGTTGGCAGAAGGAGCTTCAGTCAAAGAGGATATAGGTAGGATGCTGATGTGGCCCAAGGTTATCTGCAGAGGGCTCTGACCCACATAGCAATTTTGTCTTGGTGGGGTTGGGGGGAACTAGTTTGGGGCAGAAAGCCAGCTGCTTTGACAGCGGCCTTCATTTTGATGTTGATAGAAAGGGAAAGACATCTGCTGGGTGGCTGTTCAGTGGCAAGGTTGGCAGCTGAAGGAACACTGCTGCTTTCCAAGTCTTTTATTCCTGTTTTGTAGGCATGAGCAGAGAAAAACACTCCCAGGTATAGGAGCAGGACTCTTACAGCCTTGGAGAGTGGTGAGTGAAGAGACAAACTCTTTGTATGACTGGGACACTGTCTTTTTAAATTTTTTTTTCTTCTTCTGAGGATGCAATTGGATGAGCTTTTAGTGGTGCCTTTAAGAATATGAATAAGGAAGCCAAGGTGATGTGTGTAAACACCTGGGGAGAAGCTAAAAGAGAACAGAGAATAATGGAAAAGCTGCTGGGGGAAATAATGCAATGCCTAGATGCTCTTCTGCATATAGAGAGAACCTCTCTCCTCTATTATGCATCAATGTGGATGCATCAGATTCATGTGAAAATCAAACAAATTGCTGACATCGCTGGCACTGCTGAGACAATAACCAGAAGCTGTTGCCTCTGTCACTTTCCTTTTGCAGCAAAGTCTGATAGTGAATGAGACTGGCATGAGTTTGCCATCACTCACTCATTACTTTTTAAAATTTACTTTTCAGTCTGTGTGTGTCAAGCTCTTGGCACAACCCTGATAAGCAACAGAAAGGTTGAGCAAACAAAGCGAGCCTTTCCACAGATCGATAGAGATCAATCTCTTCATTTTGACTGAATGACAAAACAAAAACAGCAATTAAAAGTATGTTTGATGCCGATAGCTAGTGGGCAGCTCCCAAAACCAAAGTACCAAGGGACACATAGGAGAGCTCTTGCCTGCACGTTATTTATACTGACCCCATCAGAGGGATGATGTTAGCACAGACGTGAGCATCACACAACAGGTAGATGTGCCTTGAGGCATGTGCGTGGAGGATCCTGGCCAAACTATTTGACTAGGGCTAGGTTTGTTGTTTTGTTATTTACCAGTGGTCCATGACACTGGCTGCAGTGCCATACAGCTTTGGGCACATGTATGTCCTAGACCACAGCATCCAGGGCAGAGCTGCAGGTGACATGAGGATGAGACTGTATACTCTGGTGTTAGTCAACATCTGTAATGTTGATTGGTACCAGATCACATGCAGCTGTCTAGTAATACAGCACATCTGGTGCACTGACTTACATAAAAGTCTAGGAGTGGGATGATTAGTTCATTTAGGTGTTGTTAGATCATTCAGTCAACCATGTGGGACATAGCCGCGCCAGTGCACTGAACCCCAACAAACCTTACAGGTACAGCTCGAAGGCAGCATGACTAGACAGTGTGTATGATTCACTGGACTCGGTTTCCTGACTGAATGCTGTGTACTGAAAGGCTTGTTCACTGTTGCATTCAAGTATCAAAACATAGGTCTTGGTGAAGTAGTCTTAAAAGGTGTGTCAGTACACCATATTGTCAAGAAAATAGTTGTCCTGGCAGGATCACTGGCTACTTAGAGCACCAAGTTATAAAAACACTATTGTAGGCACTAGTCCATGGAGCTGTTGTATACACCCATCTTACACCCACCTGTACGTGAATGTCTGGGATAGATATATAACAGGTGGCACAGGACAGTAAGCAGTGTAAGTAGAATATTACTGCTAGAAAATATCAATTGCTGATGCTTGACTCTCTTCCTTTTATGAAGAAGTAGAAAACTGCTTTTTCAGTTGTCCAAAATTCAATGTGTTTTTTTGTTTCTCTTGCTACAATGCTGGCATCAATAAAAGTAAGAAATGTGGTTGGATGTGATTGTTCTGGTGTGCCTCTGGCGTGAATGAACAGACAGTAGGAACAGAACATTGGCTCCTGCAATAAGATGAATTTTCTCTTTATTTGGGTGTGTGTGGGAAGGCTGAAATAATGTATTGCTTGTGAAAGCAAGAGACTTGACAGCACCGGCTAAAACCAGGCATACTGCAGGCAAGTACTGGGCACTTTTCCCAGTTACAGCCATGCCAGTGTGCTTAATCGCTGTGTACAAACTGTTGTTCTAGCCAGAGTTGATCCCTTGTTGGTGCGGTGCACTCTCTTGTCTTCAGACAGCTTTGCTGCTGTGTCTCAAGCCTTCCCCTGCAGTATTGCCTTGCTTCTCCCAAAACGTAGCACTACCACAGCTGCAGCCATGAACCTCTGCTCCCAGGGCTGCCACTCACATCAGAACACGTCTTGCTTCAGTGTCATGTTCTCCTGGAGGAGGTCAGATCCTGTAGACTAGCATCCATTTGTAGGGTATGAGTTCAACTCATGGCCCCAGTCTTTAGGTCCTTGGCTTTATCCAGCCTCTAGTTTTGGGACAGAGTGCCTGTGTGATGCATTTATATGCTTCTCATCATACAGCTATTTAGGAGCACTTTGGCCCCTCATGCAAGTGTGTTGCAACTGGGCCTGACGGGCATGGCCCTGAGAACTTGTTGCACCAGTAGATTTCATTGAAGAGTAAAAGCCCTCTGGAGGGACCGGTCAGCTCTTACTCAGTTGTGAACTGGGGGAAACAGAATTAGCATAGTGTCAGTGATTTTTGGCTTTCTGTAAGCCAAAGGTGTACAAGCTGTCCAAGGAGTGGGCTGAAGGTGCTGCTGTGGTGCAGCTGGAGTGGTGCAGAGAGGCCGTGGGCCTGCCTCCAGCCCCTGGGAGGGAAGGCTGAGGCTCAAGAGCCGGCTGCATCCCTGCACTCCCCTCTTCTCTGGTGGTACCCTTGTGTGGGTCCTTCTGGGGGTTTTACCAAACTGAAAGCCTGTGCCAGGGAGACATAATGCTGCTGAGTGGAGGAGAACAAAAGAGCTGCGAAAAGGGAGGTCTAAAAGCTTGTGGAGCAACATCACGTGGAAACCACAGGAGGTGGAAATTTTTCATGGTAGCATCAAGTGAGACAAAATCCCAGCACCTCAGGCAAACAATAACAAGCCCCGAGTTGACAGAGCTGCCCTCCTGCGAAGCCTTAGCCGTCGTGGCTCTCCTGCTCTGCCAGAGCTACTCTGAGGCTGCTCAGAAATGATTACCTCTCCTCTCTCTTTAGGGAAATGACAAAGGGGTGGGCTGGGGGAAAGGTGCCAGCAAGCACAGAAGGGAAGAGGGAACAGAGAAAACTTCATGTTGAATGTATTCATCACTATCTATTCTAGGGTCAGTTTTTGTCATTGTTTTGTATTAAATTAGGTGTTATTTTTAGGTTTCCAAATCCATACATGGAAATTATTCTCCAGCGTTCCAGTTTTCATCTTGTATACAAAAAAAATCTCATCTTGATAGCACATTATTGCATTATTTTTGTGTGATTTCTTTTATCCTTTCTTCTTTCTGCTCAAAAAAATTATCTCTTCTTGCTCCCCTACCTTGGCTAATATTACTGGAGATGCAGCAAGAGAGCGCTATTAATGTTTTCACTTGTTGCTTTACTGTTTCTTAGTTATGGGGGAAGTGTTGGTGGGTTAAGAAGAGGCTTAGCCAGCAGCCGCCCACCCACTTCCTTGTGATTTTTCTTCAAAGAAGGGTCTGACAAAGAAGGGTTGTTCTGTTGCAGATTTGCTGAGTTCAAAGCGAGTGCCCTACAGATACGACTCTGTGATTAATCCTCAGAACTGCACATAGAGCTTATGCTATGCTGCTGCTACTAATGTTAATGGGAGTCAGGCAGCTTACTACCAGTGCACTGCTTTAAAGAGTAATAACTTACCCAGAAAAGTCCTGAGGCAAGAGAAGTGATAGTCGTTTATTAATTCTTTTGTAAATCCTTTTGTCTACGGTGTTGGCATTGCTTTCCATCCATTTCTAAGTCATGACATTTTGGTGAGCCCTGGGCCTTGAAATAGGAAGGCAGGATGGTCTTTTTTCCATGTCATTGAACTCTTTGGTGCCAAGAGCAGGTGCGTATACTAGAATTCCAGGCTATATTTACAAAGGAGAGACAAAACCATCATAAACATACTTTACACCCTCTGTTGTGCATGCAAAATTAATGGCTGTAGAGAAAAATGTGACCTTTCGGCAGCCATCAGAAAGCACATGGAGAAAGCTGCCCTGTTAGCTTTGATAGAAAGCAGTCCTATATCTGGAGCATGGTTTTGATATCAATGAGATATTTACTTACAAAAGCATGTGCTTTTTCAGGAGGCAATGAATTTGGGTACCTGGTTTTGAGACGTCTGATACGAAGTATACTTGAAAGGGCCTGATGGTCAGTGGGAAAGGGCTCAGCATTCCTCAGCAGCCTGAGTAAGATTGTCAGCATCTGGCTATGGTTATGTGCAGCAATACCTCCTAGTACAGACAGTTGCCCAACAAAGGTGTCCCTTTGGCAGATTTGGCTGTATTTGTTATTTCTGTGTTTGTTAGACCTGAGATTTCCAGTGAAGATGTTGCTTCCTCATTGGAGGAGAGAACTCTGGCTAGGAACCAACTCATGGAGAAAAGGCTGTGTGCAAAATTGCACCATAGTACTGGATACTTCTTGCTATGTGTGAAAAGTTTCCTCTACACATGCAGTGGATGTTGGTGTTCCAAAAGCAGGAGAACTGTAATTCTGGGATAAATTACCATACTGTGTTGATTTCTAAAAGCACTTGAACTACTCGGGATCCCAAAAGACCCTGAAAGTTACAGGTGAATCTTGAAAATCCCATATTTTGTTCCCAGAATAGATGAACCAGCACACAAACTGATGGATGCATAGTCTTGATGATCCTGGTGTGAATTGGCTTTGGAAGACGTGGCAAATGGCAGCTGACGTCAAAGGACCTCCTGAATACTAAGTTTCTGTCTTGAGATGAGTAGTCATAATTACAGCTACCTCTGTAGCTCGCATTGCAAAAGTTGGGATTCCTTCAGAAATGCTATTTCAAATAATGATCTCGCAACACGAGCTTGAGTATCGGTCTGGGGGAGTGGGTCATTCATTAGGTAGCATTGCCTTTCCCGCCCACCTTCCAATAAACATTCTGAATTATGTTTCTTCACCTTTCCTGCTTTTTTCCTTCCTTCCTTCCCAAATGCTTCAATTTTATATTCTTTCTCACTTTAAGTTACCTAGTATCCATATGCATATCCCTGTTGTTTCTGTATGTAACTATGGGATGATTTCCCAGCTGATTTTTCTCTTTGCCTGATGGGTTCTTTTTGTAGCAATGAGGCTGGTGCCAGGTACCTCTCAGTAAGAGAAATTTTAGTTATTTGAACAATGGTATCTCAGATACGAGGGTTCATTTCCCTGCCTCTGCCTGTGGTGACAGTCAAAGGATAGAGAAGAGATTGAGTTTCCTTTTGATCTGAGAGAGGTGAGTAGTGGCAAGCTGACTTCTTGGCAGGATGAATGGGTGAAGAGCTCTAGATAATTCTTGGTATGAACCATTTAAACTACCAGTGGGAGCTAGGCAGGCAACGTTCAACTAAAAGCACATCATCTCTTCTTCCCTTGCTTGCTGGTATATCTCACAGAGGGATATGGGGGACAACCTGGAGTATGGTGGTGGCCCTTAGTGGGGCTGGCAGAGGTCTTGGGAGCAACATTTGGTGGCAGCAGTTGCCACTGGATCGTGTGGCTGCTACTCCAGGTAGCAGCCTGCCTGGTATCAGCTCTTAGCAAGTGTAGAAGGACTAACAGACCTTAGTATTTCCTATTGGGCTGTGCAATATACTTTTGTCCCCTTCCCCATTTTCAGTCCTGAAACAGCCTCTTTCAGACCACCATGATTACCGGCACAGGCCTGTTTCGGGTTTTGGAGTGGGTTAGTAATGCAAAACTCTGGTTTAGCTCCAAATGGAACATGATTATACTGCAGGCAAAGTCTCATTTATTCAGGCAACATAGGCTTTACTGTCTTATTGAGTTCACATGAATGTTTTACGTGCCCTGGGAAGATGTTTGACAGTGTCATCATCAAGTCACACCATTATTGTATAAAAATGTAGTTCTTGAGTTTCATTTTTATGAGAGCACATTAGAGAAATCTGGGATAATCCAGAATTTTTAGAAAAAGATGACTGCTTATTTTCAGAACTCCCTGTAGATCAAACATAGGAAAAACAACTTGTCTTTCAGGAGAAGATTGAAGGCTGTAATTACACAAAATAGCATATGTTTGCAATGAGTTGAATTTTCAAATTTATATGTTTAAAAAGAAACCATACTCATCTGTTGTCCTTTCTCCAAACTGTAGCATGAACTAGTACTCAGAGGGGTTTTTTTTTCCATTATTGGCTTCTAATCCATAGCAATTAAAGAAACAAACAAATTCCTCTATAACTCCCTAATAGGATTATTACACAAAATAGCATATGTTTGCAATGAGTTGAATTTTCAAATTTATATGTTTAAAAAGAAACCATACTCATCTGTTGTCCTTTCTCCAAACTGTAGCATGAACTAGTACTCAGAGGGGTTTTTTTTTCCATTATTGGCTTCTAATCCATAGCAATTAAAGAAACAAACAAATTCCTCTATAACTCCCTAATAGGATTTAGAAGTTACCATGCAAAAGTTGCAACAGCCAGACTCTAAAATTCTTCCTTTAAAAAGTCATTGTGAGTCCTTCCTATAATAGTCAATATGGTTATTAAATTCTCATACTGCTTCCCATCAGCCCTGTTCCTGTGCTTTCATTGGCTACATCATCTCTGACATTCAGGTATGGGATATTTATCTATCAGATGTGGGTATTTTTTTTACTGAACCTGTTTCCCTAAGGGAGACAGTCAGCAATTTGCTACTAGAAAGTAATAGGGCAGTTCTTGTGAACTTCTTATATTATGTGGATGAAACATGCCTGTACACCTCATCTTTGCTCTGTTTCCCTTACATCCTCTCTCCATGTCTGCACCCTCTGTAGAAGGGCAGACTAGCACCTTGCTAATAAGACTTGCAGCACATAGGCTGGGGCATTTTCCAGGAGATGCTGTCAATGCATTTGCCTGGCACGAGCCCTGTGATGTCTCTGGGAGGCAGCAGGAGCTACGTGGTGGTGGTCGTGGCTGGGCAGGCAGGGGCTTACCTGCACCCGAGTTGAGGTGACTTGGGCTTCTGCTTTCTTACCAGCCAAGCTCCAGAGCACACCTACCATAGGTTTGTTCTTCAAGTCTGATTACAAGATAAGTTTTTGAGCAAGATCTAATGTTGCACACAATATAATGTCGGCATCCTGCCCCCGTCCCCATGCTTTCAGCCTCAGGATCCTGCAGGCAGCAGTTACTCTGCACGCGCTCCTGCCCGGGGCTGCTCAGGTCCTTCACGCACTGCTTTGGCAGCCCTCAGACTCTGACTGCACGGCTCTATCTTTAGAGCTGCAGAAAGTCCAGTACCGCAGTGTCACAACATCCTACGGAGTGGGTGGTAGAGCAAGACGTGATATGAATTTGAATTCCTTGCAAATTATTTCTTGGGTAGGAAAATTTGCCTGAGTTCGTGAACCTCAGTTTTAGAGGCGCATTAACAGTAGAGAGAGCTTTTGACATGTGCTTGCTGCAAAGTCTAACAACGAGGAGGTTATCTGCATGACGGAATTACTTTTTATAATCTTCTGATGTCATTTCCTTAACCTTGTGCTAATTTTATCACAGGGTTACCTTTGTTACATTCTACTTACAAAAGGGAAGAAAACAACTAGTTAGTTATTATTCTAGTTGAATCACAGAATAAAATTCAGACACAGCTCTCGTACAGTTCTAGTATCTGAGGAATATCAGCATTATGAACTGAATGTTATTAGCATATTTGTTATTAACGGTGCACAGAATTTATTTATTAACAGTAATGCACAGATAATTCATTCTTTATGTGCTTGCACTTCTGTTTTGATGTAGTTAATATTGAAAAAAGCTTGTATTTTTCAGTTTACGTTAAATATATTGATGATAAAGGTCGAGTTAGTTTGCTGTTACTGTGGGTCGTGTGTCACCTCACGCTCCCTTAGGGACAAATTTAAGGCTTCACTTTCTTAATATCCTTTAAGTACGTGGCAAGGTAGAAGTTCTCAGCTAGTATTGATTATTGCTGTTTTATTCTTGCAAATTTCAAAATCGCTATAGTAAACATTTCATGTAAAATTTAAATCAGCTTGTAAATGCTGAAATCAACAAATAATTTTTCACCTTTGTATTTTCAGTAACAAATTTATACATCCTGGTGCAAAACAAATGGCATGCGCTGCGCTTTATAAATTTACATCACAAGAGCAAATTATTTTCATAATCGCTGTGGATTTTATTCACTGCTAGGATTAAGACATAATGGCACAAACTAGATAAATACCCCTGGTTCCAGCTGTAGCTGCTCACAAATAAACAAGTCTATTTTGGGCAGTAGCAGAACCAAACTGATGGGTGAACGTGCTGACGTAGTATATCTTTGGGAAGCCCTCAGCAGCAGAGAGCTGATGGATTTCTGGTTGGAAAAAAACCCCGTGTGTTTCCCTCTCTGGGGAAAGAAGCAGCTGCCCTCCTCCTCTGGGACTGCATCCTGCTCTGTCCTAAATAGCCTTGATATGTTTGGCTGGCGGTGCAGTTGCTCAGGATGCAGTGTGATTCCCTTAATCATTGATCAAGAACATCTTGGTGGTGTTGGTCAATAAATGCTGCACGGGGCTCTTGGCATGGACCCATCCCCAGCACGGATGTGACTCTCTTGATAGCTCTGTTTCCCAACTTATGGCCCTTCTTTGAGGGGAATCAGAGATAGACACATCATGCCTCATCCAAAGGGTGTGAGAGAGAAGTTTCTGTGGTTGATCTAACTTTGTGGTGGTCATTTCCCACTCTACCATCCTACCCGGCTGTTTTACATCTAGCGGGTGAGGGTGATGCTCTCTGCTCGGTTAGAGAGAACATTGACCCTTTGAGAAAGACTGTGTGTCCCAGAGATTTCACTCATAGGGGATGGTGAAAGGAAAGCCCATGTCAGGGAGTCAGGAGGATTTTGAGAGCTGTTCTCAGTGCTCTGCTTGAGCTCACATGTAAGTTCTAATTTTCTGGGACCAACATGTATTTTGGATCTTTTAAAACTTTTTAAAAGTGTTAGGTCTCACTTTCTAAACACTTGCTGCAGTTGTATCATATTAGACCAGATTCAGCCTTGGAGAAAGCAGGAATAACAGAAGCAAGCTGGCCCATTTTATGTAATGTCATGACTGCCACAGGGAGCTGGAGTCATGCTGTGGATGGAAGGAGAGAGATGGGGCAGTACATGTACACATTTGTGCCTGTTAGCTACAGCCCTGCAGGGGACAGCTGGAAGTTTTCTTGGCTGGTCCATTATCCTGAAGGAGAAAAGGAATTGATATTTACTAGCCTTTGCACTGGGGAGCTCCTTAGCTGATTGCTGTTTATTTAATTATTGGAATTTTTGTTAACCCTTTGGTAAATGAAGACAGATCTTGCTTTACATTAAAAATCCATGAAGAATGCATAAGCATAAGAAACAACAACTCTTAACCAGGGAGTGCCCGAGGGATTAATCTGTAGTCAGGTGTTTCTTCAGGACACTTGATTTAAACAGGCTGCTTGCACGAAATATCAAAGGTGTTTTATTTGGAATTAGTTAAGTGGCTAGAGATAAATTTAGAAGTACAGCTCCTTATCCACAGACATCAAGTTCGGAAGTGTGTGTGTGTGGGTTGAGTGTTCTTAAAAACAGTCTGGCTGAGGCATTTCTAGTCTATTCAGGCAGAAATTTTTAGCTACAGTCTCAGTGGTTCTGGGCACAGACTGATGTTGCCCCTCTCCCAGTGACAGAAGCCTTATAGTGTCTGAATAAACTCTTCTTCAGTTTCCAGTGATGTCCTTATGTTGCAATTGTCTAGCTTTCCCTATGCCATAAATATTCTACAGGAGAACTTCTCTCTCTTTTTTTGTTCTTCAGTACTCCCTTTTCATCCTACAAGTATTTGAATATGATTTCTCACAGGGCAGTGGGAGCAGAACCATACTGACATCTAAGGATATTCACTTGCATTTTTCTCCTCACAGTTCATGTCCCATTTCATCTCCAGAGGAGGGGTTTGTCTTTCCCACTGAACTTACCTAAACTAGTCCATGCATAATGAGGCTGCCTTTCCTCCTGCATTTCTGCAGTCCTGTGTGATAACAGTCACACCAAGAGGATTCTTGGTGTTTGGTCCCCAGTGTTCTGCTCATCACAGGGCTGTGGTGCTGGTATTTTGTTGTTTCAAGCAAGAACTCAAAATGCTCCAACTTTTCCTTCCATGTGATGTGATTGCCTGAGTTGAAGTGTAGCTAATAAATCGCCCTCCCCGAGGACTACAATCTTCAGTTTCCATTTCTGATAGAATGTCTCTTTCTAGTTATCCTTGCTTACTGTCTCCCTTATATCTGTAGCACACACGTACACATGCATATATATGGACTGAGGGCAAACTCATGTTGCCTAGGTGTCCCATGTGTGCAAGAGGTGAATATAAATAAACATTTGGTTGTTATGCAGTTACTGATGCAACTGTGGATACTGTTGTCTGCATTGAAAAACTGTGGAAGTCAATGCAACTGGATAGTCTGAGAGCTTGATGGTATTTGTAACTTTTGTCACATGTATGTTGACATCTTGCACACTTTCTCTATGCCTTCTCAAGGTTTAGTGGCCTTAAATGAGTGTCTTAACATTGATATACAAATGCTGTCAGGCAGAATACAACATACCTGAGTTACCCTGTGCTCAGACAGAAAGAGCAAGGGCCTCAGTGGGGAGAGACAGGCACTCTCCCTTCTTTCCATGAGCTCCCCAACCGTTTCACACAACTACCTATGCAGTTGGCACCTTGTAGCAGCCTCAGAAGAGAGGTCAAGAGCTGAATCAATCAAGAGACAGCGCTGGTCTCAGTCTGGCAGGTAAGCTCCCTCCTGGTCACAGCTGAGATGAGTTCTTGTTCTTTTTAACTGTGCTTGCAAGCTGCCACTCTGTGAGCTGTTTCTGCTGTGTGAATAAACTGGGGACTTCAGTACAGCAAATTTTCACCCACACTAAACTTCACAAACAGCAGTTCCACATCACCCTGTACTTTTTGCAGGTATTTATGCTGCTAGGAGAGGTTATCTTCATTCTGCTGGCTTGTGGAAGGAAGAGACTTCTAATATAAAGAGAGAGAGGGACTGGACTTGGGGTAACTTTGCTTGAGATGAACCCCAGAAACTGGTTTCTGAAGAGGGTTTTCAAGCCTTGTCCTGAAATGCAGAGAGCAGGCTTGAGCTGAACTTGGATTTAATTTTGAGGTTTCACTCCCACCCCCCAGCAGATTGCAGGAGGGGAGAGTGACTTTTCTTTACACAGTGTTTTTGAGCAAGTTGGGAAATAGAACTGGTAATAAAACTGTGCCACCTGAGTGGCATATAGGAGGCACCCCTCATATATGGGTATATGAAAGATGTCTTGTGAAAATCAGATTTTTTTTTTTTCCACATACCTTGGTTTTTAATCCTCTTAAAATACAGTTTGACTAATGAAAACAGGCTTGGGTGTGTGTATGCCATGCATATTGAATTTGGCCCATGAGTACTTGTATGCAGGATCCTGAAACGGCTGCAGTTTTTGAGGCTTTTAAATTATGAGGAGTCAGCAATATTGAAGAAACTACTGAAGAGGTAAAAGTGTCATGGCATGAAGGCATCATCCATCTTTTCACTTGTCTGCAACTAGAAAGCATCTCATCTGTCTGAAAGTTTTTGGCAGGCGTTCTGGTTAGTGCTGTTAAAAAAGATGTGCAAGGAATTACACAAAAAAAAATTATGTGCCTCGTTCAAGCCTATTAATTGTAAACTGTTTCTGGGTCCTCATAATAACATGAGATCCTTCTGGCTTTTCACCAGTCTCTGAAAACGGACACAGCTCACCAAATGCAGGGAGGAGGAGAGCAGCACAGTGCAGTTTCCTGCTGCTCCGTAATCCCTACCTCACTGCCTGCACGCCTGCTGAGGCCCAGGTTGTCTCACGGGAGGCAGAAAGTTGCCTTGCATTTTCGTTGTTTTACAGGTGAGGATGTTTGCATGTTTGTTACTGATGTGATCCTTGTAGAGAAGATCTCCATTTTTGACACACATAGTCTTTGATGGAGGATAGCAGTTTCTGGTACGCTATCACTTCCCTTTTAATTTCTTTATTGCCAGTAGATTTTATTTTCTTTTTTTGTCAGATAGGCTTTTTAAACACAGAACTGAATTCTTTCCCACTGCGACTTTAATGCTTCCTGCTGTGATTTCACAGCCAAACCTAATTTACAGTTGTTGAATGTCAGTACCTACTTTAAAAGATACACAGAGAAAGAGCAGGTGAGTGTGGAAATGCTAGTTGAGCAGGGTGATGTTTTCATGTTGAGCCAGGTGTGTTTTGAGGACTGACAGAAGTGAATGTCTTCTAATGAATGTTGTCTCAGTTGTCAGCTGCAGACTGAGGATGCTACTAATGCTTGGGAATTCTTATGGAGGAACCTGGGCCCTAGGTGACCATACTGTTTCTTCTGCTATTTTAGGGTGTGTACACCAGAAAGAGCAGTAGAATGGCTTCTTGTTTTGTAGGTACACCTGTTTTGTACAAAAAACCCTAACAACTCAGAAACTGCAGACAGGTTTGGAATTAAATGTGAGGGGTGGAAGACTGGCACATCTCCCATCTTCCCAGGGGGTTTTGAGCCTGAAGGTACATCATCAGGTCATAAATTAATGAAAAGCTTTTACAATGTGATGCCTCTTTAAAGATTTGACATGCGAATATAATTCACAGGAGTGAGATGTCCATAGCAAAGTTAAACAGAACAAATACCTTTGCTAGCAGCTGAGCACAGAAAACTGGCATCACTGAATCTGCACAAACTACAGTGCCTTCTTGGCTGAGATGTGTGTGTGGGAAAGTGTTTGCTTCAATGACTATTTTTGACCTATTTTGTGAGTAAATAGGACTTATGCCTCTAGAGCTTTCCATCTGGCAACTTTCAGTAGCACTACATTAACAAGGAGAAGAGAACAATTATTAATAAAAACACTTGAATAAAAAATTTCTTCTGCCACAGCTTTTGAAATTCCATATTTAAGATGCTTTTGTGTGAAATGCACCTCTAAGATTACCTTTTTTAAACAAACCCTTATTATTCATAAAAATCTGATACCAGGTTTTTGTTCCTCAGTTCCACGCAGGTCGTTAGCAATGAGATAGGGAATGAAAGAACTTAAAGGGGGAATCTGTAGACAGAAAAGTATCTGTGGAAAGAGCATCAGTGTTCCCTACCTGCTCTGGTTTTCCTATTGAATTTACTTAAGATATAATCCAATTGCAGAAATCTTTAAAACAAACCTTTGTTCTGAAATACAAGGTGGGTGGGTTTTTTGCTTTTTGCAGAAAGACATGAAGGAGAGTTTCCAGAAAGAGGTTAGCTAATAATTACTTTGATGTGCAAGGCAGAATGCAGTTCAGTTTATTCATTTTTGTGTTAGCGTAGAACAAAACTTGTTTGCATGAATAAAACAAGTGGGTAGTATAACATCACGTACAAGAGAAAACATGAACTGGAGCTGCTTGTTTAAATGAATCAAGTTATAACTGCTCCAAGTATGATTAATAAGAGTGATTGGAGAATGTTTTTTCATTAAAAGTCCCGACCAAAAAAAATTAATGCTTGTTTTGAGAGGAGGATGTTGGTATTTCCCAGCAATTCTTTTATAGTGCTCAGGCAAAAACTTTTTGGGTCTTGATCTTTTATAACTACAACCTGCTAAAACCTCTCAAACTGCAGGCAAATGCTGAAAAGTCTTTAGCATTTTTCTCCACCAAAAACACTTTTTTTTTTCAAGGAAAGTGAATGCTTTCCACACCTCTTTTTGTAAAAAATCTAATTATCTATTTGAAAAGATGTTTCAATAGAAAATTTTTGTCAATTTCTGAGTAATGTTGAGTTAAAAGGCTTCCATTTTAAAACATAAATTTTTTTGACAGTACTTTCCAGCAAGCTGTAATGGCACATATAAACAACCAGATGCTCTACAGAGCTAACAGAGGCTGCATGGATTTTGTTTAGGACTAATTTTTTTACCTTTTCCTGAGATTTGGGTTTAAGGTGGTCAAGATAATACAGCACCAGCTTGAATCCAAGATCATGTGTACATTGTGTGATGGGGTATGGTGCAGGATCCCCCAAGCAATGGATCCCCCAAGCAATACCAATGCTATTTATTTCGTGTGGTGCAGCACAGTGAAAAACCCAGTGGATGCATCGTCTTGCACCTGGAGGCAGCAGAACTGCCTCCCCGTGGCACCGTGCCTGCGCTAAAGAGCCTGCTAACACCCAGACCTGAGTTAGCCCGTGTCCCGCTGCCTTCGATATCTCTGTGTGATCCTCTGCAGCGTTTCTATTTCTGGATTTAATGTGGAGATTCAGCTTGTGTCTCTCCATCCCTGGGATAGATTTAGCCTTAAGTCCTCTCCTCCAGTTAGGCTGCTTCTAGATTGCCGTGTATCAGGCCTGTCAGAGCCCTTATATCCCTCTTCTAGGTCACCTCCTTGCCTTTCCTCAGGGGAGTATAGCAAGCCATACCTCCCACTGAGCTTTCCTACACATATGCTAATAGGATGCTATTAGTGCCATCTTCTTCCCCAGAGAGTTGGATGGAATAATGGTTTTGGGAAGCAGGGACTCCTGGCTTCTCCCCCGGCGCTGACACTGCTCTGCCAGTGGCTCTTACCAGCTTGGTTGCTGTCTCTGACTGAGTGTCTGTAATGTTAAAACTGAAATTATAACACTTCCCTACCTGACAGGCTGGAGGCGAGAAGTGGTTGTAAGGATTAGTTACCTAAGGGCTATAGCGTGCCAAACGTTATTAATAATGCAAAGCAAGAAATGTTCTGAAACAGAAACAAAATTCTTGCTTTTTGCTTCAAAGGAGAGATTTACCAGAACACTGTAAAGACCCTGCTTTCCAGTCAGGTGGATTAGCTGATGTCTTATGGCATTACAGAAGTACATGAAATAGTGGGAGAGTGGCAGGCCTTGAAGTGTCTCCCATGTCTGTGTCACTCTGCACTGTTCAGCACATTAGTGAATGAGAGAAGATGACTCCTGCCCATGAGATGCACCTGCCAAAAGCTTCCCAGGTTGTTTTCTTAATTTAGCATGTCAAGGTTTTGCTCAGATAATTACTTATATCCTTCACTTTTAACAGTGTCTCCTAGAAGAGCCAGTGGAAGTGTGAGAGAGAAGACTTGTCTCTCTGTGTCAGTATAGGGGTGAGCAGAGATAAGAGGGAAGGACGGCAAAGGACAAAGAAGCCAATGAGTATGTGGAGTGAGATAGAGGGGAAAGGAGAGTGCAAAAAAGAGAGGAGGAAAGACAGATTCAGTAGCACAAGCTAAAAATAATCAGCGAAGGGAGTGAAAATTGTTTGCAAAGGATGGAATGTCAAAGTGCAGGAGAAGGCAAGGGAGAGTGAGTCAGGGAATAAAGAGGAGAGGAAGAAAATGAGTTTATTATCTCTTTTATCTGACAGTATTGAAAGTGGTGTAAAACTTGCCTGATTGAGAGCCAGCAATTACCCTGCTCCATGCAAGCCTCTGCTTAAAAAGTGGTAAGGAAATGAGTCTGATTTCTGATCTGAGAGATCAGCCCTCTGATCTGCCATCGCTTGTGTGCTGGAGCAGTTCCTGCTTGTCTGCTGGTTCTCCACTCTCCAGGCTGAGCTGCTAGCATGCCCATCATCTAGATGCTAGTATTATGTAATGCCTAGAGGGGGTCTCATCCATGCCAAAAGGGGCAACATAGCAAGCACTGGAAACACTCCTAGGAAGTATCTAGGAGTGGGTTGCTTCATTAATTGGTTTTATTCATTAACAAACCCCAAAAATCTACATGCTGTGCATCACATCTCTGTTTACACAACATCTGGGAGGCATAAGGGGTTGGGATCATGCCTCTAAGCTACTTCCTTCAACACTGACACCTGTGGAGGCTTAGGGGATTTCTCTGGACAAAATCTCGTTTTACTCTGATGCTCTGTTGCAGCCCCACTCCCTGTCACGCTCATTAACACTCTCTGCAAGAGGTAACATGCACTTCCATGTCCCTGCTGTGTAGGTGTTGCAGTCATCTGTGGTCCTTGTGTTTTGCTGCTGTAAGTAGGCAATGCAGTGCCAGGGACCAACTCCACTCCTACCAAAGCCACTTGTGAATTGGAGGGGTGCAGCACACAAGCTTCAACCAGGAAAAAGCAGAGAAGAGGACTTTGTAGCCTGGCAGGATTTAGGGTAGCCCTAGAAGCTGCTCTGGGGCTATTGAATCTCTTTCACCCCAAAAGCCACTTCCACTGCAGCTCCTTGTGTTCCTGGCACATTCCTTACGGTGGGACTAGAAAGGGTTGGTTCCTCTGCCAACCCACTGGACTGGCACTGGGGAGTCAGCCTCTGGCTCCTTTGTTTCTCTTCTATGGCTCCAGCTGCTGATTCCATCTTTTTATTTAATTTTCAAGGATGAAGAACTTTCATCTCCAAGTCTTTAGCTTATGTCCAGCCCAGAGGTAATGGGTGTCAATCACTACCACTTGATAACCTGGACAGATATCATTGCTATCAGATCCACTGCATTTTAAACCATGCTGATAACATACTTTGCTGACAATCAGGGTAGAAACTAGGGAACCAGGAGCACAAAAAAGAATGACCTTCATAGAAACAAGCTGGAAGGAGAGGCAGTGTGCAGGCTTGATTTTAGTCTCGAGTTCCAGATTTCATCAGCGATGCCTGCTGATGTGGCTGCGTGCAAGCCATGTAACTGCAGCACCTCAGCTGTTATCTGTGAAATTGGTATAAATATTGCTTCCCTGATTGATGTACTTAAATACTATGTAAATGAAGGTCCTGTAAGGAATACAGAAGTGTAGATGAGCGTAACTGGGGGAAGATGAGTAGAATGAAAAGAAGTTCAACCTGAAGCAGAATTCCAGTCTGCTGAGTGAAAATATATGGGGAGTCCATAAACTGTACTTATTTTCTGAGTAGAGCTAGTCGGTTAGACATAAATCTCTAGCACTAAATAATTTTAAATATTTATCCAGTTGGTTCAGTTTAATTTTCTGATGTTTGAGTTATTATTTAAGAAATATGTCTCTAAGACTATGCCATAGGTTCAAAACCTATATTTTGATCTAGGCCTGCTTCTAAATTGTAGGGACTAAATTCTGCTGTTAGGTACATAAGCACAGCTCTCTGGGATATTGGTGAGAACTGGAGCTGCAGAGCTAAATTTGCTACTAGTATATTTTTCATAGTGGCAGCCTTTTAAAAATAACATTTAAAAAGTCTGTTCGTTTTTTTTTTTTTTGTTGAATAGGAACAGTACTCAGTGATAATGCAGTAATTTCTGCTGAGTGAACGCAAAGACTGAAGAACTTAAATACACCGTAGTTTCCAGGTCAGCACCAACTTCAAGTTGAAGCTATGGCTCTGCTTATGAAGTGGATGGGTGGTGGGACGAGCTTTCTCCTGTGTTGAAGGGGGAGCTGTATGATTTCAAAGCCTGCCAGGACTTGGCTGCAGTTGTTCAATGTATTGCAGCAGACAGAGCCTGGTTATAAGATAAACGTAGTCTGTCATGTAGATGCGGTACATGAAAAGTGACAGTGGGGAGCATCCTCTGTGAAATCTTCCAGTGGTACACCAAGAAGAGATCCAAGTTTTGCTGCTTTCATGTTTCCCTGTAGGACTTGCCATTTCATTGAAAACTTCCCTAAAGGGAACCTGGAAAAATCTAGCTGTAAGTATAAAGGCAGAAGCAAGTGCTTAACCATAGGCAGGCCTATGTGAATGTGATCTGAGTATAATCTATGAACAGCACCCAAGTACTCTTGATAATGTTTTAAGTATGATGGTTTCAGGATCTAATTGCATCAAGTCTTGTCGGAAGAGGTAATGTCTTTAGGAAGAGGTAATGTCTTCCCTCTTGGAGAAGGAGTTGCGTGCCTGACTGCTGCTTGGCTTTTCCATTTCTATCAGTTTTTCTCAAAAAAAGAACTGCCTTTTCCATTAAAATTTTCATTGCTCTTTTACTGTCACAGGCACTTCATAAAGTCCAAGGAACAACTAGTTAGATCAGTAACACTTACGTATGGACATAGCAGAAACCAAACTGGAATTACGTTGGCATGTAAGGCTTTGGAAGAACAGGGAAATAGAGCTGTGTTTGCCAACTGTTCAATGTGAAAAAAACAATAGAGGCAGGAGCACTGCTTTTTTTTTCCCCTGCAACAACACAATCCTGAAAGAACAAAAATAAAAGAGTCAGTTTAATCCCAGTGGTAAATTGCTAGCACATTCTTCAGTCTGATTTCTTACCTACATTAATATAATACACAGTGATGGTAAAAATGCAGCACTTCAGACTGAATTTTGGATTGTGGCTGGACAGCCGGAGAGAAAAGCTCTAAATAGCAGCTTTATGGGAACTAGTGAAATTCTGGCTCTTGAATGTAAAGGGAGCTTTGAAACTTCTGTATAACTAACTGTGAAAGAGCTAACATGAAGCAGAGTCAGATTTTTGGCATGAAAATTAAGATTTTGCTTTGCTTTTTATTTTAGGGGTTTTATATTTTCTCATATTTATGAACTTTCTCAAGGGATATAAATAACATTTCCATCCTTTGCCATTATGCCGCGAGGTGTATATGGGATAGAGACACATTATATGAGTGTCATTTAAAGTCTTTTCCATAGCCCTTTGTTTCCAATAGGTGTAAAATTAACCTGGCTTTAGTGCATTATTGAAACACCTGCACAGTGTTGGATAACATCATCTCTGCCCTGGGAATTGTTTTTTTCAGTTAACAGATGCTCCCTCTGCTTGTTTTGAAGCTGAAAAAAATAACAAGGTAGGACCTACATAAAAAGGGAAAATTACTCTTTCAATGTTTCTTGGCAGCAGTTGTGGATTAGTTACACATGGATGTCCCCTCACAGATGTAGAGGTGATATTAAACTGACAAGTCATGTGATACCAATTAAACACGTATGTCAACTGGTTTGTGTTCAGTAATTTATTTTTCTGAGTGTATTCCAGCATCTTTAAAAAAAAAAAATCTGACACTAAATAAAAAATAATCAACCTGGCAGAGTAGTGTTTCCTCTCCTACCGTAGGCTTATATTTTTTTCCTTCAGGGTTACTAACATGGCCTAAAATGGTCATCGTTTTGTCTTTGATCCTTTGGACATAATTATATGACATGGTGCAAGTCAGATAACTTGCAGAGGTGCAGAGCCTGAGAAAAGAGTTTTGTGCCACCGGGAAGGGAAGTCACCCTCTTTTCCCAGTGGGACAAACTCTCTCCTACAGCTTTCAGAAGGTCTGAGATAAGAGTTAAGGTATTTTTAGATATAGGAAAGCTATTTTTAAGGTTGGTTTTTTTTTTCCTGCAGTGTTAATGGCTCCCTCTGAGCCCTTTGTGGTAGGGCTTGTTGTAACTAAGGCACCTGGTGCTTAAGCTGAAAAAATGAGTAACACAGTCCTAGCAGCACTTTAAAAAGCTCTTTGTATTGTTCCAAAAAGACCTTTTTTAACATGTACCATATAAAGAATATATGATAGTATGAAGTTTTGGAACTAGGCTATGAAGTCTACTTGATACAGAATAAAGACACTGTACAGTTCATGGTTTTGTCACTTAAGTCCTGTGATGTGCATATTTCTATCAGTAGTGCACTGTTTCCTGTCCACTTGTTCCTACCTCTATACCATCTCCTCAGTGGTGCTAGTGCAAAACTTTGGGTGTCTGTACAGTGAACTAGATCAGGGAGCTGATCCCCCTTCATAAGGACCCAGAGAGGGGGCAAATGCTTATTTTTCTCTGGAATCAGTTTCCCAGCCCAGATTATTACAGAGGCCCACAGCCCATGTGATGTGCAATGGGGCAGTGGTGTGAGAGCAGGGGGAAGTGGCTTTGCGGCATCAGGGTGAGGCTGCTCATGCACGCTGGCCTCTGAATTGGTATTCTGCCATATCTGCACACTGTTTTTCGCTGGGATGTATAATCAGATGAACAAAGGAGAAGGTATAAAGACCTATAGCAGAATGTGACAGTTTTAAACTAAATGAAATTTTAAGCCCACATATTGGAACCACTTTCAGTAAAGGATTACAGCCATTTATTCCCAGTAAACCAATGCATTTACTTTCATCCCTACTGGCCAGTAGGACACAAAAATTCAGTTTAGCCTTCTGTGTACCCTCTGCCAGGCAGATAATAAATTCATTTAATCTTCTTGAGGCTATGTCTGTTCCACACTTTCCTTTGTGTCTATTAAATATGAAGGGACATATTTACTTGAGGTGTTTTCCAGTCCATATCCTCCAACCTTCACAAGGGGCAAAGCTACAAAGCCTGCTAGGGCAAGGCACTGCCCTCACTCCAGCATCACGTCCTTCGTCTGTGACATGAGCAAAAGGCTGGTTAAGGTTGCAGAAGAGGAACACCATCCTGTAGGTCTCGCACATGTCCAGGTTGTTGGTGGCTAGTCTGTGATTTGTGGGTCACCAGGAGACTTGGTCTCAAGTCTGAGCCATGCTTAGGACAGACTTCTGACAAAACCTGTAGATATTCCATAGTGCCTGTTTTCTGTAGGGAGTCACCTGAACTGTTTTTCTCTGGTCAGAGACACTGAAATAAGCTTCACCTGACTTAACTTCATAGTGTTCTCACTGTTTACAGTGTTTCTGACTATAAAGCTTTGAAATAATTTCATAAGTACATATATATGTGTGTATATAGGCATTTGTGTACATATATGTATTTGTTAATATAGCATACATGTATGCTAATGTAATTGGAGGGACAATGTGTAATAAAAGATCAGATTGTGCTGTACACTTAGAAGAGGGTTTTATTTACTGTTGCACTCTATAGATTTTTAAGCTATTGCTGAAAGAGCCCTGAGCATGATTTAGGCACCTTGTAAGACTGCTGTAAATTTTGGCAATATCTTTGCCACCATACCCATCCTCCCTTTGGTGATTTTTTTTTTTTAATAGCTTTCAATACGGAAGAGAATAACTGTAATGAAAGTTATTACAGCTTTCTCTTCTCCCTTCTCTGGCTGCAAACCTGATGAGGCTCAGAGGCTGTATGGATTTCTTTTCTAACCTGTTGCTGATTGCTGGTACCCTTGAGGTACATGAGGCTTTGCATCTCTTCCCAGCACAAAATCCAGGGAATCCTTACCCTTGAAGCCTATTGCATGTGAGATCTGGTGTAGGGTTTTCTATCTCATAGGCTCAAGATCACGTGGAGACCCCTCACACAGTGAGTATGGGGGTGCGTGTGCATTCCTGTATGCATTGTGGTCATTCTGTCAATCCCATTCCTCCACCAATTTTGAGATTCTTGCTCTCTCTTGTCTCTGTCCCTTTTATAAAAGGAACAAAAAAATTATGGCTCGTGAACAGTTTGAAATTTTCTTTAGAAGGTCCTTTAAAATGTTAGTTTAGGATTTTCCTTTTCAACCATATGCCAGTGCCCCTGTAATTTCATATTTATTGTCTTTCAAGCTTTTTCAAGTCTGAGTTACTGATTTACTTAGATCTTGACTGATCACTGTTTTACTAGCACGTGGATTTTTATCACACATTGAAACAATGGGAATATGAATATATTAACAAGAGAGTTAGGAGTGAGGAACGTGTGTGAGGGGGTGAAGAGACAAGCAGTGCATCTCTACATCCTTTTGTAGAGTCAAGTGGGCTCACTCTTCCCATCCCTAAAGTTTGCTTGGAGTCATGTTTGTGCTGAGCATGGACAAAAAAAAGTAACAGCTACCTAGGAAAGATCATGTAGGCATATGTGAGAAGAGGAGGAAATGTGAGGACATAGTTCATGTTCTTTGTCGTTTTCTGGAGAATTAATAGCCTAGTCCCAGATAACTGAAGAAAACTTTTTCTGCTTGTCAGGCTTTGCCATCTACCTTCGCTGGTCACAGAACTTCAGATAATGTTACCTTCACTCCTTTGCAGGGAGGTCTGCTGACCCGCAAAAGGGATGAGGCTAGAAGGGTTAGTGCTGAGCGGGCAGGTGTGTTTTCACAGCAGCAGAACTGGGCATCGTGCAGGCAGTAAAGGTCTGTGAGGCTCTCACATTAGGTGCAGCAATGAGCTCCATTTGCTAGTTATGAGACCCAGAATTAAGGTTTCTGTATGAAGGTGAAATGAAGTCTCTAGGGCCATGTTAATTTGGGATTTAGTACCATTCCAGTAGCTTAAAACAACAGAGCATAACCAAAGCATATGTGCAAACCTGGTTCCTGTGCACCGATTCATCCAGCATTGATCTTGAAGGAGGAAAAGTCGTTTGAGAAAATCATTGGGATCACCACTGTATCCTAAAAATACTTTTTGCTGAATGAAATTTAGTAAGATGTACAAGGCTGCTTCCTTATGCTTTTGCATAGCTGTCTTTTATGTACTGATGATATATTTATATGCAAGATCTTTGTTCCGTTTGCTGCTGGTTTATATTAACTCTCTGGACCTTCAGAATCTCAGCTAAGGAAGGTGCTGGTCTTAAAACAAACAAACAAAAAGTTTCTCCACAGTGTGGGTGCACTTCTAGGGCTCTGGATTTTTCATGTGCTCCTGTGCCGTAATCAGAGATGATTAGAGATGGCTTTAACGCAGTGCCACACTGCAGTACAAAGTCAGTTTTATGGTAGGTGGGCAGTGAGGAGAGCATAGCTTACTATCCAGGATAAATACAGCCTGCCCTATGCTGTCAGAGACTTCCACCTCATGTCGCTGCCTGAATTCGTGGTGTTGGTCCTGGTCTGTTTGGGATCTCTGTGTGAAACGGAAGGCTACGTTTGCTTGGGTGTATGCCTGGTAAGCTGTCTGAACAGTGGGGATGAGATCTTTTTGAAACCAGCCATCTCCACAGCCTGGTACCACTGCTCATGGCAATGGCAGGGGTTGTCTTACTCTTCACCCACGCTGGCATTTTGCTCATCGTCCTTGGTGTTACTGCTTAGGCCCCAGCACAAATGCAGTGTGGTGAGCTCCATTTTGACATCTGTTTATTAAGTTTTAGACTGGCTTTTTACCTAGCATGAGTCATTCTAAGTACCACGAGATGGCACTGCACTAGCTCTGCTGCAGGCAACAACAACAACACCCTTTTCTGAAGGGAAAATCAGTGCACTTCACTCACAAGGTAGTGGGGTTGATAGTCCTTCCCACCCCATGCCCACAGTATCACTGCTTCAGAGCCAAGTGAAAGACTATCTTCTTGCTTCCCCTGCAAGCTGGTAATGAATCTGTCCCCTAGCAGGGCTTGTTGTGCTAGGTTGTTCTGCTGGGGTACAGGTGGAGAGGAGGGGAGGGTTTGCAGAGGGAAATTGAGAGATGGCAAAGGTTGCTTTGAATATTGGTTTGTTGTACTGCCAGGCTACCATGTCATGCTGGCTAGAGAGAAGATGCTTTCTTCCCCTGGCACTCTGTTTCTTCCAAGGCTGCCCCAGCAACATACAGGCAGTGTCTTCTCAACAGATGTTTTGTCTTGGAAAATTATTTGCAGTCCCCTTTTGAAGGGGCTTTGTGCTCTTTTCTTTGTGTGCTTGTGACCCTTTAATGATGACTTGGGTTGTTCCCTCCTTCCCTGCCCCTTTCTGACTGGCATCTTTAATTGCTCCCTGTCTCTTCCTGTTTCTTTGTTGCTTCTAGTATTAATTGATTGCACTTTACAGTTCTCTTAGCAGAAACCATAACAAGGAGTCCCAGAGTGGCTTTTGAGCTGTGTTCTTTTGCTTGACGGCACAGGGCTTCGGTCTTTGTCCTATTCCCAGGCAAAGCTGACTCTGCCAGTGGAGCAAACTGGGGATAATGCCCATTGCTGAATACAACTTTGGAGCACCACAAGTGTAACAGCAGAGCAGGGAGATGACCAAGTCCTGCCTGCCTGCTCTGCCATGTGTGTGCCCTGCCATGCCACCTGTTAGCGTTACCCAGGGCTAATCTGTTAAGTTTTCAGGCCATCTAATGGTATGACTCTATTAGTTCTGGAAAATGTAGGTCCCTTGATTTTTAGTACAGGTCAACTCATTTTTGCTGTTCTGAAACAAGTTTAAAGCTAAGAACTGACCTCCAGGTTCCTAGGGAACAAAAAGTTGAATTTGGGCTCACTGGTATCCCCTTGTGAGGTTAACAGGATTTTCTCCATTTCCTGCAAAGGATGCAAAGGTTGAGGTACAAAAGTTAGATGATTTGCTCAGGGGCGTCCAGAGAACTAGTACTGAAACTGAATCCTTTTTGGTCTTGTGCTCAGCCCTTTAAGAGGTTTATCCTTTTAAGGGATATACCACCCATATTAACAAATAACCTGCACACACTCCACAGATATTCACTGGTAAATGCACTGACACAGGGAGTCGGACTGCCATACTTGTACTCTCAATTCAGTAGATAACTCCCCTTCTCTATTGTCTCTTTTTTCCCTTTTTTATCGTCTTCTCCTATGTTCCATCTTTTTATGTTTTTTTTTTTATCTTTCCACACCTGTTTTAAGTCTTCTCCCTTCTTCTTCTTTGGTTTCCTTCCCTCCTTCTTCTTTGGTTTCCTTCCCCTCTTCCACTACTTTTTTTTTCTCCCTTCCTGGAGATGGTCACCCCTGGGCCATGAGCAGTGGGAGTGTCTCCTAGACTGGCTCACTTTGCAAGCAGCTTCTTTCTCTCATTTTTCCACCCCCTGTCGTGGTTTAATCTCAGTCGGCAACTAAGCACCACGCAGCCGCTCGCTCACTCCCCCCACCCGGTGGGATGGGGGAGAGAATTGGAAGAGCACAAGTGAGAAAAAACTCGTGGGTTGAGATAAAAAACAGTTTAATAATTGAAATAAAATGAT
>NW_008796213.1:3699509-3758277 GCF_000699145.1 Aptenodytes forsteri | reverse complement strand
GCACCTCCAGCCTTCTCAGTCAGTAGAGCATGGGAAGCTGAAAAGTCCTTGGCTAGTGTAAGCATTACCTAGCAACAACTAAAACATCGGTGCGTTATCAACTTTGTTCTCATCCTAAATCCAAAACACTGTACCAGCTACTAGAAAGGAAATTAACTCTGTCCCTACCAAAACCAGGACACCCCCTTTTCCAATTTTGGAAATAGCAGCATGGGCAGAAGTCCGACCCTTTAGCGGGCGGTAGTAGACAGGGCTCAAGCTGCCACATGCATGCACTAGAGGAAAGCCAGGGGGAACAGGCTGCACTGAAAGGGCAGGTACAGATGTCACTTTTCACCGCTGATCTTTTGCTCCGAGGGAAGGAAGGAAGGAAGAAGAGTGTTAAATCCCCTCATCTTCACTTAGTCTCTTTCTAATCACCCAACTTTGGGCAGGCTGGTTCCAGGTAGCTGAGCTGGTACATTGTTAATAATCACTGTGTCCACAGGCTGCCCCCCCAGCCTGTGCTTTTGTTTCCTGTACTGTGATTTTTTTTAAGCCACTGCATTCTGCTTCCCTTTGGGGACCGACAGAGTGTTTCTGTCGCAATTTGTGAGCTGAGCTTTAAAGGCCATAGGAGGCCTTTCTCAGTCTCAATGAAGTCAACTGCAGGAAACAAAGGTAGATGAACCAAGTGGGAAGGGATTGGGAAGGGATTTTGCTGGCTTAGAAATGGGTTGTGGGCCCTCCCAAGCATGCACCTTCCAGATCTACTGAGAGCTTTCCAAACCCATTGCACTCCCCTTCCAACTTCTTCTCTGTTTTAAATAACAGCAGGGGAAGTTTATAGGAACTCCTAGAGTGAAACTGGGTATTTTTTTAATTTGTTTTCCAGGCATTTTTTTACAAACATCCGGGGACTGTGGATTTTGCAGAGTAGCAGAGTAACTGACCTTGTAGCCTTCCTCTTGGATTTTTCAACCACTGTGCCTTTGCAGCCTCAAGTTGGCTTCTGCATCCCTCAGCAAAAGAATGTGTGGCAAAGAAGCCCTTTTAACAGTTCATTGTGCTGGACAAAAAAGAAAGTGCAACCTTCCTAAGATTAGTGGCTTTAGCTAGGGAGAGAATGGCCTGCCAAACAGTGAAGAAAAATTTGTGGTGAACATAGTACGTGGTTCTCTCTGCCTGATTCCTTACACGTAATTTCACCATTAGTGGGAATGTTTTTCTCTTGGGTACATTTGCAGAGAGTACTGATAGTTAGCACTTATGTTGCCAAGGTAGTTTGCAAACATTAATTAAAAAGTCCCGAAGAAGAAGAGAAGCAAACCCTGTATTTTAGAGCTAGGGAAACTAAGTCACATATAGTTTAGACATTTTGCACAATCTCATAAAAAAGATCAACTGTAGAGCTAGAAGAAGGAGCAGTTAAAAAGCTAATGTGACTGCAGGGCTGATGCCAGGTCCTCTGTGATCATGACAAGGTGATAGTTAATTCTTAGCTCTCAGCTCTGGAATATGGCACTTGATATTTTCTCTCTCACCACACAAAAAACTTGGAAGAGCTTCTGGAAAAGTTGGCTATGTTCTTTCTACTCTTTCTTGGTTTTTTTCATTTCTTACAGCAAGCTCTGTCTGCCTATATATCTGTTTCTCAAGGAGGGATTGCTTCACAGCAGTATTTGGCCAGGCTCGATCAGAGCAGCTACTAGCTGTTTTCTGATAGGTTCCTTGTAGTCCAGCTGCAGTTTGTTGGATTTATTCTGTTTTAATATGTTGCCCATTTATCTCCTGCACTGTGCAGTCCCCATTGTGGAGATGCCTCCTGTTTGGCACTCTTTCATGATTTTTTACTTCTTGAGCCCGGTGGCTGGAGTGTACGTGATGATCCGTGTTTGGGCATCAGTCCCACCCAGCACCGTGGGGTACTTTGTAGAAGCAGCACTTCCCTCAAAGCTGGAGTGTTATGAAATCCATATTAACTAGGCTGTCCAGAGCTGACCCAGGGCAGAGGACAAGTAGGCAGCTGGCTGAGATGGCAGCCGGCCTGGTTTCCTGGAGAAATGGTGAAGAGCTTTTCCATCCTGCCTCTGCTTTGCAATGCCTTTTAGGAGCTCCTCCTGGTGCTGCACTTCCAGCCCCTGCCTTGCCATACTTTATTCCAGCAACAGCTCCTAGCTCACTCTGTCACCAGGCTGGTCCCTCTCCTGGCAGTCTGCTCCACCGGCCCCAAGGCAGAGCAGAGCCTTTGCTCTGAGAAGCCACCCCCCAAGCAGGGTCCAGGCTGTTTGGGCTGCCAGGGGAGGTACAGGGGGAGTTGGGAGGGGATGACAACTGCTGTGAGATGTCACATCTCCTAATTGCAAAAAATCACAGCCCCTACTTCTGCTCCTTCCCCACTCCTGGCACAATGGGGGCAGAAATCCCTGCTCTGTGGGGACCCTGCCCCTCCTGATCCTGCCCTTTCTCTGCCCTGTATCATGCAAGAGTGGAGTTGATGGTCTTATCCTTCCCTCCTCTTAAGCCCTTTCCAGCAGCCGGGGAAGCAGAGGAGAGTAAAAAGAGGTTTGTGTGGGGAAAAAGGTTGAAGGAGGAGACTTTATTGCAGAAGTGGTTTGGAAGCGACAGCTTAAGGGTCTCAGGTTAGGCTAAGGGAAGTGCTGCATCCCAGAGGATGGGGATAGGAGGAGACAGCCAAGGAGGAAGAGCTGACTGTGTACAAATAAAGAGGTTCTCTAAAGCTCCTTTCTTCTCTCTCGGCCCCAGCCTCGATCCACCATCTCCTGAGAGCCTTCAGCTCACTCCCAGCCCCCTCCACCGCTCTGATATGCACTGCTTCTCACTCCCCGACCCAGAACCTGCTCTGTTGCTGCTCAAAATTTAAATTTTACCTACAAAGCCAAGAGCCTTTGAACAAGATCTGGCCTGATGTATATCCAAACATAGTTCTTTCTATTCTGTGTTGTGTGTCTGTGGTTCACATCACAGAACTGCAGTTTTTAGAAAGTTGTACTCATGGACTTGCTTCCTCTTCTAACTTCTGAGCCATGTGTAAGGTCTCTGGTGGAAAAAGCAAGGTCACTAGCAAGCTGCTGTTTAGAAAAGATAAAGTTTATTTAAACCTCTGCTTTGCAAGTGCCTAAGGTTGTAATGCTGGGTATGCAAAACAGATGGAAACCAAAAAGCTTCCTTCAGTTGGTTAAGGTCCGAGAAAGTGTTTCCTGCATTGCAGACAAAATGCAGGCATTCAGAAGGAAACAAATATTAAGAATTTGAAAAGCAGTAATGGCCTAAATCCCATACTTTAGCATAGATGCTTCTTGTTGCCACCTGGTCAAGTTTTGCGGCAGAAAACATAACATCTGTTGTCTTGTGTGATACTAGCCTTTTGGCTTCTCTCTGATCTCTCCTGATGCCGGCAATGTTGAGGTAAAGGTTCAATGGATGTTATCATCTCTTTCCTGTGCAGTGCTGCTTTTTGACTGTCACACTAACCTTTTGGGACCACTGGAAATTCATGTAAATTAGAAGAGTGTTCAAGCCTACCTGTGATAGTCTGGAGCAGTTGTGAAAATATGAAATGAAAGTTCTGATCTTCTCTAAGGACACTGGTGCATGTGCAGAGTTCAGCCTGTGTCAGGACCAAGTACATGGTTCAGTGGGCCAGCAGCATATTAGCTGCTTTATATAACTGAATGGAGAAGGATGCAGAGTCTTTAAAAATGGCTTGCTTTCCTTCAAATGCTATATAACTGATATTAGAAAGTATGTTAATAAGCAAGCAACCTCCTTTGCACATCTGAACCCAAATATCATAACCACAAACCCCCAAATCCCCAAACTTTTAAATAGCCCGATTAAAATCCCTTCCACTAATCACTCTTCCAATTTCCTTGGCTTTAGACTTGTGATAAATAACATTTCACAGTTTCTCAAGTCATTATAACATCTTCCAGAAAATATCCAGGCTTCACATATAAGATACCAGCAGGAAAAAGCCTTGTAAAATGTATTCTTCTCACAGTTCATAGAGCAATAAAAAAAACTCAAAACCAAGCTGGTTGTCCCTTTACAGGTCACCTTCAGGGTTGCTGAGCTGTGATGAAAGGTTTCTTCCCACAAAAAAAAGAGCTCAAAACCAAGCTGGTTGTCCCTTTACAGGTCACCTTCAGGGTTGCTGAGCTGTGATGAAAGGTATTTCTTCCCACTTGATAAGAATAATGTGTTTATTGCATGGGCAGAATGCAATTTATGAGCTCCTTAGCTATTTATTTCCTGGGGCTTGAATTGAGCTGGGTCGTATTTGTTCTCCAGTTTCACACCCTTGTTTTTTTAAAGGACGTCACTGATCTTCCTCTCTGTGAAGAAAACTATGAAAATGGGTCACCTGAGTCTGCAGGCAGCCTGAAACCATAGGTTGTGCACATGTCAGGAGCTGTCTTGGTAGCATGCAAGTCTGGTGCCTGGTTATTATAATTTCAGTGGTAACATCATGAATTGCTGCACTGCTGATCAGTGTGTGGTGCGGTAAAGGGATGAACGTATTACAAACAGATGTGTTTTTGTCATTGTTTTTTTTTTTTTTTCTTCTGCAACGAGGAGTAGAAGTTGTTTATTTCAACTGGCATATCAGGATCACCTGGCACCCCAGGGAGGAATTTTCCTACACACAGGCCAGTTTTAAATATTCCTTAATTTCAGTCCCGTCTCTGAAACTCTCCCAAGAGATGCCTGGCAGAACATGCATGAAAGCAGTTTTAACAGCTGCAGGATTTGTGGCTGATGTTTTGCTTTGTTGTCTCAAGTACATTAGTACTCAGTTCCAAGTTAGCTTAGTATTGTACTTTGTGAGTGATGCTTTAGAAAATATTACTGCTTGTTTGTCCCAAGTTCAGCTCTTGATATCCATGTTTTATTGATGAATAAATACTTCATTGTCACTTAGCAATGTTAACTGTTGCTTAAGTCAAAATGTCTTTGTTGTATGATTTTCCAAGGTTTTAAATATTTTATAATTTATAAATGCTTTATAAAGCATTTAATTTTTTTTTGCTGGTACATAAATAAAGAGATAGTGGTGCTTTAAAAAATTATTAAGTAGTAATTCAGTTTAAGAATCGAGTCTTTCAGTCTAAACTAGTAATTTCTAGAAGTGACTTTGATGCACCTGTAATGGCTTTGAAATTGTTAAAAGAAAATACGTTAGTGAAAGCGTATTTTATAAAAGATCCATTAGCCCAGTATCTTTCTCTTGGTCAAAAGAAAAGATTCGCTGGTGATAATGGCTCTCAAAAATATATGCCTTGTCTTTCTTACATCAGGTTCTGTTTTAGAGAATTATGTTAGGTTTTCAGATACTGCCAATTTGCTGAACATTTTGCTGTTCCTCATCATTGAAAAGTGACTGTTACACTAGCAAGTGTCAGAATCTATAGATTCTATTTATTGCCCTTTATAAAGTGTTTATCACTGTGATGTTCAGGGACTGTACACGGATTAAAAAACAGCAAGGAAGCTGTCTTGGAGGAGTTGGTGTGACTTGTTATGCTGGGCATGTTACAATGTGAAGCGCTGTATAACTGGGATGGGGAATGGACACAGGTAATCCAAAAAATTATTTGGAGGAAGATGTAAAATATAGCTACTTAAATGAGCAACCTAGGACTGTAACCACACCAGAGCTGGGGCGATATCTGTGCTGTGACTCGTAGCTGTGCCCTTGTGTCTTAATTCCCTCCGCCCCCACTTCAGATGCCCCTGGCATCTATCCCCACCCTTTTTGCAGAGGTGAGCACAGCAATGCTGAATCCTCTTCCCCGCTGCAACACTCCTCCTTCAAGTGAAGGAAGTACTGGTATCATCTGTAACATGGAGAAAAAGGTTTATTTTATTGCTTGGGGGGGGTGTGGGGGGGTAACCGCCTGGTTGGCCCAGGCTGTGCCACGTTCCTCCTCCTGTACACTGGCTGCATGCTGTCCGTGGGATCCCCAGCGCTGAGAGCAGTGGTAGTCACACACCTCCCAGCCGGTGCCCGTCGGGCTGTCTGCAGACACGGGTGGCTATCACTCACCTCAACTCGGGGTACGGTTTCAGTGGTTTCTTTGCAAGTTTGGAGGCTTTAGTATTTTCTGTTTCTTACAAGCAGAAGTATGTCTTCTGTAATCACACAATCAGGAGAGGATTTACTGGGGAATAGGTGGGCAGTGGTTACACTGGTCGTCATCTCCCTGGGTGGCCCCTTCGCTGAGATGAAGTCCCAGTGCTGGGACATGGTGCAGAGCTGTGCTTTAACCTAGGTGTAATAAAAACTCCTGCCATTTTTAAAGAGAGCTTCATGAAGCTTTTTTTTAACTTGTTCTTGTCAGTGACATTTAGCTATGGGAAACTGGGAAATTGAAAACACCTTTTTTTTTTAACAAGCGAGTTCAAGCACAGTTTCTGATAAGGGAGTGGTCGCAGCACTATTGAGTGGAAGGTCTGCAGCCCATGCCAGGACTGGAGCGCAGGGTCAGCAGCCCAAGGCACAGCTTCAGCTTTTGAACCCGAAGCAAGGTACTCCCCTCTGCTGGCTGGCTCACGCCAAGGCTTTATGGGCAGGCTCCGGCTTTCCAGTCACCAAAACTCTTCCTTCTGCCCATGCCACAGCCATAGCATCCTGCAGTCTTTTCTGGGCATTTGGCTGTTAGCTTTTTTTTTTGGGGGGGGAGGGGGGAATCTATCAAAAGATGGCCAGGTGAGCAAAATCAACAAGATTAATAGCTTCATATATGGATGGAAATTCCTGCAAGCATTGCTTTATAAATTGAAAGGGTTTTTTTTTCCCAATAAGTTTTGAAGAAAACTTCATTTCTAAATGAAAAGTTAATTTTAAAACTTTTTCTTTACATCTATTTTTTCAATGATTTCAAATATTGATGTTATAGGTTCCAGTAAAATTGTTAGCTTCATCTAGTTTTAACAAGAATACAGATTTCTGTGTACATTTGCAACTTTGTAACACAGGGGGCATCACATGTTTACTCTTCATGGAGCTGAATCTAGTGCTTGAAGTTCTTTCCCGTTTAATATTCCTGAGATGAAGATAATGATGACACTGATGTGATCTACATGGGTGGTTAAGATCCTAAATATTAGATTGTCCCTTTTAGTTCACATCATTCTATTTTATTCGTACGTAGAACAGCAGCCCAGCATGCTGTAGAAACACCCAGCAGTGAAACAGTTAAGAAAAAAAAAGTCCTAATACAGTGGAAGGTTCCCCTGAAATAATGTCTACTTGACATAGTTTCTGACCTTATGCCTTTGCTTTCCCTCCTTCTGCCCCCTCCTCCTCCTCGGTCCAGTTTTTCATTAAGATGTAGGAAGTGGATCAACGGACTGAGGGCAGGAGGCTGCTGTGCTGGTTTTGGCTGGGGTAGAGTTAATTTTCTTCACAGTAGCTAGTATGGGGCTATGTTTTGGATTTGTGCTGGAAACAGTGTTGATAACACAGGGATGTTTTAGTTATTGCTGAGCAGTGCTGACACAGAGTCAAGGCCTCTTCTGCTCCTCACACCACCCCACCAGCGAGGAGGCTGGGGGTGCACAAGAAGTTGGGAGGGGACACAGCCGGGACAGCTGACCCCAACTGACCAAAGGGATATTCCATGCCATATGACGTCATGCTCAGCATATAAAGCTGGGGGAAGGAGGAGGAAGGGGGGGACGTTCGGAGTGATGGCGTTTGTCTTCCCAAGTAACGGTTACGCGTGATGGAGCCCTGCTTTCCTGGAGATGGCTGAACACCTGCCTGCCGATGGGAAGCAGTGAATGAATTCCTTGTTTTGCTTTGCTTGCGTGCATGGCTTTTGCTTTACTTACTAAACTGTCTTTATCTCAACCCATGAGTTTTCTCACTTTTACCCTTCCGATTCTCTCCCCCTTCCCACCAGGGGGGGAGTGAGCGAGTGGCTGTGTGCTGCTTAGTTGCTGGCTGGGGTTAAACCATGACAGCTGCTTAGGTCTCATGGTCCTGGGTGGAATTGACTGTGATGATGAAGTGGACCCTCATTTTGTATTAAAGGCTGATGCTAGTCCCTCTTCCCCATTAAGAAACTGCCATCAAAGAGCAAACTTATTTCCTTGTGTTTTGATAGAAGATGAACAGTTGCATTTACAGAAGCAATTTGGGAGAGTGTAAAAGCTGTCAGTAAAACTAGAGGTGTCTTTCAGCGTGTGTGTTCCCATGCAGAAACTTTGTCTTTTGAAGGTATCAGCTTTTTCCTGACCATGTATGTCCATGTGGTCTGGTGTATGTGAAAGGACGGGCACGTACAGGACTGCAGGAGTGCCTGCAAGTCACTAGCCAGACTCCTTTTTTTGGTAGTTCTAGATATGAGACATTTCTCAGTGGCTGACAGCAGATTTATCTTCTTTAGGGAAAATGGCTGGGGGATGGACTCTGATCCCTTGCTGCCTTGTGCCATGTGTGGTCATCTGCATCACTGCAAAAGGGACTTCAAAGTACCACCATTTTGATCTGGTGGCATGCTGCAGTTACTGTGTGCCCATGCGAATGGCTCCATACAATGCCAGGAGACAGCCTGGTTTTCTTTTCAAACAAACTGCGTTGGCATTTTGTTATACAAGAAAGAGCTCCACAAGACTCCATGAGGAGTCCGACATGAAAAATAGAGTTTGGACATGGCACCAGCGGTAAGCATTGCTCTGCACCAATAGTCAATAGTCAGTAAGAGCCACTGTGGGCTGGGGCCACCAGTTCTCTCCTTTGCAGTCAGTAAGAGCCACTGTGGTCTGGGGCCATCAGTTCAGGTTGGTCTCCTTTGCATGGTCCTTGCAGTGGTACAGGACTTCTTTGTTGTGTCATCTGAGAGGCCAGAGGTGGTCCTTTCCCCCTCCCATTGCTGTTGATGATGTTGTAGCTGTTTCATGTCTTCACTTGTCACAGGGAAGTTCTCAGCAAGTGGTTATGCACAAGAGAAGGCAGATGTGTGCTCGCATGATACATGAGGGCATATGGGGAACTGCAGGCATGTTTTGAGGTGTGTGAGTGTCCAAGGCGAGCTGTGCTTGCACTGGAGTTGGCATATTTGTGGCAGCAGACAGGGCTGGGGGGTATGATTGATCGGGGCTAAACACATGGAAGATGAGGGATGCAGTCCTGTTTTGCTCACGGCTCTGGGAGTCAGGGGACTTGAATTCCACTCCTAATCCTGCCACCATCCATAACCTGTGACCATAACCTGGTAGCACAACATCTTTGTGCCCCAGTTGTCCTGTTGATAAAAAGGGACTGCAGCTTTTTGCTGTATCGTGCTGATACTGAGAGGCCAAATTCTTCTTACTATTTGCAAATGATTTTGAGATCTCAGGCTGAAAGCTATTACGGAAATATAAAATATATTATTATGTTTTGTTGCAAAACAAAAAAAAAATTAATTGTGCGTTGTTTGAGCAATCAGTTTCTTGTAGGAATACAAATAAAGATCATAGCTTTTCACATCATTTGAAAGAGGCAGTTGGTAACAGCATGACAGAAAAATACGTTAGAAAATTCAAGCACAGTCATCTCCACAGAAAATACTTCAGGTTTTGCCCTTTTATCTTTCCTTTTCAATTCTGAGTTTCTTCCCCACATGCCCTGCAGATAGTATCCCTATGATACTGCAGCCACACCTGCCTGGAGAGATGCCCCCCTTCCCAATACCCAAATCTTCATTTTCTCACATCAGTGAGTGTATATTAACGAGTGGGTGGTAGGGGGAAGGATATTATTTGACAACTAATATTGTAAATGCTGTCTAATATAGTTTGCATATGGGAACAGTAATAGCTACTGCTGCTGTGGTTTTGTTGCTGCAGGGAAAATGCAATAAATAGGAATTTCAGTGTAAGATCTGGCGATGAAGGAAGGTCCTGGGATTTCATTTGTTCCTATTGTGCTGCCACTGTTAAATCTCCCTTCTCATCTTGCTGGAATAAAATATAGATCTAAACAGATCCTGGCATGCTATAGATGTACTACACAAAGGCAATATACATACCTGTTTCCGTTAAAATTCATCTGTACGATCCTCTGTGGAAAACAATGGCGTTGTGTTTCATAATAACTTCCATTACAAGATCTCAAAGCACTCTCCAAAGAGTAATCGCTCATCTTTATGCTGCCCTGTGGTAAGTTAGCATTATTGTTCTCCTTTAATAGGTGAAGAAGGTGGGATGCTCCATAACCACATCGTAAGCCAGTAGCAAAGCTGGGAAGAATGCACACTTCTGACCTTGCTTGCTTTATCCACTAGGCTGTACTTTTTCCTTGCAACCTCAGTAGTGTCTGCCACTGCACAGCACTTATTGGTTCCCTTGCTCAAAGCTCCATGTTTCCCTCCTTTGCTCTTCCCTTTCGTCAAGGCACCCAAGCGTGTCAAAGGCTGCAGGGCATATATTAAGGAACAAGACTGTAAGGGAAGAAGATGCAGCTTCTTATCTTATGAAAATAAAGGAATGTATTTAATGCATGCCCTGGCAGTAGAAGAAGAAAACAGGATAGTGCTCTCCCTCCTCTGCATGTGTAGGCTATGCTCCTGGAGACCCTTGGAGGAAGCTGCTGCCTGACTTCCTAAGCTGCTCAGATGCAGCGTGTGATAACAGGACATAAACCCAGTATTTTATTATAATTCCTCTTCCAGAATCGCTGAGGAATATTTGATTAGCCAGAAAGTTGTATGATGTGGCCTGGCGATGTCGTGGGTGCATTCATAAACTGGTCGGTTGCCTTTTCTCTGCCTGACCATTGCTGCATGTCTGAAGGTAGGCAGAAAGGACAGTGGGGTTTCTCAGCTGGTTAAGAGCTCTGTGTGCTTATCATGCTCTGCCTCATTTTCCCCAGGGATACTTGTTTTTTTGGGCAGTGCCAAGATGCTTCTACAGACGAAGAAGGAAGGCGAGGAAGCAAAGGGCTGTTCCTTAAGCCTTAGCACTGTTCTGACTCAAGCAGGGTTTAAGAGATATTTTTCTTACGTGAGACTGTCATGAGTTGGCCTGTTAGTGCTGGCATGAACTGTGGTATTTGCACATTTAAGGACAGTTCACATCACAAATCAGACTCTGTAGGGTTTTCTGCCAGAACTTAATCTTCCCCTCCTCAATCCTGAATGTTACCTATCTACTGCTTAATCTTTCCATAGTCTCTTAACATGACACGTGTCATATCCTCAATCCTGAATATCTCTGCATAATCTGGTAAGCACAACATCTTTCTGATTGCCTTCTCCACTTTCTTGAATCCAGCCAGTCATTCTGAAAATCTAACAAACATTTCTGTGTGATCAAATGCAAATCTTTCCCTCTAGCTGAGGTTTTCCTGAAGACCATCTGCATTACCTGGGTGATGGTATCCTGCTACTTCTATGGCTAGCTGAAGTTTGGCCCTCTAGGACTCTATTCCTAGTAGGATGTGAAGTTAGTAGAATAAATTAAGAGGAGTCTTGGAATAACCTAATTTCTATTTAAGATAATTAAACCAAATTCTCTTTCTCTGACTACAGTGAAACAAAGTACAGTGGGAGTTTTTGAAGCTTCTTTATCAGAAGTCCCCGAAGTTTTTCCTTCTGATGAACTCTGTGCACAAGGAGGCCCATCCGCTGCTTCCACTCAGGGTTTCTCTTGTGAGGACTTCTGCTGCTTTCTATCTTCAGTACACCATCTGGACACTGGCTCATCCCCTGACTTGCAACATTTGAACCTGGGAAACCCTTCAGTAGAGACAGCTGTGATCTGGCCAGCCTCCTGCTCTTGCTGATGCAGTCCCTTCTGTTGTTTTTTGGTTTAATTTCACTCTGTGAAAAGGCTTGGCTGCCTCTGCTGACAAGTCTGAAAGATCACAACCATTGTTTTTAGCATTGTGGCTGATCATTTTCAGATTGCACCCGGTCCACCCTTGGATCATTTGCTCCTTCCCATGGTTGAACTGGACAGTGTCTAATTCAGCCCAGCAGGGCTGAGTGCGCCTGCGTAAGGCTCTGCAGCTGCACCCCTTACGCCTACTCCAAATCTTTGTTCCATCCTAGTGTGTAACTTAGTGAATGACTATGGATGCAGAAGGGTTAACAAGATGCGGGCTTAGCCTGTGCTACATGAGACACTGAGGCCCAGATGGTGTGCTTAATTGCTCTGGCCAGCTCTGGCACCATCCTGCTCCAGAGGGAATTAAATGAGGAATGGTGTGTCATAGAGTGTTCCTTTCCAATCTCACCAGAGCACTTCAGCGGTACAAGCTCCACAGCACATTAGGCCTAGCTCAAATGTCCCCAAGACAAAGTGGCTTTGGGGTGCTGGTTACCCTTGAGGTTCCCAGCGGGGCTTTTACACACTCCGCATGCCATCAGGGCTGCACTGCGAGTACCTCATTACAAGTGACTCCAGGACACAGTTTTCTTTGCAGAAGCAGTCAAACTCTGATCATGACCACGGCTATAATGCTCACAGCTTGTAGAGCCTCAAATGCATGATGAGAGCTTGCTCTAGGAGTTTTATTGTTAATCCAGTCCCCTCGCTGCTTGCTATCACGTGCATGGAAACACACTATTTTGTTGGCTTGCTTGGCAATATACTTGCCCCCGGACCGAACTTACAGGGCTGATCCCCGTTTGCTGTCAGGAGGGAAAACCCAAACCACATCCACAGGACATGCAGTCCCTATTTTTGCTTCTTGCGTGTGTCTCTGCAGAGCGAGGCTGAACATCAGAGGAATGCAGATGGCCCCATGGCAAGATGTGAGCCGAGCCCAGATGGTGCAGCTCAGCCTTTCCCAAGGAGTTATGGCCTGGCTGCAGTGATTGAGTCCCCAGCTGGATCTGCTCTTGCCTGCAGCGCCAGGTCTGGTAACCAGCTGTTAGGAGGAAGCTGGCTGTTCTTGTTCGCTTAGCAGAGCAGTGGCCGACATGCATATGCCTTGATGTACTTGCCACATTCTCTCTTCCCATAACCACCAGGAGTTTTAAGTGATAGAAATGCTAGAGAATGAACATTTTTAGCAGGAGCTGGTGCAGTTACAATTGCGCTTAAGATCATCAAGGTGCTTTAAATTTTAAAGTCCTGTTTTCAGGCTGAACCTGGGAGGCATTCTGCATTTGGCAAATATTTGTCATACTTGGTTTCTGGTCTAAAATAAAGCTTTTTCTTTTTTTTTCCCCTTTTTTCTTTTCTGTCCCATCTTTTCAAATAAGAGCAAAGTTAATTTAGTTATTCCTGAGAAAAATAAAAAAAAGGGGGGGGGGAAATGTCTTTTAGGTGGTGGTGGTTTTCTGAAGCTGTTTTTCAGCAGTAATGGTAGATGTTTGAAAGTGTGATTTAGGGTGGAAATGCTCCTCACTGAAGAGTGATGTGTGGCCTTTTTCCAGAGGAAATTGGGTTTGATTTGACCACACTATTAGCACTGAAAATCACATACTGAGCCTGCACTGTAGAGGTTTTTTTACTGGGCTTAAGTGTGCATCTCAGGAACGAGGCACTGTTCATGAGTGTTCAACTTCACTCTGCAGTCAACTGGGTAGGCCTCAAAAGGGCTTTAAAAGCACAGGCTGCTTTTCACGTGGCTTGAAAAACTTAAGGTAAGAAAAGTGTGTCCCATAGTGTCTGCCGCTCCACCAGCCAAAACACCTCTGTTGCCTGGGGAAATGCACTCAGCTCTAGAAGTTGAGAGGGCATGAATCCTATTTCCAGGTCTGTGCTTCATAATTTTCTGTGCTTCACAACTCCTATTTAGTGCGTCTGGCTGGTGCCGAGCCGGCTGGAATTTGAGAGCTGCGGTTCATTATGGAAACAGACGCCACTGGGGAACAGCACATGGCTCTAATCCAATGGCAACTGATTTTTATTTGACGATTTTTTAAAAAAATCCCATGCTGAGTGTGTGGAGCAGAGATTTTAGTAGGCACATTAACACAGCCCCTGAGGATGGCTGTGCTCCACAAAGTGCCTTGACTGAGGTCAGGCACAGACTGAGGCCCCTGATCTCCTTGGAAGTGCCACTAACGAGCCTGCACACACTTCTCAAACAAAATTTGGTGAGAGAGAGCACCATTCGGGTGTTGTTTAGCAAATTAGTTTCTGTATTTTTGGGAGCTTTATATCCCTGTGGATTCAAGATTCTCTCTTTTGATATTCTGCTTCTTTCTCATAAAGCAAGCAGATAAAAATACTGTAAGAAAGTAAGTGGAAAAGCATGTATTGCATTTAAGTTTGAATGCGTAAGTCATCTTGAGTCATGCACACACTCGTACCTCCAGTGCCACTTGGCAGTGGGCACACACCGCCCTGGGGGTGTCACGGTTTGTTACGAGGACGTGAGAGGGAGATACTTTTCAATGGCCTTGCATGAGTTTGGCACACCTTCGCTGGGCCTTGGGCAAGCAGCAGGGAAGGGGGATGCGCACATCACTTCAGGCGTGCATTGCTGGCTTTGTCCTCTGCAGGTTAGTCAGCTGCATCCACCTGCACCCTGAGCAGGACAGGCAGGGCGGCTGCGAGAGGCACATAAAAGCCGGCAGCCTCCTTCCCTGGCAGACGGAGCCTGGGGGCACTTTGCAGCCAGCCCTGGAAGGCGATAATCATGAGAGGGATAATGGCTTGTTTCGGGTTAATAGATCCTGACAGCCTAATTTCCCCTGGTGAAAATAAAAGGGAATAAATCTTACAAATACTGTAAAATCAATAGGTAACAGTGAAGGGGCTGACAAGACCCTATATCCACAACACACTTTTTTGTGAATTGTTCATTTCACATTTCAAGCGGATGGGTTCCCTGTGGCTTTCTAGAGCCGGGTAATCCTCCATTCTCCTTTCTGTCATGCCCATCTCTTCAGTGCTTGCATTTTATTCGCTCGCCTTTGAGTAAGGTGTCTGAAGCCTTGAGCCTGTTGGAGGGGAACGCTGCCTTGCCCAAGGAAGACCCACAGTGCTCTCGCTTCTCAGGGGACCTTAGAGCCTGCTCTTCCCTCTTCTCATCAGCACACATGGCTAACCTGGTTAAAGGTCTTTATCTGTAAACAGTTAGATAACCGTATCCTGACCCTCTTAAATAACTCAGCCACAGGAGCCTTTGCTCACCACTCTGTGGCTGCGTTCCCCAGAGGAAGACTGCAACCTCTGTTATGTTAGTGACCTGAAATATTGACAGAGTTACCAGCGCGCTTCTTTGGCTTCCCAAGGTTAGAATTTAAGATTCGTGCACTCAGCAACCAGAAGCTTCCCTGGATAAATCTCTGAGTCCAGAGTCCACTGAGGACAGTCTGCAGTGAGTGTGGATTGGCAGCATTACAGAAATAGAAGATCATGAAATAGGAAGTCGTTAAACACTTAGTACATATGCCTAAATGAATGCTGGGGAGAGCACCGCTGTGCTGGCACTCAGCTGTGAGTTGTTTGACTGGGGTGAAGCAGGGAATGTTTTTTTCCTGTTGATCTGCTCTGTTGGTAAGTGGTGGGAGCTTGCTGAGAAGGGCTGATGGATCCTTGCTGACACACACGTCGCAGACAGAGGCACAAACTCCTCCTGCGCAGAGTAAGCTTGAGGGGGACCTCAAGCTCCAGGCTTGAGGAGCTCCTGGCTCCTTAGGCCAGCATGAGCATGGACTGAGCAGTCCTCCCAAAGGGTGATGGGTGCATGCAAGCTTGGGGAAGAAAGCTTGGGCTGGAGTGAGTGGTTTTTTGCTAGTGGCTTCCCTGTGAATGAAGATCACTGGGAGGAATGGTCTCTATTCGATACTCATGTGAACCCTATTTTAAAGCCAGGGTGGAGGAACTACATGTTTCACAGTTTTCAAATGCCAAAGATTATGTAGGTTGGTAAAAACTATGGTAAAAGCTACTATCAGAGATAAGAATAACACAACAAGGATTTAAGAGAAGCCTGTGTGAGTGGTTGATCCCACCTCTCAATTATAGGACTTTGGCTCTTTCCTGTCAAGGTATTTGCCTTTGAGCTTTTGCTTGAAGTTATAACCTTAATTAAAAGTAAAGAAAATTCACACTTTCTTTGTTTTCTGAATGCAGTCATTCTTGGACAGAGGCAAGTGAACTGTTTTCCTCAGCCTGTCCCAGCTCCCCTTCCTCCCTGCTGAGGGACACTCGGAGACAACCTGCATTTCCTATGTGGTCAGGGCACTGTCCTGGGTCTCAAACTCCTACCTCTGAAACAGGCTTCCTCTGTGATGTTGAACTTGTTATCTCTTGGCCGCAATTTTTCTTCTGTCAGATGCCCCCCTTCCTTCCTTTTCCCTTTTCTGTCTCTTCATCACCTGGTTTTCAGAATTTTCAGGCTCACTCTCCTCGCTCTCTGTGTGTAAGTACGGTGCCCATTCAGTGATGTCCTTTCCTTCGCTGGCGTTTCAGTTATTACATATAGAGCAAAAGGGAGAAGTCTGCAAGGGTTTCTCCACTGATGGTTGAGGGTCCCTTTGAGATTTTCTCCCCCTAAGGCGTGTTCTGTTATCCCCTCTCTCCCCCTGCGTATTTGCCATTTATAGTGCTGATGACCTGGTGCAACACCTTTTCCTCTCTTTTGTTGCTATCCAGGGACTGTGGGGAGACACTTAGCATTAAGTAACTTAAACGGAAGTGTATTTTTAAGATGCAGACATATCGCTCTTGTTATTATATCATGCAAGCGGTGGCTAAAATTGCTTTCAGAAAGGGCTGGTCATCCTGCTGCTTACAGGGGGCTCGTTCTCCCCTCAGAACAAGAGAGAATCTCCATCCCCTCTCTCCCATGAAGAATTCTGCTGATTTCAAGCAACACCAAATGCAGAGCAACATTAGTGAATTTATGCACAGAAGCCTGATTTAAATTGTACAAGTAGCTATGTTTCCTTGTAATACCTTTTTGTGGAAAAATCAAGAAACCGATGCATTAGAGTTCTACCTCTCCATTGTGAAAGGTAAACAAAAATCAACATGCTGCAGGCAGTCCGTGTTTACAGAGAAGAGGCTGATATCAGGCTGGGCAGAGAATCCCCTGGTGACTCCTATTCATAGTACATATTTTCCTCTGCTGGAGTAACTAATGAAATAAGAGTATTTAACAACAATGATAATAATAGCTAGTTCACATGTAGGTTTTTTCATACTAAGATTACAGTGCTCCCTTCTTACTGATGTATTTGCATTTTGAAGATACATAAGCTGAGGACAGTAAAGTACTTTTCAAAAGTCGTCCAGCAAATAATTAGCGCCAACCCTGGGAAATGGGATCACTAGTGATGTACTTCAGTGGTTACAGAGGCGGTTTTGTGGAGGAAGGTTCTACTGGGTGGGAAAATGAATCTGTGGTCATGAAGGCACAGAAAGACTTGTGGTCCTCGGGAGAGCTGGAGCTTCTTTGTGCCGTGCAGACCATGGGAAATCACTTGTGCCAAGTGATTTTTCATGTCAGTGGAAGTGGTAGAAGGAAAAATAGAGACCCACAAATGGAAGTGGACTTCTTGACTTCCCACATCGCTGTGAGATACGTGCAGGTGAACACTGAGTGTGCACAGCTGATGTAGTCCATGAGTTGTGTCCTGTGAAGGAAGCCTTCCTGTACACATCAGGCCTCGAGATATGGAGAGAGAGCTGAGGTAGGTGCTTTTGGCAAATGTGTCTTGTAGCACTGAACCCTCCCTCCTGCTTTGGGACCCTGTACCCCAGACACAGCAGGCTGACATGTCAGGAGGGGGCTGGTAAACTACAGCTTGTATAAGGGACCAAGAGGCAGATGAGAGGCCATGACTATGCTGCAAATGTGTGGGATGCAGGTGATGTGAAGGGACAGCTTGGGAGGGAATGGGAGAGTGCAAGTCTCACACTTGCTATGTGAAACTTGGCAGATGTGTTGAAGTCATTTGTTTTGAGTCATCCGGCAGGTCAGTGGCAGAGCCAGAAATAGAATCCAGGTCTCCTGAACGCCAGGGCCACCACCGTATCTCCAAAGCCATATTGCCTCTCCAAAGTTATTTCAGAAGTATGCAAAAAGTGCCAAGGGATCTTGCACTTTTCTACCCAGCCAGCTCTTTGATGTGGCCAGGCGGGTGCTCTTTGATCATGGCTGCATATTCAAAATCTGTGACAGGTCAATTTTGCACAAAAGTTAAAAATGAGTTTTTTATGTGGTGAGGATTTTTTGCTACTGCAGGCAGAGGCAGGACTGTGATGCTAGAGATAGAATGAGTTAGCTCTTTACAGTGCAGCTTTCAAGGTGACCTTCACATTAAAAAACCCCACCTTGAACGTAAATCAGGAAGTCTTACGTATTTACTTGTTTATGATTTAGGAAATGCAGTTTAAATATATGGTGCTTTACAGACACCTAAGAGAAAACCTCTAGGAAGCTTCTGTACATGTTCTGACTTATACACTATGCTGCATAATAATGTAAAATCATGCAGATCTGGCTGGTGTGGAAATCAAGCCTGGGAGGATTTGTAAAGCAAGAGCCTGAGCCAAAGTCCTCTGAAGTCAATCCTCTAGGGTTTCAATCAGACCCTGCATGTGTTTTTCCTTCTCCTTACCCCGACATTGGGTTCTAACTGCAGCTGTGACTGGAGTCTCACCATGGATCTTCAGAGATTTGTTCAGGCTACGTGCTAACCATATTCCTCTGCCAAGACGACTGCCTTCACAGAAGGGCTTTTCTCTGGCATGTCACTTTTCTATACAGCGTCTTTCCTTTTTAGGCCTCCCATACATTCTCAAGGAAACCTAACTGCAGCCAAGTGCTAGGTATGGCATGAATAATCATGGTTGCAATTTAAAGGGTCTTGTAGCTTTGCCATATCAATGAGAGAGCAACAGTGAAGAGCAGGCACCATGGTACCTTGAACGCTACAGGCAGAGTAATTTGGAAAGTGTTGATTTTTCTTTCAGCAGTGAACATTCTGCTCAGTAACCTTTTCACATCAGCTGTGGGATTTTCTGTGATGTCTGGTATTGACCGCATCCATTGCGAGGTGGCAGAGGCTGAGCACAGCCTGCAGGCAAGCTGTGGAGCCTGAAATCTCCTGCCATCCTACAGTCATGTCTGGAGCTGGTGGTGATAGGGCAAAACCTGGCCTTTTCAGTGCTGCCCTGCCACATCCCATGCATCCATGAAATACTAGTCATTCAAAGATTTTGGCTTGGGATGACTTATATGCTATTTCTAAATCCCCTCAGGACCTGGGGGGTGAAATGCATTTTGTATGTGTGCGATTCTGTTGTTATTTTTTTTCCGAAAAGAAGGATAAACTTGGGGCTGCAATCAAAACAAAAACCATAAAGGTATCCTAAAGTGCCAAGACAAGCTGAAACAATGCTTCTGGGATGGGACATCTGTTCTGGTGCTATCAGGCCAGTGCAGTCCCCTGAGTGGGAGCTCATGTATCATTGGCTTTTGCTGACTTGAAACCTCTTTTTTACATTTTAAATGAATATTTGTCTTGATTTGACATTTCTTGACTATTTAATATTTAAACATGCTTAATAAATCCTGAAATGAAACCACTGTCATATGAACATGGGACTTTTCCTAGTCTCAGCAAGGGCAGGCATCAGCAGTAAAAAGACAAAAAGCCCAAAGTAGGGATGGTCAGTATAAAAAACAGCATTCCTTCTCTCAGTAAATGCGTTGCGGGCTTGTCTCTGTGCTGGCAGCAGCAGGGCAAAGGCTACTCTGGGCATGCAGTGCTGCACTGAGCTCTGGTGTGAGAGGGCTGCTTACAGCCCTGATGCCACCCCCTTGACTATGGCAGCGAGGAAGGCCAGGCAGTGACGGATCCCTCTCCCTCGGTCCCTCTCCCTGTGGACGTAGGGTGCCGTCTCTGCTGGGGCACTGGCAGTGCCTCCTCTGCAGGGATGCAGTAGAAGGCGCCGATGGCATGGCCTCTGGCATGGCGGTTTTCGTCACTTCACAGTATCCTCACAGATTTAATTTCTTGACCTGACGCTCTCAGTGGTTCCTTCAGACTGTCTCCAAGCTGTTATTTATCCCTTGCTGTCAGGAGCCATCTCTCTGCTCTGGCTCTGTTTGGGTAGAGCTCTTTCTGAAGGCAAATTCCTCGAGCCCCCATGTCCCTGCTGCTGCAGCTGCAGGTCCCACTGCTGCAGGCACTTCCATCACAAACTTCCTAGCCTCTCACTCACCCTGCAAACATGGGCTCTCCTGGGAACCATTTTTTGCAGATCCCCCTCAATCTAGATCCACTAGATGCCCTGAGAAGATCCCTACAGCTTTCCTCCTGCTGTCTGTTGGTGTTTGTCTGAGTGCTCACACTGACAATAAATGGAAATTCATTTCAACAGCCTCATGGTCTAAAAAAGGATGTGTTTCTGTACTAAAGCAGTCCTGAGAAGGTTTAATGGTAACCAAACAAAAACATATTCTGTAGGACCATTCTGCCTTTAATAAGTTAGTTCTGTATCATGCAGGTTTACTCAGTGGGGCATGAAAGATTCTCAAATTTAGTGCAAGTACCAGAAAACTCCTCTTTATGATCAAGATGTTGCAATAGCTTTACGTCAGGAAGCGGGTCTGAGTTGTACAGCCACAGTGTATCCTAACGCGCGGTCATCACCTTTGTTTTCCACCTATGCATTCTAATGTACTCAGTGGATACAAGCGTTTGGTTGTGCATCTTAGGAGTCAAGACGTGCAGTTGATGGTTTGGAATGGCCACTTTCAGGCCTCTGGAGTGCAGACGAAAAGCTCAATATAAAAGGAATAAGATTTGGTCCCATATATCTAAAAAGTGGGATCAGGAACCCTTCATAGCTGTTTGCAGTGGGTGCTTTGGCAGTGTTAAAACTGTCTGTCATGGTAGGGCCTGAGCAGATGTCATTTCCCAACTCATTCCTGTTTCCTTGGGGAGTATACCCAGGCAGATGGGAACGACAGGGCTGCAGTGGTTTCCCCACTTTTTTTTTTTATAGCTACTAGGAGTATTTTAAGAGCAATATGTGTCCTTGCTCGAATCCAGTGATGAGTATTTTCCACCTGGTGAATGTTTTCACTTACGAAATCTATTGCTCCTCTTGGCTATTCGGTGGAGCCTAATGAGCCCTATCCTGAGAGCTATTTAGCTATGTCCTGATGCTGGGAACACTGACAGTCAGACTAGAGAGCGTGCGTTCTGAGGGGGTGAAATGCATTTTGTATGTGTGCGATTCTGTTGTTATTTTTTTTCCGAAAAGAAGGATAAACTTGGGGCTGCAATCAAAACAAAAACCATAAAGGTATCCTAAAGTGCCAAGACAAGCTGAAACAATGCTTCTGGGATGGGACATCTGTTCTGGTGCTATCAGGCCAGTGCAGTCCCCTGAGTGGGAGCTCATGTATCATTGGCTTTTGCTGACTTGAAACCTCTTTTTTACATTTTAAATGAATATTTGTCTTGATTTGACATTTCTTGACTATTTAATATTTAAACATGCTTAATAAATCCTGAAATGAAACCACTGTCATATGAACATGGGACTTTTCCTAGTCTCAGCAAGGGCAGGCATCAGCAGTAAAAAGACAAAAAGCCCAAAGTAGGGATGGTCAGTATAAAAAACAGCATTCCTTCTCTCAGTAAATGCGTTGCGGGCTTGTCTCTGTGCTGGCAGCAGCAGGGCAAAGGCTACTCTGGGCATGCAGTGCTGCACTGAGCTCTGGTGTGAGAGGGCTGCTTACAGCCCTGATGCCACCCCCTTGACTATGGCAGCGAGGAAGGCCAGGCAGTGACGGATCCCTCTCCCTCGGTCCCTCTCCCTGTGGACGTAGGGTGCCGTCTCTGCTGGGGCACTGGCAGTGCCTCCTCTGCAGGGATGCAGTAGAAGGCGCCGATGGCATGGCCTCTGGCATGGCGGTTTTCGTCACTTCACAGTATCCTCACAGATTTAATTTCTTGACCTGACGCTCTCAGTGGTTCCTTCAGACTGTCTCCAAGCTGTTATTTATCCCTTGCTGTCAGGAGCCATCTCTCTGCTCTGGCTCTGTTTGGGTAGAGCTCTTTCTGAAGGCAAATTCCTCGAGCCCCCATGTCCCTGCTGCTGCAGCTGCAGGTCCCACTGCTGCAGGCACTTCCATCACAAACTTCCTAGCCTCTCACTCACCCTGCAAACATGGGCTCTCCTGGGAACCATTTTTTGCAGATCCCCCTCAATCTAGATCCACTAGATGCCCTGAGAAGATCCCTACAGCTTTCCTCCTGCTGTCTGTTGGTGTTTGTCTGAGTGCTCACACTGACAATAAATGGAAATTCATTTCAACAGCCTCATGGTCTAAAAAAGGATGTGTTTCTGTACTAAAGCAGTCCTGAGAAGGTTTAATGGTAACCAAACAAAAACATATTCTGTAGGACCATTCTGCCTTTAATAAGTTAGTTCTGTATCATGCAGGTTTACTCAGTGGGGCATGAAAGATTCTCAAATTTAGTGCAAGTACCAGAAAACTCCTCTTTATGATCAAGATGTTGCAATAGCTTTACGTCAGGAAGCGGGTCTGAGTTGTACAGCCACAGTGTATCCTAACGCGCGGTCATCACCTTTGTTTTCCACCTATGCATTCTAATGTACTCAGTGGATACAAGCGTTTGGTTGTGCATCTTAGGAGTCAAGACGTGCAGTTGATGGTTTGGAATGGCCACTTTCAGGCCTCTGGAGTGCAGACGAAAAGCTCAATATAAAAGGAATAAGATTTGGTCCCATATATCTAAAAAGTGGGATCAGGAACCCTTCATAGCTGTTTGCAGTGGGTGCTTTGGCAGTGTTAAAACTGTCTGTCATGGTAGGGCCTGAGCAGATGTCATTTCCCAACTCATTCCTGTTTCCTTGGGGAGTATACCCAGGCAGATGGGAACGACAGGGCTGCAGTGGTTTCCCCACTTTTTTTTTTTATAGCTACTAGGAGTATTTTAAGAGCAATATGTGTCCTTGCTCGAATCCAGTGATGAGTATTTTCCACCTGGTGAATGTTTTCACTTACGAAATCTATTGCTCCTCTTGGCTATTCGGTGGAGCCTAATGAGCCCTATCCTGAGAGCTATTTAGCTATGTCCTGATGCTGGGAACACTGACAGTCAGACTAGAGAGCGTGCGTTCTGCATGCTGAGCCATGTGCTAAAACACCACGCTGCAAAATATACATCCTATCTTCTGTGCAGATACACAGTGAGTGTACATAAAAGAAAAGGTGGGGAGAAGCCCACAGGGTAATAATCAAGTGTTTAGCAGCCAACACTCAAGAAGCTCTGTGGCTTATCTAAGAGCGGGGAGTGAGAAACTGTAGTAGTAATAATGAAAATGTTATTGATTGATAATGTTTCAGACTATTCAGAGTGACAAGGAAACTTCTACCAGTTTTGAAGTCCATATGTCCAAATACAAACCTTAAATCTCAAAATCCTTGGAGGTTTTGGAGAAGTTTAAATTATGAATTTGAAGCTACATTTTACAGATTCAAATCCCGTGCATTTGGAAGGGTCTGAAACTTTGACTGAGCCTTGTAGCTTTGAAGCTTCCTTACACATCTGGAAAGTTTTTTTCCTGTTTTTTCCCCCTGCTTTTCCCTCCACCCTGTGATCCATCAGTAGTTCCTTTTCTTTCCTATGGTTCTGCAGCAGGCTCTGCCACATGCTTTGCACTGTATTTGGTGTAAGTCAGAATAACATCCTGGACTATGATAGGTTTGGGAAGAGCTCTGGAAAAGCACTTGACTTTTTAACTGTATGTTAAGAGGGAGCTCATGAGACTGTTTCCCCACTGTGAAGCTACAGTGGGAAAACAGAAGTTATGAAGGCAACAGAGATTGCTACTGGCTAGCTCCAATGCTTAGTCAGAATTATTATTATTACAGCCCTGATGAAATATTGTAGTAAAATATACTCGTGATGGGGTGTGTGTGTGAATTAAAGGTAAAGGAGCACTGACACTGACAATGGGAACAGGTGTATAGGTCCATCCTCATTCTCCACTGAGATCTTTTTCAATATGTGAATCTGACCTAAGCATGTTAGAAGGCTCTGAGACAAATTCATTCAACATGTGAACTGATCATGTGCAGAAGCCAGTGCTGATGTCCTTTTACTCCCATTGTACACCACAGCTTATTATTTGCTTGGCCATGTACACTATTACCGTCTTCTGACGCGTCAGTCAGCAGTGGGGTTCAAGACTCAGAGAACCAGTGACCTGACCAGAGATGGCAAATCATAGAGGAGGAGGAACTGAATCTCATTCCTTCCTATGCTAATAACTGAGAACAGTGACAGCTTGGTTTTATTTATCACGGGTCTTCATTTTCCTGATTGTCCCTACCTCTGTAAGTAATTTTCTTTTCAGACACTATCTTTGGTCTGTCATTTTGTCTACAGTCTTGAACCCTGGTTCAAGACCACTATACCTGGAAGGATGCTGTTTAATGCCCTGCTATTCCAGTGGTTGGTCTGGCTGACTGACTATTATGGAAATTTGTTATAACCTAAAATGACAGGAATCAAAACATGCCATGTTAATATTCAAAGACTCTAAAATTCTCTTTCCCTAAATACACGCTGCATCTGATTATGGTACCTTTTAAGGATACTCTTCAAAATATTTTTTTCTTTTTTGAATTGGTCTGGGAATTGTACTGCTACTAATTTATGAGCAGAAGTAGTTGAGTGGTAGCAAAAAGTATTCAGAAACAATTTGACAAATTTTATTTTGGTTCATATTTATTCCTCTTCCATGCATTACACAGTTTTTTTCCCTTGTAAATATGATTTTGCTACCTGTTGACAATTTTTTTTTAATGTTAAAAGACAATGCAATCTGTCAGTAGGCAGACTTCTGGAATGACAGACTTCCCACTCTCTCCAATCACAGTCTTTAAACCACTTCTTGTTTCTTCTTAACAATTATGTTCATCTCGTTCAGAGAACTGAGGCAGCTTCATGGGAATAAAGTGATCAATCACATAAACATAACAATTGTCCAGGAAAGGCATTTAATAAGCACTTCATAGGTCAGATTTGTTGGTACTAAACCTTCATTCATCAGTATTGACTAGGAAACGTATTTTTAGGAGTTAGTCTGTTCACAACAAAATAAAAAAACCCCAGAGTATCAACCTCTAAATAAATTATTTACTTTCAATAATTCACATAACTCTACAAAAGTCTAATCCAGCATCCATTTTCAGTGATGCCAGAGGTCGTGCTTAATGTTGTTAGTGATTTCAGTGTTTTTTTTTGTATTTTTCTATCGTTCAGGGTTTCTGAAAAACCTGTTCTGGACTCTCTGTGTCTTTTATTAAATAGGTGATAGACCAGTTGTGGTGGTCTTTATTATACACATAGACTTTATAAGCCCTAATATTGTTATAAAGAATAGAATTTTATATTTTTAGCTTGTGCCATAAAAAATTGTCTTTTTTTTGCTAAAGGTGCTGATCTCTCCATCTGTCTGATAGGTGATAACTGAGATATCTGGGTAGCCACATACCAAAATTGTAATGTCATGTGGGTTGCAATTGCCACACATCTGGTTGTGACTCAAACCTGCCAGGAATGGGGAGCCTTTGGTGTGCACACTGATGGGTGACTCACATGCCAAGTCTCTGTTGGGCAGGGAAGGGCTGGACATGCATAGAAAGAGGAAAAAATGGCAAAAGGTGGGATTTTATCATTCCTCCTCAGTTGTACCACTTGGGCTTTGCGGTGGCCTCTTTCATGGTTGAACACGTGGTGTGCCAAAACAACACCAACGCATGGCATCTCTTGACCCCGCACTCCTCCCTGGCAGGCATGTGAGGCTGTGCGGTGGCCAGTAGACCACCACTTCCCGAGAAGGGGCTTCAGCCATGAACTAAAGGGTCTCCAGATGTCCCTTGCCGAGTTCATGTCAGGGACTGGTGATGAGGAAGGTGATGGAGGGACCGGTAGCAACAGCTTCAGCAGCATTAGCAAACATGGTGGGATGGGAGAGATCTGCAAAGCTTAACAGCTAAATTAATGCGAGTTGGTTGTTTTTACAGGCTTGAGTCTTGCGGACTCTCCCACCTGCCTTTGCTCATTTTCCACAGGCTGAGCTGATGTGATTTAAAACTCTTTCCTCTGCATAGATTTCTGTACTGTCCCTTTCTTTAACTCCTCTGGCACATGTTGCTTACAAGTCTCCTAGGCCTCCAGGGCCAGTTCTGGTCCCTACAAAACATACCATGTAAACCCATATTTTCCCAAATCTTCAGCTTTATGATTGCTCCAGCTGATGGCTTATTGCCCTGGGATAGTTGAAATACTTCATACACTGTCTGAGGGATTCCAAGTCAGTTACTCTTCAGCTCACACATCACAAGGAATGTGACAAAATCAATAAAATACTAAAAACATTCCTCTGCTTAGGTTTTCTTATTCCTTTGGCTTGTTCCTTGTGTTTTGGGTTCTCTTGTAAGACCGGGACCCTTTCTGTTTTTCTGCACATGACCTCTCCTTTGCAGTGGAGTATCTGTGGCATCTTCTGTCTTTCTTTCAAGTAGGTGATGAGCAAAATTTGCCTTTAAAACTTGCTGTCCCACTTGACAGTAACATCTTGGCCAGCATGGTTGACTGATCACGTTGCCTCACCAGCTTGCTTGCTGTTTAATTACCAGCTTATCAAAGTGGATGTTTTTTCCTGATCTGACTGTCGTTTTGGCTTAAAGTGTTTCTTCTAGCAGAAAATTATCAAGGTTTAATGGTTCTTTTTCAGTCCAGTCCTGCCAGCCTTACAATTTCATTTAAAGACAGAGATCTAAGAAGAAAAGAGGCAAGCAAGCCTCTCACAGAAAAGCTCTTTGCATTTTGAAAGCGAGTCTCCAATACCAAGCAGAGCTCTGAGACAGAGGAAGCAGATTGTCACTGCTGCTGTTAATAAAATAAGAAAACAATTCAGATAGGCCACACCAGTCTGAATGAGTCTGGAGGCCTAAGGGAGGTGGTATGCAAGATATTTTCTTCCTTTTCTATTTTACAGTCAACTACAGGGTTTTTTTAGGATAGTGACGTATCAGTATGCCTTCCAGCATTATTCTCCTGTCCTGTTTTATCGGAATTTTAGTTGGTGATGGCTAATAGAATTAAGCACTGGCCCTTTTATTTGGAGCAGTCCAACTGGGCACGCAATGGTTAGCGTGAAGGGATGTAACAGGAGAAATAAATTGCCTAATTGTTGCTGATGGCTGCCAGAGTGCTCCAAGCACCCCAAGCCCAGTGTGTGTGTGTGCGCGCGCCAAGCACCCCAAGCCCAGTGTGTGTGTGTGTGTGCGCATCTCTCGTTTCTGCGGCGAGAGCTGGCTTCATTCGAGCTGGCTTCATTCATCGGCTGCTTTGTATCTGATGAAAGGAAGAGATTCTCAAAGAACGCACACCTCAAACAAGCTGTGAGATTTGAGGCAATATTTTTGCTTCAAGGCCTTCTTTGGGCCGTGAGGAGTCAAAAAATAACAGCGAGCAGGGTTAGTAGAACAGCTAACCTTTGTTCTACATTTTCAGGAGCAAAAAGGTCATTGCCCTTAACCTTATCTTCTATTCCTAATCAGTGTTTTTGTTAACTCTTAACGTTTTCCGTGTGTATTTGCCACAGCATCCATCTTCCTCCCAATGCTTTTTTCCGAAGTCAGTGAAATAAAAGGGAGAGAAAAAAGATGTTTTAATTTCTAGCCAGAGGGGAAAGTGTTATCTCTAAGATGAGTTTGGAGAAAGTAAAAATGTGAAATGAGCTAGCTTTGTAGGGGTGCTGGCTGCTTATAAATTACTCTTTTTACTTCTGGTGCTCTCTGAGACTTAAAGAGCTTTACCCTAGAAGTGTGCACGTCCATCTAGTAGCGAGAAAATACTAAGTAGGCAGGAGCTGATGTTACAGGGAAGCGTCCTCTGCTCCTCCTTGGGCTGCGACTATGTGAGGAGCGAACAGGGAATCTCTCTTTCTGGTACCCTACATTCCCTTCATCTCTTCCCCTTTTTTGTGGTGGCTTTAGTGGGGGCTTTACATCCCCAGACACTGAGTCCTGTGCTTTTCTTCGGAATGAGGACAGCACAGACAACAGAAATGCACGTTTCTGCCTTCCACCAGAGCACCTCCATCCTTAACTAGAAGATAAAAGGTGAGAAGCTAGTTTGGCTTTCAGACCTGATTTCATTATTGGGTGGTAGCAGTGGCATCAGGTAACTGCACTGTTTTCTATTTACCTATTTTACTTATTTTCCGTGACATTGAGCTCAGTCTGTTGTGAAACTGCTAACTCCTTTCTCACAGTTGACCAAAAAGTCATTAAAGTGGAACAACTTTCATTTTGCTTTCATTTTGTGTTGAGATGATTTGGATTCTTTCCGGTGACCTCAGATGAAAGGCTTACTGTCCCATTACCACTCACCTGACCTGTGCAGTCACTCATTCTTATGTCATCTTCGTGGCTAGATAAAGGTTTTCTTTGTGTGAGGTGATGCTGTGGATGCAGAACGGTTACAGGGAAAACACTGAGGGTGAGCTCGTCTTCTGCTGCATATAACAGAGAAAAAATGCAAGTCAAAAGAATGAAAAGTTCATAAACTGAAAAAATGGGGGTAAACAGGAAAGCCTGGGAATGGGTTTCTGGTTTTCCAGGTCCTTGTTGGGATTTAGAACAGGGTTTTCGTATGGACTTCTCTCTAGTGCGTCGTAAGAATAAGCATTAATATCGGGACATCTGCAAATATAAAGGGCTTAATAGCCACAAAGGACATGTATTTTGAGTTCTGGGAACTGAATTCTTTCCGCTTTACCTTGTAGGACACTTTCATACCTATTAAGTTCAGGGCAATGTGTGTATAAAGCATTCTTAAATCAGCATTCCCTATTCCTCCACTGCAGGCATTTTATACCTGCTTGATACCCACAATGTGTGGGTGCAAATCACTATACAAGGCAATCAAGCCCTGTACCGCTTGAGAATTACTTCGGTAATTCACAGTTTATTTCAGTTGCATTCATGGAAGTGTACAGGTTTTTACTTAACACCTTAAAATCCTCTAATCAGTGTGCCACTCCCTGGATGAATTGTCTGACTTTAACCTCTAGAAGCTGTAAGTTCACATCCTTCTTTGGGGTTGTCTTTCAGTCAGAATATGCCACAAAGTCTGTTTTCCTCTGTGTGAAATGAAGGACTAAATTCCCCGCATGCTGTTATTCTTATCAGCACAAAACATGCTGCATAGGACTACAGCATTTCAATGGCTCTTTCTACTGAGGAAGAAAAACATATGAAGTCAAGTCTGATTTTCCAGAAATGGTGCATGCATGAAGAGAGCTTTGCTCCATATGAAGGAAGGGGATATACTTTGAACTCTCTATCCTTTTGCTTGCGGAACACTCATCCTCTCATATTGCTGTTCCCCTACGCTTCTGTGCAGACCTTTTAAGCAGCCGTTGTGCTGAGCTCCATGGAACAAGAGTATTTGCCGGCGTATCTGCAGCAGCCCAGGAGATGCTGAGCAGTGGCGTGCATCTAGTGTGCAACTGGCAGAAAGGAAGCAGTTAATTAGCCTTTTTTATGCCAATGTCAATATGTTTCTATTACAATCATGGGTCCATGTTGGTAACCTCAGGTGGCTAATTTACATGAAATTTCTTGTGTGCGTTGAGCTTTAAACAACATCCTGGGTAGCCTAGTGAAAAAGGTTGTCAATGGCTTTTATACAAAAGATTGGAAAGTCAGCCTCTGTTGGGACTGTGGTCTCAGCAACAGCACAAAAATATTAACACCTGTCTTTCTCTCCCTGTTAATAAACAAATCCTTATCGCTGTTTTTTCCCCCTAAACAAAAGAAATGGTCCAAAGCATTTAAGACATAAAAAGCCAAGCTGTGCTATTTATAAAAAGAGCCAAGGCAGATAAAGGATGATTTATGACACTCAAAGAGCACCTTTCAGCCAGCTAGGTCACACGACATTTTGCAAACTGATTGTATACGTACTGAGTGTCTGTGTGTGTTGTGAGATAAATGAAAAAAGTGTAACTTTTTCCAGAAGTAAGTAAAAGTAAGGCACATTACTGCAACAATAGTTTAACAAATCTGCACATTAATTTCAAGGAGGCTGAGAACAACTGAACAGCAGGAAAGATAAATGTACTGTAGTTGGGAGGGTCTTGAAGCAGCACTAAAACCTTTACTTCAGTGAGCAGTGATGTGTTATGTTAGTAATGATGAATGTCTGGCACTTTGGGTGTACCCTGTGCTGAGCTTTGGCTACCCAGAAGTCAGGGGAGCTGCACCGATTTACACTGACCCAAGCATCTGGCCAATTCTGCATTAAGTTAGATTGGATATTAGGAAAAATTTCTTCACCGAAAGGGTTGTCAAGCATTGGAACAGGCTGCCCAGGGAAGCGGTGGAGTCACCATCCCTGGAGGTATTTAAAAGACGTGTAGATGTGGTGCTTAGGGATATGGTTTAGTGGTGGACTTGGCAGTGTTAGGTTAGTGGTTGGACCCGATGATCTTAAAGGTCTTTTCCAACCTAAATGATTCTATGATTCTAAGTTTATTCAGACTAAATTAATTCCTGAAAAACACAACCTATAGCTGTTTTGGCAGGAGTGGGAAAGTTTTATTGGAGAGGACTCCCTTGCTATCCTTACTGCTCTCTCTGTTCATTTCACAACTTTCCTAGAAATCAACCACACTACTTTAACTCTTTCCTGTGGTGCCTCACCTCACTGATCTTCATGTCGAGATGTGATCCCAACTGAAAGAAGCAGCAGTTTCTGTTTTAAGGAACGTTGTCATTGAATGTTTCCACTTGAAATGTGGTAAGCCTCTTTCACTATGGGCCCTCCACTATGAATGTGGTGGTTAGAAATCCAAAGATGATGGATGGACCTGCCATCGCTTCTCCATGTTTCAATTTTCTTCTGGCACTGGAGAAGTGCCAGCCTCTGCCCCAAGTGTTCTTCTTTCACTGTGAATTAAGGATCTCATATCACTGGTTGTGTTACAGCTCCTGCTGCTCTGCACCCCTGCCTTTTGCAGATCCTTCTGTTTCCTGACTCTATGAGCTTCCCCAGAGCATGACTTGCCTTTGGAAAGGTGTCTTCAAATTGTGCCTCTGCTTCTGCATCACTATGTTGCTGTTCTCCAGGGCCAGGACCCTTTATAGCCACAGAAGACTGTAGGAGCTTTGGCTTTTCTGTACCAGGGTGATCCAGGGGCAGCATGTATGGGGTGCCTCCTCTCTCTGTGCCTACTTTGGGTGAGATAGGAGTGTAGGAAACCTCTTGTCTTCCTAAAGTCAGAAGGATTAATGCCTTCAGTGCTTGCAAGACCCTCGTTCAGTTCCTGCTGTAAGCCATAAAGGTTTTCACATGCAGGCTGCTGCATCCTGCATTTCATTGATGCTGGTTAGCAATGTCTGCTGTGCATAGTGTGCTTTAACACATCCATTCTGCAGGCTGAATAACCGGGACAGAGTAAGCCTGGATGTTTTTTTCCAAAGATGTATGGCAATCAATTGCAGAAGGAAGAGGAGGACCTGAGAATCCAGACTCTGTTCCTGTAATTGCCAGACTGACTCATGGTTGGAGAGATGTGAGGTAGTTTGGGAAGCGTCAATGTTTGATGATTGCTTTCTGGTCAAGTAACCCAGCTAAAGAACTCAGTTTACCACATGAACTACAATAAAAAGCAATGAGACATGAATTGAGCATCTTTCGCAGACCTTAAGCATGGCTTCGTTCAAATCCTTGGTGTTTGTAGTGAACAATGTGAATGCATCTATTTCCATACAGTACCTGCATGTGCTGCTAAAAATGACGAAGATGCAGAAGACAAGTAGAGGCTTATAAGGATCCTGTGATCGTTAATACTCATTCAGTCCAGAGAAACAGCTGATACATCTGCTTTTTTTGTAAGGTATTTGAAAGATGTGTCTTTCTTTTGTCTTAAGAGAGATAATCCTGAAAGAATTAAAGGTGACAGATGATCAGTTGAGTTATTGATCTGTTGATTAATCAAGCTATCACATGAATGCTTATATGACCTCATAAATAAAGTGTGCAAACTTCTGCTAGGTATTAAAAGCGAAATTCTATTAATAATCTTTTTTCCCATTCCACAGACTGTGCATGTACATGCATATGTATCTGAGTATATTGCAGCAGGTAAAGGCACAACTTGCAATTCTGTAGAGAGAAAGGCAGTTACAGAGATGTGTTTTGTGTTCAGCGCTGAATGTGGGTAGACTTGCACTATTAACGAATATGTCAGTGATGGCTATAGTGTGTAAAAATTGTATCCCGTGAGCCTCCCACTGCTAGTCAGTGGTATAATTGCTTAGGTGCAGTGCAGTTATCTTGGAGGTTACAGTGATGTCCCTTGAGTAGCTACTGTCAGTACCGTAAAAAAAAAACTTGAAGAGAGGACAGAAAAATTGAAATGGTCTCAATCTTAATGAGGAGTCTTTGATGTGTACAATGATCTGATATAGCTAATAATAAGTAAGCTAATAATAATAAGGTTCATTTTACATGCACTGAAGCTTCTTCTAGTTATATGGCTGGATAACTAAGCACAACTAGTTGTCACAGTCAAATATTGACATCATGGATACCTGAACCATAATAGTCAGATATGTCTGATGAGATGGGATGTAATCCTTATAGCGGCAAATGGATATAGGTTACATTTTTCCTGACTTCATTATTTTGGTATTCAGTGACCCTAAGATACACAAAATGCATATTTTTAAATCCAGATTGGTCCTCAGTCTTGTCCCCTGCCAGCAGGGAGAGGACAGTAAAGGGGGTGAATGGCTGGGGGACAGGAAGGCAAGGCTGCCTGTTGTGGAGGTGGACTGCGAGATCATGTGGGTTTAACACGTTGGTAGAAGACTCGCAGTGTTAGAGGAAGAAAGGTCTTTGATGTGCTTCCTTCCTTCTGCAAGCCTATGTTGAAAAAGCTGGGAACAATGCTATTTATTTTAGTTATAAGGAAGATAATACACCTTGGAGTCATCTGCATTTCATGCTGTGTGGTTTTATCACTAATACCAGCAGCCTGGGTAGGAGGAATGGACCCAAAGGGGCTGTGGAAGTGGAAGAAAAAATTAACCATAGTGACCATCTGTCTTTCATCTGAGAGGAAGGACCTTGGGCCATTTCCGAGTAGTTAAAATAAGCAGTGGTAGGATTTCTGTAGTCATGATTGTGTAAAATACATAAGTAAGGCAAGTTTTATAGGGAGAGAATATCTTTTATTAGATCAACTGGTATAGCTGGAAAAAAACAAACGGGTTTTTCAGGCTGAAAGCTTGTCTCTGTGTTTCTTCCAGCTATATCAGTTGGTTTAATAAAAGATACTCTCTCTCTCTATAAATGCTGCTTCAGGGATGGCCCTGTACACTCCTGCAACCTCTCACAGGACAACATAACTGAGAAGAACAGAGGTGCACTTTGCCTGCCCTTCATCCCACAGTGCAGCACGTCCTGTCCTCGGGCTGCGCATTGGTCCAAAGGTGACCAAACAGCATCCAGCACCCTGACACGAGTTTGGGTTTGTGCCAGGTTCTCAAGTGACTTGCTTTAAAAAGGGAGGTTGGTGGCTTGAGAGGTTGCTAGTGTGGAGTATGGTTTCTGTAGTACCCAGCTGCCTAATGGTTAATACAAGATTCTTCAGTCGCTAAACCAGGTATCCATCATTTCTGTTGGGAGAGACCTCTAATACATTCTCCATTCCCATCCAGCTAGGAGAAAAAGTCACAGACGGTGACCATGGTTAGCCCCTCTCCTCTGGGCTAGTCTGTGAAGCCCTTCCGGATGCTGTGACCCTCTTCATGAAGTATGACAACTACTTGCAATGGCACTTTCCAGCTTCTGGAGCTGAAAGGTGGCAGCCCAGGTTTATAAAAGGGTTTATGAATAAAAAGTTAAGTAGGAAAATGCTTCTCCTGCACTTTTGTCTAGATGTCACAGACTTCTAAAGGAGTTAATAGGAACAGTCTCTGATAAAGTAAAGAAGTTCTCAAAGGAAATTCAGACATCTATTTGGGGAGTGCCTTTGATACATCATCTAGTAAGCTCTGACAGAAACTTTTGACCTTAGATTTCTCACAGTCAGTTTCTGGATCTCCAAATAGTTTATTCCTTGAACTATGTCCTAGCCTGAATCCCACAAAACCCCATACAATTTCAGGCTAAAGAGGGGCTGGGTGCTGTCAAAATGAGGGCAGAATTTCCTTACAAACAGGGAAATTAAAAGGGTCTGGTCAGGGTAAAAATCATGGGGCTGCTAGTACACCACCGAGCTGTTCCAGCAAATAATTTGTCTCTGTATTTAAAAGTAATAATAAAAGAAATGTACTTACTTTGTTACTTAAAATAACCTTAGAAGATTAAAACTGAAGATTAAAATGATAGTTTTCATTTGTCAGTATTCATATTGTTTGATGACGATGCAGTTTTCTCCATTAATGAGGTGCTAGTGATTTTCATTTTTGCCCATATAGTCATTTTCTGCTCAGTTTCAATTTTAGATTTTATGCAGCATCACAGAGATGCAATCACCAGAGCAGACAGTTTATATTTAAAATGTCTCCACTGTTATGTTTCTTTTTTTAATTAACATATAACCCCATGGAAACAATTCTGTTGGGCTTGAGCATTGTGAAAGTCCTTCGGAAATGAAACTGTAGAAGTGTGGCTTCCAGTATTCTATTAATTTGGGAGATCGTTTGTTTCCTAATAAGCTCCAGTATTGTCAGTAGATAAAACCCAACAGTTGTGCCACCGCAAGTCAAAAGGAAATCTTCAGGTTTTCTTTGTACATTGAAAATTTACAAAGCATCCATTTGAATTTACTTAACAAAACATTTTACTTTTATTAAATGCATTAAAAAGGTTCTGGGCAGTTTTGAGATCAATACAGACAATTGCACAAATACTTGAGAATGCTTGCAGATAGGCATCACTGAGAGCAGACTGGAATTAACTGTCCAGTTTGAGAGCTTAGAAGTGACTAATAACCTTCACCTTTACTTGACCCCAAATATTTCTAGCCATTGGGAACAAAACTTTATGGATGAACTCTAGTTTAGGCCACGTGTATATATTTCAGAATTCATTAGTGACTTATACATATTTTGTAATATTGCAGTATTGAGGATAGTGTAACAGATGTGTACTGCTAACGCCAAATCTATCCCAATTTATACTGAAGCACAGGTTGTTGCTTATTCCTCTCATCTTGGCAAAAAGTTGCGTGTTAGACAAATAAGTGATATAATCTGATGATCACGATTGAACTGGCTTTCAGGAGTGATGAATATGTGGAAAAAATATCTCTTCTGTATGGAAATAAGTGCTGGATGAAAACCTAGTTGCCTTTTCTCTTCTATTGGAATAAATTAAAAATAACTGCATGGAAATCATGGGAGTCTCACGCTTATTATGTTAATGCAAGACGAAGATAAAATTCATTGTTTTGAACAAAAAAATTTACATTTAGCAAATATGATATACTAACAGGAGTTTTAAAGAAAGAAGGACCGTTTTCCTACTGCAAGAAGGACAGTTTTGGTTCTACCATACATGATCCTGTGGGATTTTTGAGGATATACGTCCTGCTGAGGCATTGCAGATTTAACGGCAGGGGGCTAAAATGACATAGACTTGCTGATCCATGCTCAATTTTAAAATATCCATTAACTGTCTACTCTTTGCTAGAAATCTCCAGAATTAATGTGTTTTACATGTGCAGGTAAAGACTAGAGGTCAAGAAGTTGTTAAAAGGACTGGGTACATTTGTGAAAAAGTATAGGCATTGATAATTTGGGAGCAATCAAGACTGAAAGATTTACAAACAGAAGGTGTGAACAGTCAGGTACATGGCCGAGGATGCTGAAATCTGCTTGAGAAGCTGCCCTGGGAAAGTGCTAGAAAGATGTACCAATATATCCCCATGTGGAAGAGGTGCCAACAAATGCTTATCTGTTACACGAATTTTTGGGTAGGGCTGGGTAAAAAAACCTCCATCAAGGGCTTTCTTTGATGTCAAATTTGATTTTGGCCTAAACTATGTTTTTGGTTTTGTTTCCAGAAAATATACACTTCCTTACAAGAATATATCTATGTTTACAAATCATTAGCCAAAGCAAAGAACATGTAGACAAGCATTTAATCCGAAACTAAAATTTTTTAAGTTTTATTTTCTCATGAAAGTTTGCATTACTAGTAGAAGTTTCTGATGAGAAGAATTTTTTTTTTTAATTAAAAATGTCCATAGGAAAGAAACAAGCAAGCCATGTTTCAGCCTCCTGCAATATTGTAGAACTTGGAGGCTAAAGAACTCAGTGAGGAGCTTTGCCTTGATCTGATCAATGTGTCCGTGGGACACCACGGTTTTGGGAGCTTTTGAAGGCTTGGTGTATGGGGAAGCTGCCGGGCTGTGTTAGTAGATTGTGTGTGCATACGCTGCTGAGCTATGAAAAAGTCAGCATCTTCTCAGGATGCCATTTCAAACCTTCTGCATCGCTGACACTCTAGTCTAGGCAGCGCTGTCTTGGGAAATGAGCATAAATGTGTTGATTCCCACCTGGATTTCAGCATGGTAACCAAGACACTGAAATAACCAAGAGACAAGATGCTATGGTCTTTGTCTCCTTTCCTGTCTTCCTTCTTACTTTTTTTCATAGAACAGAGTTGGTAGGACTAACAGTGCCAGGTCAGGATGTGGGGATTTTATATGGTCGCTACAACCATCTCACTATCAAGGGGCTTAGTGTGAGGTCCTCCTGTCTCAGCTCATCCACAAGGTTAAAAGTCTGGAATCAGACCCAACTAACAGACTTATTTTCAAAGCTCAAGATACAGAGGCTGTTGGTACTGACAGTTGAATGTCCTGTGTTTGGTCCTTAGCGTCTGCAAGGACGTGGCTGGGTATATGGAGCTCATGTTACCCTCTTCCTCCTACAGGTTTTCAGGATCAAGACTGTGAAAGGACTGCTTGGGAGGCAGAGAAGGGCTGGTTGGAAGACCAGGCTTCATTTCCCAAGGTCTTGGAGTTGAACTTCACATAAGGGAATGTTCTCTGTATCAATTAGATTGTTTTGATTACTGGTTATGAATATTATCCCTTGAGTTTTTGCAAAAATTTGTTTTTGCTAAGCCATTCCTCTGTTGAGCGTGCAGTCGAGACCAGTAGGGAGGACAAGGGGCACGCTGCAGTTACAATCATGACAAATCTCTGTGTGCTGTGGTTGGAATTTAGGTACATTTCTGTGTCTTGTAGGGGTGCATGGAGTATGTTTTCTGCATGTACACTTGTCTGACAGTCTGTGGCATGCTTACAAGAGATGCAGTGTTAGTCTTGCAGACCTGGGAAGGAACTCAGAGCTTCATGCCTGATTTGATGCGTTTCCAGTTTCTGCCAGCAGTCTGTGGTGAACTATGACAGTGCTGTGCAGAAACCCCAATCACACAATGGGCCTGTCCACTCCTATACCCATCACTTTCTGCCTTCCAGCATGCTGATGGCTGCCTGGCACACTACCTAGGTAAAAAGAGTCCTCCTGTAATCTGTGACATTCAAGGACCATACCAAATGTAGAAAATCCAACTATAGACTTGCTTGCTGGTGTTAGCCTACTTCTTAAACCAAGTAGATCGATACAGTTACAAGCAACTCCAACCTGCTGAGAGCTGTATGTCATTGCTATTGACAGGCAGATGTAATAAGGGTTGGTAGGCTTTGATCTTACTAAGTTTTTACATGCAATGGACATTTAGGTCCATTCCATCAGTTCTCTCACCAGAACCATTAAGAAGCAACCAAGGCTGATGAGGAATTACCCTTTTATTAGAAGTTAGCCATGCTGACCAAGGGCATGGACACAAGCCATGTTGGTAAAGCCTTCCTAGACTACCTCTGTTCTGAGGATGAAGGGAGCAATCTTGCAAACTGCTAAACATCTCTTCAGAGAGGCTCAGAACTCTCATATTTCATTCATGGCTCTGAGAAGGCTCTAGTGTTTTCAGGAGACACTCAGCAGCTTGCAGAATTAGGCAGAGAAGAGGGCTGTCTGTCAATCTAGTCCTGTCCTCAAGCAAAAAAATTGTTTAAAAAGAATAGTGTGTCTGATTCTTCCTGTTTCCATTTGTAGATATAAATATATATATGTTCAAATGATTTTATGAGTCTGATTGTGAATGGCAGCTGAGAAACACTCAAATGCCTGGATTTTAATGTAGTTACTTCATCAGGAGAGTGCAAGAAGAAGTAATGAAGCCTGTTAAAAGGGAATATCTCTGCTGCTTGTTTTGCTTCATAAATATTCATGAACACCCCCCTCTCATTTCTTTGCCCTTTGACTGGTTCTATTAACTGGGAGCCATTAGCTGTGGATGAAGCTTGAACCTCATAAAACATTTTGTGGTCATCAGATGCATTATTGGAGGAATTTGCAGACACAGATACTCTTGACATTCACATCTGTTCCATCTAATTATTCCCAAATTGAAATCGTAAGCCCCTCTTTGTGACAATGCAGTATATTTCTGTGGAGTTGATTGCATTATTAGAAGCAGGGGTTTACAACTTCAGCCAGGGAATGAGCAAGACGCTGATGAAATTTCAGTTTTTCTTTGCAGTGTTCCTAGCAATGTCAAATAAGTTTGAGAGAGCATATATGATGTACATATGAGCCTATGTAATGTGTAAAAAAGCATTATTTTTTATGTGAATATTTTATTGAGGAGGTCAGAAGGCAGTAGCAGAGTGCTTATTTGTTGCTTTGAATGAGATGAATGCCCCTCAATCATTCATTTGGGTAGTAGAAAGTATCCTTCTGTCAGGAGTGAGTAAGCCATGGGGAAGGTCTAGGTTTTGAAGAAGCTTCATGCTTGGAGACTCCCAAGGAGCTATGCCAGGCAGTGCACTCTTCCCTCCCTTGGTGCGGCCCAGGAGCTCTATCAGAGGAGACTGCACCAGTGTTCAGGTCAGATGAATGCCCCTCAATCATTCATTTGGGTAGTAGAAAGTATCCTTCTGTCAGGAGTGAGTAAGCCATGGGGAAGGTCTAGGTTTTGAAGAAGCTTCATGCTTGGAGACTCCCAAGGAGCTATGCCAGGCAGTGCACTCTTCCCTCCCTTGGTGCGGCCCAGGAGCTCTATCAGAGGAGACTGCACCAGTGTTCAGGTCTCCATGTTTTGGGTGGCCAAGTAGTCATGAGGAAGATAGGGACACAGCCATGCAGTTTAGCTGCAGTATATTTCTGTGGAGTTGATTGCATTATTAGAAGCAGGGGTTTACAACTTCAGCCAGGGAATGAGCAAGACGCTGATGAAATTTCAGTTTTTCTTTGCAGTGTTCCTAGCAATGTCAAATAAGTTTGAGAGAGCATATATGATGTACATATGAGCCTATGTAATGTGTAAAAAAGCATTATTTTTTATGTGAATATTTTATTGAGGAGGTCAGAAGGCAGTAGCAGAGTGCTTATTTGTTGCTTTGAATGAGATGAATGCCCCTCAATCATTCATTTGGGTAGTAGAAAGTATCCTTCTGTCAGGAGTGAGTAAGCCATGGGGAAGGTCTAGGTTTTGAAGAAGCTTCATGCTTGGAGACTCCCAAGGAGCTATGCCAGGCAGTGCACTCTTCCCTCCCTTGGTGCGGCCCAGGAGCTCTATCAGAGGAGACTGCACCAGTGTTCAGGTCTCCATGTTTTGGGTGGCCAAGTAGTCAGGAGGAAGATAGGGACACAGCCATAAGCAGTTTAGCTATTTGGATCTTTAGTGGGAAAAGCAGCTGCTTGAATCACTACGTCTGTTTTTTTCCTTTTCTCCTTTGTCCCACTACTCCCCCACCCCCCCTTCAGTGTTTTTTTTAGCTCCTTTTTTATTTTGGCATGTCTCCATGGCCTGATAAGTAATACCTGCTGTAAAGATTGCTTTTGTGAGGTAAATACCTGTCCAGCAGGAACCAGATGAAATCAGCAGCTCATTTCACAAAGGATGCTAGATGTCTAGTAAGTACTAACACGGTTTGATCAGCTCTCAACTAGAGAAGAAATGCTAAACTGGAGGTGAATGTTTTCTTAAATGGCACGTTATTTTACTGTGCTCTCACTTTCTCTGCATCCATTCTTTGCTTCACCCACAGACTGTGGGACAGATCACCAAAATCAGACATGTCATCCCAAAATGTTGAGAATAGGTGGAAACTGATGTCATTCTTTGTTACAGCACATTGGCTTTGGGGATTTAAGGATGAAGCAATAAAATGACCAGCTGCTTGCCTGAAAGGAAGATCCAGTCCATGCCTCATTAAAAAAAAAAATTGTTTGTTTATTTATTGCAATTATTTACAGACTGCTGATTCACTGCCACATTTTAATTTTTATTCTCCATGCGCGCGCGCGCGCACCCACCCCCCACTGCAAATATGTTACAGAAAAGCTGCAAATTACAGGATGTCTAATTAGAAAGCTTTGAGGAAAAGATGACAAAGAATCATTCACCATGGAGACAGAAGTTGCTTGCTGGTTTATAGCCAGCTAAACAATGCCGGCGACTCTGATAAGCTATTCCTGGGGAGAGTAGGAGTTAGCCTGTGTGAAAAGCAGGGAGCTGGTACGCAGCGTGTCACAGAGGAGCAGAGCTCTCTGCTCTTAGAGAGGGACCAGAGACAAGGATACGTGAATAGAGTGGTGAACACACTGGCTACGTCTTAGATCTGTTTTGTAATCTGATACAGTGCCTGATTCAGACCTCTGAAGACAGCAGAAAACCACTCTTTGCTTTCACTAACTGTTGTTAGGTCACAAGCAAAACAAATCTGGTTTCTCTGTAGATCTGGTCATCAGAGATGATCTGGAGACAACAGATCTGAATCTAGATTAGAAGAGTACTAGATTTTTACAGTGCTCAGACAGGAGGATTTTTTTAACTTCAGCTGCGAAATCAAATGTTTGTTCTCAACCTATATTCTCTCAGCCCTGTGGAACTGGCCAGAAAAAGGATATTTGATTCAGGGCTATTTTTACATTCAAGATGTTTGTCACTAGCAGAAAATTTGGCGTGATAGGCAGCCCCTGCGTAAGACAGTCTGGGGACAAGAAAAGCAGAAAATGCTGCAGATGAAGACTGAGGTATATTGACAGTGATCTATTATTACATGTAGAAAAATTGTACTGTGCATGACTGGATAGAACATGTAACAAGCTTCTGTATCCATTTCAGAGATACGACATTCTGAAGGTTTCAGACTTCTGCTTTTAGCAGAAGGGGTTCCAAATTATTCCACATTTCTTGCATTTCAAGAGCTACGTAGTGACTCCTTTTCAGAGCTTTGTGAGCTGTGGGCATGCATGTTGCCATCACCATGGGATGTCACGCGTGACAACATTGCACCCAATGCAGCATCACAGCAGCACTGCCACGAGGTGTCAGATCCCGCCACAGTACTGTGCAAGACACTCTGCTTTCCTCAGAGACAAGGGAGGTAGGGAGACTTTTATTAACATTTTGATTTAGACTGTATTCAAGCTAGGGACCAATCTGATCAATGAAGACCCGCCTTGCTGCAAAAAACCCTAAAGCAACCAAACCAGAAAAGTCAAACGTTGCTGAGGACCTACCTGAATTACCGAGAGAGGGAGTAAATTTGTCAGGTCTCAAAACCTGACAAAACCCCTACTGTGAAAACATTTGGGGTCTAAATTTATACCTTTCTGCTCAAAGTACATATCTGCCTCTTTAGAAGTAGGTTTTGATTTGCATCATCAAGCTTGAACTGAGTGAGATCAGAAGTCACCGAGGGTTAGGTAAAAAGGTTCTTATGAGAACTAGATGAAATTTGGGTTCTGTTTCAAATAGGGGATGTACTTCAGGCTGGCTGAAGGAATAAGTTGACTGTATTTTCAAAAAACCCACAACAATCCAGGATATTTTGCCATTCTGAATTGCTGAACAAGCATCATTAACATACAAAAGAACAGCTTTGATAATATCTACACCCAACTTTTCACTTCAAACGCTTGTACCCCTGGATTACTTGCTCCTGGCAACTGTACAGAAAATTTTACTCAGTATAGCAATAAGCCTCGGAGAAATATTTTGTCATTAAAAAAGCCACAAATATTTTAGCTGATGTAAATGAAAACTAGGGCAGTGATGTTCCTTGATCACTGGGACCTCCTCATGAAAATGTGAGACAAACCTAGTAGAACTGGGATATACATATTTCTCAAGAAAACTTTGCTGACATGTATCATGCAGGGAAGACAGGACAACTTCTTTCAACATACCTAGACTACGCTTCAGTTGACTTTGGTTCTGGCTTTCGGTGCAGAGCTGCCATTTCCTCTGGTCCTCAAAGGGAAACAGTTTGCAGAAGTCGCCCAGAACTTCTCAGCAGCATATGCGAAATGGGATATTTTCATTCCCAGAAATCTGAATGTGAGTTAATTTATATCTGTGTGCACTGGTGAGTTTTCCTAAGTTTTGGAGCTTTTGGCTATTCAAAAGTCAAAGTCTGCACAAAGCTGTGTGAACTGTACTTGCTGAGACTCCTAGGAGTGTCCTCACATTCACATGCCACCTTCACTTCATGTACCTGTATTCAGCAGTCCATACCTGGTTCCTAGCACACCTTTCACTGAGATTGTACAACTTGGAGCAGGCAGCATGGAATAAGTGATCAAAGAACTTGACCTTGAAATGAAAACTCCACGGCTGGGCTGCGTATTCATAAGGAGACTGCAGAATGGCTAAACCAAAACCCCAGTTGTTGGTGGTGGTCTCTAGGATGGCATCCTAAGCACAGGAGGGGATGCCTTGCATTTGGCAAGGATGCCACATTTGGCAAATGGTAGTATGTACAAGCTGAGATCCAAGATAAAAACAAAGGGTAAATGAGGGTTTAGATACCAAAAAATTGTTTTCAAACACAACTACCAGTCTAAAGGTTGTGAGGAAAAAAATGGTGGATTGCTTCTATGTAATTAGGCTGCCCTATGAACAGAGGTCCTGGACACTCATATCTACAAAGCAGTAGTGGGTGATAGAGCTCTGCCAGTGCTGTTTGGTCAAAAAGTCCCACCGGGATAAGTGGTCCTACCATCAAATCAATGGCAACAGTGATCTGCTGAGCTGATTAAGATATGGGCTTTCTTTTCAGCACCCCTTCCTTTCGCGAAAACCCTTCAGGTGTTGGTAAGGCAAAGACAGAGCCTGTTCAAGCTGTGTGAGCAGGAGGCTGTTCCCTCCTAGGGTCAAACCCAAACTCACCATAGGAGTGGGAGGATACTGTCAGAGGAGAGTCTATAGACTGAAATTTCTCCCACCCCAAGGTCCCAACAGATTAAAAGTCTGCTGTGTGTTTGTCCGCATTTCTGGCTGGGCGTACAGTATTCTGTAGAAGGAAAGCACTTGAGCCAGGTAATTAAACATGTCAGCTCTTTATCCAGGAGAGTATTATATTAAATTATGTACAGTAAATATTTTTGGAAGGTGGAATTCTAAAGAGAACTTATTGATTTATGGCAAAGGGCCAAGCTACTGATGGGGCTGGTAGACGTGTTCAGCATCCAGGGCGAGCTTGGGTATGGTGTGTGCTTGGGAGACGCAGCGAGCTGGGCGTATCAGCACAGGGGAAGGCTGCTCTGTGCTCTGCGACTCTCCCTCCTTTTTGCAAGTGCACAGAAAAATTGTGAGCACCCCTCAGCTTTTCATACGCCTGTTGAATCGATAATGGCGTTGTAGAAATGCTTGATCAGCACTACTGTCTCAGCTGTTCTTGTAAATGGCAATTTTAGCAGGACTACCCGGCCATAGCAAGCAACGGTGGCGGTGAGGGGAGGGCGGAGAAAAATGTCAGCAATATGGATGGCCTTGCCAATGCTGTCAAGGGCTGGAGGCGATAAACGGGCAGCTAGAGACTCAGCTCTCCAGGGAGACTGGGGTCAGATGTTCATCATATCTCTTTATTCCGGGGGGAAATGCTATATGTGAGGCATAGGTAGTGTACTTCTGCATATTGCCTTCTGTCAGGGCTGATAGGTGCAGTTGGCTTTTTGATGTTTGTGGGCTCCCAGTGCTCCTCAGAGGTGCTTCTCTGTATATGGTCAGATGAGCCTGTTGGTCATCTACAATATAAGTAGGAAGTAATCTAGAAGAAGTCATGCTACACTAGCAGAGAATGGCTTGGGTAACCTGAAGAGATTTCTTATTTGTAATACCTTTCTTTTACTCCCTGGGGATTGTTTGCATGTGCATGTTCTAGCAAAGGGCACAGAATCCTTGCATGGCATTGTAGGAGTTTAATGCCACATATGTCTGCATGTGGCCGTGGTGCACACAGCATAATGATGGTAACTCACCTACAGCTATGTGCTCACAACACGGTGTACTACAGATGTGTGCACGGGGTTAGGCAGGAGTGCAGATGTATTATTGTATAAGCATGTGGAACATTTACCATCATATTTACTGGTTGTTAGGGTAAGGTGTGTGTTTCAGAAATGGGAATGTATCTTAGTCATGCATGTGTAGATATGTCCAAGTCTGTGCTTGTAGGTGTCCAAGTTATAGGTAAAAATATCGCATGTAAGATATACGTATTTACACTATGTGTTGAATACACATGTGTCTTCATGTGTTCTTGTATTTTTCAAAGATAAGTGCTTAGGTGGGGCAACCTGCCATATCTTGTGGAGTTGTAAAAAATATTGTTATGCATATAGGTGGATTTTTATTGTAAAATATAGAGACAGATGAGTATATTTTCCTAAGGTTGTTTTAATTTTCTTTTCTGCTGGGAAGTTAATAATGTTTGTGCTAGTTTCTCAAAGGAAGAGAAAGATCCGGTGTAGTACAGTGTATGGCATTATGTTCTCTGCAGGGAGCCATCAGTTTGTTACTTAAAGATGGCTCTTCATTTTGCAGCGTAAGGTCATTTCACGTCTAAATGATGAAAGTCCATTTCACCCATAAAGATTTTAATTTAAAGTGCCCAGTGTGTCTCCTCATCTGGAAAAGAGCTATCATTGGATCTTTCTGGGGCTATCATAAAGAAAAAAATGAACCAGAGCAAGCAGAGAGCCTTCTATGCTGCCCCTTTCGTGGATATCATGCGTATCCACGGGGGCTCTTCTCCACTTTGAAATGTTCAGAGATTTGGTGCAAAGAAATGTCCAACTGTTTTAGGAACATTTTTTAATTTTTCCAAAACTAAGGTGAAGTTTCGCAAAGACACACATTTGAAGAGATTTGTCAGTATTACCTGCTTGCGTTTGAAAAAATAAGCAACATCAGACAGGCTTGAAATGCATGCAAATTTGGAGCGTGTTTTCACTTACATAAATAAATGGTGACTGAATATGCAATTAATCCAAAGTTTGGATGCCCAAATACCAGTTTGCAGCAGCAAAGGAACATGCATGAAAATGCTGCAGTTTGGAGCATAAAATGAAATTTTCATCTTATGAAGTTCGAGCTGTTGCCTTGAAAAACATGTCCCTTTCTCCCATCTCATAGCATAATAATGTATGGTTTACCGAGTATCTTTTTCCAAAATAATTGTTGAAATACTTTCTGCAGTTTGATTGAACATTCTTGGACACTGCCAAACAACCCAGGTAAGATTTGCATTTCCACTCTCCCTCTTCCACAGCACAGTAGGTGAGTGAGTCTCGAGGTCATATTTAATCTGCTGACTTCCCTGGAGTCGTGCCAGGTTTGGCCAGCTGTGAAAATTTGGCCCCAGGTCACTGATGAGAGCTCTGTCACTGGAGCTCCAACCTTGTAGCGGTCTTATTGACACTGCTGGCACTTCTCTAATGCAAAAAAGCATAAGAAAAATTTTGGTTATGATGCAGTTAAACCCTCTTTAATTTGAAAGTGATTATAATCAGTAGAGAAAATCCTGTTAATTAGGCAATTATATACTCCACTTCTCTTCCAGCCTCCCTCTTTCTTCATTCTCCACCTTGTTTCCTACTTTGGAAATCAGAAGAACAGACATATTAATCTTGGCTTCTAATTCTAAGTTCATCTCCTGGGTCAACCTCATTCCAGTCAGCTCACCTCTCCCTTCAACAGCAGGACGATTTAAAACCTGCACCATAGCATTGTGATTATTTAAAAGTGAAAGGTGACACTGTGTGCGTTTGTGTGTGTTCCTGTCTTTCAGTACACCCTCTCAGGACATCTCAAGTGTCTCTTACAATAAAACCTTCCGATATAAATTGACATCTGTTTCCATTGCAGCTTGAGGATGCCTATAAGTGAAAGCTTTACTGACCAAACATCCAAGGCTTTCCTATTCTTGAGGTTATTAACTGGTATGCTAGATGTCAGTCAAAATCCATACACATGAAAAGGAATACCTCAGTGCAGCGTGCACACACGTAGCTGTATAGTGAGGGAATAAGATCCTGTCAGCTTGTCACAATCCGTCTTATCCTTCGTGTCCCCTTTCATCCCACCTTGTTTTTGTTTGATATTGGTTATCTCGAGGAAACAAAGCTATGTTTTGCTTTCTCTAGCGGCATCACTGCCCTTACCCAAAACCTGAAAACCCATGCTAGCTCTGGGATTGTCTTGTCTTTAATACTGTAAAGGTACCCCTAGGGCTTCATGCAGTGACCTCTGGCCTAAGGAAATACTGCCTTTTTTAAAGCTTTTCCAAAATGTTCTCACAGTCTCTGCCATAATGGTTGCTTGTGAAGCAGAGACCAGACAGGTAATCAAAATCAGTAGTTATGCATGCTTGTTAGAGAAACAGGCCATCAAGACGGTACTTGAGGGGAGATTAAAGTATATCATCAATATAAATAGATATGTGCAAGGTTGGAAAGGGAGAAGGGAGGGGAGCGAGGAGAGTCTGCAATAGCTCAGCATTAAGGTTGTCAACCCTTCCCCATGCCAGAAGTGGGATGACGCATGGAAGTGGAGCAGGAGTGGGTCGGGTGAGTGGAGACGGAGAGGAAGCAAGGGGGAGGCAGGTGGAAGCTAAGGAAGACTACGTGGGACCTGTGGAAGTGGAGTAGGATTGGTTTTGACATGTGAAAACAAGTTTTGGAGTGGGTGGAACGAGGGCGAACGGAGCAATAGTAGGTAGGGCCCACAGCTGCTTAAAGACCACGTTTGTATTTTTGACAGCTTTCCTCTCTTTTTGGTGTGGAGGAGCAGTGTCCTCTCTGGAGCACATCTGGAGGTGATGAGAGGATGGGGAGAGGCAGCTGGCAGCATCTCCCAGCCCAGAAAGGGGTGAGGGAAGGAGACATTTCAGAACCATTTAAATACTTTGCTCTCCAGCAAGGAACCAGATACTGGGATGCTATCAGGTACCACGCTTCTTGGCAGCAGAGCCTCGCAGCATCATGTGCGGTGACAGTGTTAAAAATGTTTGTTTCACAGTTTTTAGTCTCCTGCTGCCCAGGAGTGGTTCCCCATCATGTGGACGGGTGACAGCTATTTGGGCTGAGGCTCTCCCGACTCCCGGCAGCAGCACCAGTTCCTCCTGCCCACGCCTGCAAGGGAAGCAAGGATCGAGGGTGGGACAGAAAACAGCCTGGCCTTGGAACCAGGGCAGACCTAGACACATCTTCTGACCCCATACTTCTCCGTAGCACCAACTCAAAATTGGCAAGAGGCTTTGGTAGGGATTAAGAGGGCTGGTGAGTTTATAAAAGGCAAAGTAGAAATGAGAGGGAAGGGGCGGAGGAGCAAGGGTGAAATTTAGCCACCCTCGTCTCTCCCAGGACTCTTTCAGATAAAGCAAGATGTTGAACAGCAGAGGGTGATGTGTTTTGGATGTAGGACTAATGTTGTTCCCTTATATTCATGAGTGCCCTGTGGTGACAGAGGTGTTCAGAAAACACTGAGCCATTTAGCCATTTATCTTTATGTCTCTGCAGTCTTAAGCAAAGCTTACTGTCAAACCCAAAGAAATCAGAAAAAGAACTGGGAGAATTTTTAACTCCAGATAAAATATTCAGTGAATATGATTCATTTCTGTTTGCAAACTGATTCTGATTATGGCTAATGCATTCTTTCTGAGTATTGTCCAAGTAATGTGGGACTTTTTGCTCAATGAAGGTTGTTGCTATCTGCTGCATGACTGACTCGTCCCTGGAATAGGTTTTCCAGTAGTGCTTTTGCTCTTAGACCAGATGTCTGAAACATTTTCAGTAGAAGGAATGCAAAAGGAGAATAGAGAATAACAGATTTCTGTTGTCAATTTGGACAATGTCAATTGAGCTTCCTGGGTTTTCAAACAAGATATTTAAATAACAAGGCAACAAATAACAATGCAGCACTTATTAATGGCTCAGCAGTGCACCCCCTGCTTTTATTCATAAATCCAGTGTGGGTGCTGCTCGGGCAGCCCTCCCACAGCGTGTTGCAAGGCACGCGTGTCCTGGCAGCCAGGCTGGAGCCCGCTGTCCCGGCCTGGGTTTCTCTTGGCATGTCTCTCTCACAAACATCCTGACTTGCACGCAATATGGCCGATCGGGCTGTCTGGAGAGACGCCTGAAAATAAAACAGATTTCTCTCTGCTGTTTTCTGAAGAAAAACAAGTGTGATAGCTTAGCCCCTGCCCAAATGCACCAAAAAGAAAAAAAAAAAAACAGAAAAGAGGGCAGCAGTGGAAAGGAAGAGGAAGGAAGACGGCACGTTTTCTTGCTCTCCTGAAAGCAGGGGCTGCTTTTGACCCCTGGTTGAATTCGTCTGTGTTGGAGCCGGCGAGAGAAGGATGCTTCTGCCGGGCTGCTGTTGCCATGGAGACCAGCAGAGACAAGAGAGGCAAAAGACTGCCGGAGACAACGACTTCTGAATTAAAAACAGGGTATTCCTGCCCTTTGCACTCCCATAACCCAATTCCTGCTGGTTTCTGCTCTTCATCGGCTGTAGGTGTAGTAGCTTTGATGGAAAGGGGGAGGCAGCTCTTTACTTATCCCATGGAATGGTTATTTCCACACCTTTCACAACCCAACAAAACAAATACAGCTTTTTTTGTCTTACGCTTGCCCCCCCCCCAAAAAAAAGAAAAAAAAAAAAAAAGAAAAAACGACAGTGTGAAATTGCTCTTCCCACCCCCAAAACTCTCCACCCCCCTGGAGACTGAAAGGAAGTATCATCGTTTTAATTTGAACTATCGCTTTCATCTCCAGTGGGTGTGTGGAGGTGGGTGAGAGCTGAATTTCTAATTTCTCTCTCTGCCATCAAAAACGAGTGTGTGGATCAGGAACTGACAAAGTCTGTTACCTGCGTCTTCCTGTCGGGTGTGTTTGGGGGGAAGAGGAAGGAGGGAGGCGGAACAGGGTGTGTTTATCCTTTATCTCTTCTTCAACTTTATCTGAGATTTCCCATTATTCTAGAGAAGTTCTTCATGTTTGGTTTGTTTTGGGTTTTTTTTAAACCACATGTATTTTACATGTATGCCTCTTCTGTCTTGTGCTGTCAAGGTTAGGGGGAACTAGGAGTTGCAAAAACAACAGGCGAAAGGGCAAAGTGACCTTGCGGTGTTCTGTAAAAATGATGCTTTCTTTTTCCATTTAGGCTTCTATACTGTTAGACCTTTCTACATTTACGCTTTTGCCACAGAATATCCCAGGTCGGTCCTTGGTGCTTGAATGCACCACCACCAATGGGTGGTGAGACTCAGTTACTGACTTGCGACCAGGCTCCCCCTGAATACCATGCTTTGCCAGCATTTCATTAGCATGCAACATCCCGCAGAAAAGGATTTTTAGTCTCAGCCTTCAGCCTCCCTGAAGCTGCACCCTGCCGAGAGTACGGCCTAGACTTCCCACCCATGGCTTCAGCCAAATTCAGTCCTCCAAACCCTGCTTCTCCTGTTTTGATCTCCACACCTACACATCTCTGAGTGGGTATTTCAGGTAGCTGATTGGTAGCATACGGAGTATGCATTAATACACATTGTTTTAATAACCCTGTAGGCCCTGGATCTAAAAGACCAAGAAGATAAGAAAATTGTTGTACAGGAAGGTGAAACATAGAACGTCAGAAACAGAAGTCTTCGAAGTTTTCCCCTGTTTTCCCAGGCCCCCATGTGGCTCTAATTTTCCTCTTTCACCATTTTTGACGGGACTAGCTCCAGACCTATCAAAATACCATATATATTTGGGTTGAAGAAAGATTTCCTTAATCTGTTTGAGATCTTTGTTTTTGCATTCCCTAGTCTGCATTTTCCTCTCCACCCCCAGGAATCCCAATCCCAGCCTTCTCTCTGGAGTCTCTCTGTGGCAGTCAGTGGTGGGGAAATAATCAGGACTGGTGACATTTGGTGTCTAATCCTCCCCAAGGCCTTCCTCTGAGCTTCACTGTCCGTAGTGGTTGAGAACATTTGTTATCTCCCAGGCTCGGGGCCCAAGCAGGAAATAAGTATTTTTAAGAGACAGAGATGCATTTGTTATTGACATCTGTTCTTGTTTTAATGAGGAGAATTAGAAAGAAGGAAGACAGGTTTCAGATGGAATTAAGTTTCCCTTTTCTCCAGCAGGAGACCCCATTACAAGTCCTTCCAAAGATGCTGCCGAGTCTTTAGTAAAGAAGGAAATCATTTACACACCGATAAAAATCCAAAGAGCAGTTAAGCACTGCTCCCCTCGCCACCCTGCTCTCCTGCCTCTCCTTCTGCCTAGGTTGGTCAGTAATTCCTCCCGAGTGAAACAAGCAGTTTTCTTTTCTGGTGAATCACAGGTATAATTTCTCCACCTTGACTCACCCACTGCTTTTAAATGCAGGTCATTCTCTGGCTTCTTCACAGAGGTCCTTCTATAACTGTTTCTCTGTAATAAAGACTGACCGAGGAGTGAGATTGATGTCTGACGCGATAATTCAATCGCTGGCCTTCGATGATCTATTAAATCAGCCTGTGATGTCTTCTGAGCTGCCTTTTGCTGGAAGGAGCCCTTGCAGCAGTGGAATTGCTTGCTGCCTCCATTAGCTTGTAAATAACCTGTACATTTGGAGGACAGTTTGGCATGACGTTCTCTGGCTCAGCAGGTGGCCTGCACCATTGAGCCCATTTGATTTTTGATTTTTGAAGGCTTTAAGTCAGGAAGAATAATTTATAGAAGACAAAAAAAAAAAAAGAAATCCTCCCCACTTTTTTGTCCTTCCAAATGGAAGGGAAGTGAGGGAGTGAAACAGTGAGTCCCTGTGCCCTGTCCTTGCCCCTTCACTTGCTTCCCTTGCTCTGTTGCTCCTATTCCTTTCCTTCCCCTCACATCTCTGTTCCGACCTTCTGCTAGCATGGGGCATATTTTTTGTAAAAAACTGTCATCTGAAGATAGGCTACTGGCTGGTACTCACAACTGTGAAATAAATGCCTTTGGGTAGCATGTCTGGAACAGATACCTTCCCAGCGCTGATGAGCTTGACAGCAAGGAATGGACTGTGCTGATTTTTCCACTTTCCAAGAGATAAATTCCACCTTTACCTCAGTGTCATTTCTGCTTCTCTCTTTCACTTTTGAGAGAAGTTTGGGCTCTGCTTTGCATGTTGGTGGGTGTTGTTTGGGGTCTGTCAGCATGGATGGAGCAGTCTGGGAAGGCTCTCATTTCCCCTTGTGAGTTCAGTGGCTGGGATAGCCCAGCCTTGCCTCTCTTGCTGCAAGATGCAGGGTGAACATGTAGGAAGGTGTTTCCTGGCTTGCTGATTATGCATGATTTGGATGCAGAGGCAGCCTGAACCCAGAAAGGTTATTAGGTGAGGCACAGTGCTTGTGCATGAAGCTGCATTACATCCAGGGCCATATCACCTCCACCAAGTGGGGTGTCTCTGGGGTGTTCTTGGACTTTGGGGTAGTGGGGAAGGGAGCGGTGGCAGGAGGGCGATTCTGCACGGAGCCGTTGTGGATCCAGCTGGTTTTAGAAGCTCCAGCTGCTCTAGCTCCAGCCCCAGCCCCAGCCGGGCTTCACACGCAGCTGACGCTGAAGGCATAGAGAGGCTCCATCCTCCGCCTTGTACAACGATTCTGGGCACCAGGAACACTATGAACCATGATGGACATACACCCCACCCCAGAGGCTCTGTGGCAGGTGATCTAGTCCAGGAGGGATAACATTCATCTGGAGCTAATAAACCTATTTGAACTTAAGCTGGGTCCATACAGAGACCCCAGGATGTTTCTGTATCACATTCCTCACTGATTTAGCAAGACTAATTTTGCGTTATCTGGGATAACCCAATCTTTCTCCCGCATTACTCCTGATAGCAGAACATTGACTGTAGTTCAGTTTCCATGAGGGATCATAGATGTGGAATGGCCTCATCACCAATTAGGGATGAAAGGTGTCTCTTTTTTGGAAAGTAGATCATGACTGATCTTAGTTCTCATTAGCTAGGGAACAGAGGTAGTATCACTGACATGCTACCGTGTGGTAGACAGATGAAAGACCCCACTGCAAATATAATACATCTGCCAGGCAATTTCACTTGCAGTAACTGCTTCTGTGCTCCACTCCTAGGTCTTGAGGAGAAGTTGCCGTTCATATTAGTTGTGTTTGTCAGATGTATGGGGCTGAGAATGAAATTATCAACTCATTGTGCTCAGTTAAAGTGTGAATTCTGGTTCCCACAGGCCAGTGTCCTGACTCACAGGGCCATCTCTTTTCTGTAAAATAGCTGTTGACGAAAATTCCCCACTAAAATCTGTCTTCAAAGAAATATAGTTCTCAACTTGTATTGAAACATTTAACTTGTCAAGTAAATAGGTTCTATTGAATGGAAAATAGTTTGATGCTGTTTTTTAGTGGTTGTGTTGTGCCATGAGAAATAACTTCGTTTCTAACTGTGATGCCTCCTGCAATACTACTGAAAATATGGAAACCCCCATGACACTAATCCTGAAGATCTGAAAGTGGCAAGCTTGTACGATCTCTGTGTGGTTTGAAAAGCCCTTTGCCTATACAGTATAGGGTTTATTTGGTCTTTCTGAACAAAACACTGATAAGATGAATTGCTTTAAAACTAAGCATTATGGATTTGCATCAGTGTAAATAGGACAGAATTTGCTCTGCTATTTCTGCCCCCCTCCATCTTTAGCTACGTTGCTGATTAGGGCTAATTACAAGGAACTGACTCACCACTCCATTACTGCTCAGGTTTATGCCACTGTAGCTACCATTTAAATTAATCAGGCTGTGTGGCTGCATCAGCCCTGCCCTTGTTCTCCTCCGTCCTACCCAGCTCTTTTTTTCTTCATTTTCAGATGCCATGTGCCTTCCTTCACTCTTTCCACCCAACTCACCTGCCCCATTCAGCTCTCTGCCCGTGGTCTTCTCTGTTCGGCTTCCTTCTGCAAAGCCCTTTTCCCCGCTAGTGCTACCTACCACACTTCGCAGGAATTTAATGTTTTGCTGCTTCGTCTGGGTTGCAGTTGTTCTTCATTTGTCATTATATTTGCAAGGCTGTCATAAAGATAATTTGTCAGACTCTAGGAGAGGGCTGTGCAGGCAAGAGGATGGAAATTACTCAGCTTGGGTCAGTCCCTACTGAGCCCCCATCACAGGGCAGAGAGAGAGGTTTCACAGTGGGAAGCTGAAAATCTTTCTTATTTCACACGCAGTCCTTCAGCATGTTTTCAAAGAGCCTTGCCTTGCATAGCATCCTCTCATGTTTCCTTTTGATATTCTCACTTCCCGCCTCATATTTTATTCTACCTTCATATCAAGGCTGTGTGTGGTGCCGGCTCATTCTGAGCTGTCATTACAGTAGCTGGAGAGCTGACACCACAGGCCAGTATTTGTTGTTTTGATCATGGATTTTAGGTTACAGAGGTACGTTAGCAGTATTGAGTGGTTGGTCTGCTCTAGTCTGTGAGATGTGGTTTCTTAAGGAGTGTGTGCTCAAGCTGTCTTCAGGACAGCTGAAGAAAGGGGCAGGACATACTGCCTCTTTGCCTCCTCAGCTCTTTTGGGGGCTAATTGTTAGGGCTGCAAGATGCACATGCAAACTCGAGCTGCTCATGGTTGTTTTGGCAATGTCGGAACAGGAAAACAGTGTACTTCAGCTACATAAATGCAAGGCAGGAGCAGAGCAGGGACAAGCAGCATAGAAGTGACTTTGTATCACCTACCTACCAGCTTAGAAAGCACACAGTATGATGTTCTCATCCAAACACTCAAATTAGAGTGGAAATGGCAGTCTCGTGTGATGCATTTTCTGTTGTGGTCCACTTGAGCTGGACTACAGCAGGACTTGTTATTCATCTTGGACTAGGTGTAATTCGTAACATCGACCACTTCTCAGCTACTGCACTACAGGTCTTCGCAGTCTCCTTCACAACTGTAAACCATATTTTAATGTAAAGAGAGTGGCTTGTGGACTCCTCCTTCCAATTTGCCATCCTGCACAAGCTCCCCCAATTGCTGAAGAGCGCATTATTTCCTTGTGACAGCAGCAGCAACTGCCTACTGAGGAAAAAAGTCATTTTAAGAGGGCATGCAATGTATTTTTAGGTGGGGGGTATGTGCGCTCTGTGAACAGGCAGCTCTTTGCTAACAAAGAGCTGATGCTCAGCAAGACACGCATGGTTTGTGGCACGTCTCTGGGGAACCTGTGTGCTGGAGTTTGCCACCCAGTACAGTAGTGTCACAGCTGGAATTCAGTGTTTTTGGGAGACTCACTCAAAAGCCAGGAATAGAAGCGATATTCACTGTAGCACTGAGAAGTGGAGCACTGTGGTGGAAAGGGAGTCCCCAGGCCAGAGTTAGAAATGCTGCGGCTGCTATTCTTAACTGCTTAAACTCAGCAAGATCCAAGGGCCAGGCTTCGAGAGAAATCCCTGCATCGAAGGGCCTGATTCTCTTTTGCATTGGTCTGGCCTGAAAAAGAACTAAGTCTTTTGAAGCGGATACAGCTAAAATAATCAGGGGAACAGTACCGAAAGCTTACTCTATTAATTGCACCAATGTATCAATACTAACTGTATACTGAAAACTCCCAAATATCTCGTTTAACACGAATTCCAGGTATGGAAAACCACAGACCATGTTACAGTTTCCACTCTTAAAAGCGAACCAACTCCACACCCAGCTTGGGTGTCTTTGACCAAGCTTGTTGGTCTGTCCTGCTCAGTATCTGCTACCCAGGGACAAGCCAGTGCTTAGAGATGCACAGACACAGTGAAACAGGGAGCTTGTTGGTGGATATCCAACCGCTGGGCAGGACTTCCCAGAGCAGCTGGGCTAGAAGAGTTGCCTAAAAAGAGCATAGTGAGTCTCGGGAAGGCAGTTAGGACTGGCCTCGTCCTGCAGGATGAACTTCTGGGCTTAAAGGTTTCTTGGCTGCTCCACCAGCAGAGACATGTTCTGCACAGAAAGGAAGGATCCTCTACGCAACTGACAGGGCAGAGAAAACCTTGTTTTGAGCTGTGTACGTAACAAATGGGTGCTGAGCACACACACAGATTCAGTGTTGGTCTGGAAGCAAGACAGTACATTTGCATGATGGTTACCCCTGCCGGTAAGCTGGTTGGATCTATATAGAGCTAGACAGAGCCAACTTGTGTCTCTGCGCTGTTGTCCAGTATGTTCGCAAACCAAGTAGTCTACTTGCAGGTAATTAAAGTGGACCATGCCTTTCTAATGACCTTGTCATTAGAAAGAACTGGAGCTGGAACTCCTTCCCCAGTTGTATGGTCTAGTTAGGTCATTTCCATAGAGTTGGTCCCTCCTGTAAGCAGGGAACTCTCAGTCTCACTGTGTAGCAGGGATCCTCACATTCATGCATTCAGAGGAGGGAATTCCTATTCCTTGCAAAAAAATTAATGATGGCATGTGTGTGCATAACATATAGCTATTTAGTAACTGAAAAATTGCTGATTTGGAACTTATTCTCTTGCAGTTGTGTAGAAGAATCATTTCAGTTTGTATTTTAGGCAGTTTACAAAGTGTAGGACCAACCACTTATATACTGGCTTTTTGCCTGCTCCAAGTTACCGTAACTAACCAGATTATCATTTTGTGATAGAATGTATTTACAGAATTGGAAAACCAAGGTAGCTGTAAATGAGTTAACGTTTTAAGATAGCTGGGACATGCTGGATCTTTTCAGTATTATTTAAAGAAAATCACAAATTTGGTCTTTGGAGTTTGGTTCATCCTAATAGGACACAGCAGGATAACTTCAATGAGACTTTTGAGAGCAGTTTCACAATCAGAGGCTTCCATCTCTGAAGACCTAAACTGGAACGATAAAAGCAGTTGTTTTAATGCCCCCACAGGGTGTGATGCCGTTATGCTAATTTGCACCACAATGCCAAAGACTCTGCTTTAATAACAATAATGTCTTAGTTAGACCAGTGGCTTAGTAACTGCCTTTTAAGATGCAGTGGATGAATCAGGGATTTGGGAGCAAGTAAAGCAAATTAACTTTGTCAGCTTATCCTTGAGTGGAAAGTACCACTTCTCTTTGCACTCACAGACAACTTTAGAGGTGGGGGAACTTTGAAGAGGAGAAAGAGTCAAAATGGAAAATTGAGTGCTACTTACATGTGCTTTACAGACTCCTCTTGTCATGCCTGTCAGTGACAGAAGACTGATTTATTCCCTCCTCTGTTTAACTCCAGGCAATATAATCATCACCGTAGTCATGATGTGTCAGTGCCATCTTCTTTATTTTTCATCATTCTCGGCAAAGAGACCATTGTCACTGACACCAACATCTTTCTGTTTTCCTCCTGCTTCTCCAACACGTTGTGGTCAGAAGGCAGAACATGGTGTCTGGGAGCCAGAGGAATTTGGGCCAGAGATCACAGAGACTGTTCCTACCACTCTGCTTCCAGGAACACTGAGTCTCAGTGGCAATCATAGCAGGGATGATGGTGGCGCTGGTGAAAATAAAGGCATTTTTTACTTTGCTGAGGCTGATGGTAACATTTCTGGAATCAAATGGGAGCCCTGACAAATTGCTTTTTTTCGTGTTCTCATCTTTTTTTTTCCGTTACACACTCCACAATGCATGGGTAGGTGTACCCAGTTTTTCTACTGCCGACCACTGTTCCTCCAGCTGCAAGTGATCACTAAAGTCTGTCCAACTACTTCTGTAGAGGAAAGGGGCCAGCAAGTCTTTGTAACCAAGTGACTGGGATAAAGTTGAGCTGGTGGCTCGTAGGTATTTACACCTCCTATTTTAGGCACAAGGGACATAACCAAAAGGGAAGGACTATGGTCCATAGCCACCAAGTGCAGTTCAGAGCTATCTGGAGTTGCCAGGATTATGAAAAGGCTATAGGGAGAGTCAGAGAAGTTCTTGGCAAGTCTCTCTCTCAGCTGTGCACAGCAATTTTGTTGGGCCAAACTGTGGATTGAATGCCCCTGGCGTCCAGGTGTCCTTTAACACTCCCTGGTTGCATCATGAACCATTTTTTTGGAAGTGATTCCTTTCCCTTCTGGTTTGTTTCAGGCTTTTTGTAATGATCACTTGCCATATTGTGCATTAATTGATCTCAGTTCTTTTGCAAATAGACAGATGCCAACAACAATAAAGTGCAAATTGCACCGGCTAGCATTTCTGGTGGCACTTTGAGCAGTATGACCATGGACTGAATGGTATGGACAGGGAGATAGCCCATAAACTTTGGTGTTGGCATCTCCAGTTGAGGGTACAAGCACATTGGCAAGGGAAAGGTTATAATGATGGCATCTGAGAGTCACAGGAAAAAGGCCTGGATCAGATCTCTGCTGGCCAGGCAGGCCATCGCCCTGCACGGAGGCAGGACCAACCACACTTACATCCGTTCTGCCAGATGTTTGCATGACTTGTTCTGCCCTGGAAGCCCTGCAGTCAGCCTAGACGGTCTGTTCCCATGGTGAGCCCCCACTGGAGACAGTTTCCTAAGGTCTAACCCGCATCTTGCTCACCACAGTCAATTCAAACTTGTTTCTTGTCCTGTTCCTTTTGAACAAGGAGAACTGCTTATGGCCTGTCTTTCTGCAGTCACCTTTCACATGTCTGAAGACTGCTATATCTCCTTTCAGCTTCCTGGAGACTAAACACCCTGAATTCCCTTCAAACTCTGACCCCCTTGCTCAGGTTTTCCAGATGTTTGATCACTGCTGTTGCTTTTCTGTGTTACCTGTGATATGCAGATGGTGGACTTCTATCTCTAAGGCTGTCAGCATAGCGTTTTTTCACCAGCATTATCTCATTTAAAATAAAAGACACAAGTAAAGCAACACACTGACCTGCAGCATCTGTATGCTTCTGTTGAATGAGTGAGGGTCATTACTGTCACCTAATGAATATTGGTTTTAACCCAGATTGCATCAGTCCCTCCTTGCTATGCATTGCTCACCGTGTTAATCATCAGAACTGGAGATAAACAAGGTCTCAAGTGAATAAGCTTCTTGGCTCTGTTCTTATGGACTCCTGGGAGATGATGATTTATCTTCCATATGATATTGAGGACTGGCATCTGTGAAAGATGAAATGACATGAACAACAAAAGGACAGATTTGTCATTGCATAGTTACCTCTTCCTATGTAAGTGCATTTGGGAATACTGAGCTGGGTGGTTAGAATTAAAGAAAGGAAATCAACGTTAGTAGTAGGACTACTAGGTGTATAAAGCTAGTTAGTTAAAAAAGGGGCATGAAGGCTTTGAAACCATAACCCAGAGTAAAACAGTGGGGATTTAGACCTCAGCTAGGCTGGCGATCTTGTCATAGAATCATAGAATCATTAAGGTTGGAAAAGACCTCTAAGATCATCGAGTCCAACCGTCGACCCAACACCACCATGCCCACTAAACCATGTCCCTAAGTGCCTCATCTATTCGTCTTTTA